>NC_133009.1:32297009-32602661 GCF_048564905.1 Vicugna pacos
AACGCCAGGTGATTCTGAAGATGCTCTGGTGTCTCACTACCGGGGATTACACATAAATCTGACTGCACAACCTGGGCGCCGTCTACTATGCAACACTGCCCCCCACTGGCCAGAAGACATTTCCCAAATCACCCAAGTCTTCAACAGTCCTAAGTGCCACCTAAGCAGGAACGTGAGACTGCTCAGTAGGGTCACCTACAGAGAGCAGAAGACAGTCAAGATGATGACGACGACGACCCCAGCAGAGCCAGTAGGGGTGTGCCCTCCCAGGTGCCTGTGCCCTGCACATTACAGAGAACCAGCCATCCTCACACCACAGTGAACACTGCAGGCACTCTTCAGCACAGGCTTGTCCAGTCCCCAGGCACAGTCCCCAGGCACACACAGCAATGGTAAGGGGCAATGGGGAGACAGGACTAGAAAGTATACATTTCAGTTTCCATGGGACAAAACCCAAGTCGTCTCTACTGTAACCTTAATCCCACGATTCAGCAGGTCATATAGTAACGGAAGCTTCAGAAGGGAGCCTAGCTAGCTTCACCGTCGTCGCCGTCGCCAGGTGCTTCTTCCCCTCACCCTTTCCTTCTCCAGATTCCGTCCGTCCTCCCCCTGCAAACATGTGCGCAGCTGGCACGCCTCGCGCCCTCGTGCTGTCACGCCTGCCCTAGCCTACACGCTCACTGCCTGCTAGATCAGGTGATTTGCTTTCCTTCTTTCCAGCCCCTTCTCTTCCATCCTATGAACAGCCACAAATGTCACCTTCTCCAACACAGATTTGGCCTTGTCATTTCCCATGACATACAACATAACGTTCAAATTTCCAGAATCCAAAACACTCCCAGGATTACTCCCCTGCAGGCACCCCTCCCCCCTACACAGCACACTGGATTAACTGCCTTTTCTTGGAGAAGCCCTTGTCTTCACTGTCTCCAGGCCTTTGGTTAATCTACGATCTAAAATCCCTTTTTCTATCTTCTTCCAGTTTTCAAAGTCCAATGAATTCCTCAAGGCCCAGGTAGAATTCCTTTCCACAAAGGGTTTCTAACATCTTTTACCACCGTGCAGCTATTCTCAATGTCTAACGGAGGTGATCTGAGGCCATATAAATACAAGGCACTCTGCTCCTATTTCTAGTCCTACTGCCACATTCAGAAGTAAGGGTTCACCTAGTCCTTCTCCTCTTGTCAGGCTCACAAGCAGAGTCAGATGTCTAGAGTCCACGCAGCTGAGTATGTACCATGTCAAAGAGCTTAAGGACACTCCAACAGACCCTCTCTTATGTCACCCAAGAGAACAATCAACCTCCCACTTCTCAAGTGAAAGATGTAAGCCTCCTAAAAAAGCCTTTAGCTCCAAGGTTTCTTAGCAGAAAAATACTTACCAAAATAACTAGGCATTTTAATAGACATTCCATTTGTTCATCCAGGAAAAGTATTTACTTTTGTTATACATTTAATATGCATTTTTATTTGTTATAATGTTAGCTAGATGATTTTCTCCTTTTTTTTTTCCCAGAGGATAGAGATAATTGGGGTGGATCTTGAAGAATAAATAAAACCCAACCAGGGTAGAAAGGAGGTGAGAACATTTCAGGTGCAGGGAAAAGTCTGTAAGAGAATCAGGAAATCAGGAAAAAAAAAATACTCTATTCAGACTCGCAGACATAGTAAATGATCCTATGGTTACAGGGAAAAGGGGGTGGGAAGGGATAAATTTGGGAGTCTGAGATCCACAAATGTTAGCCATTATATATAAAAATAGATTTTTTAAAATGGGATTTCAAAATTGTAGAATAGATAAACAAGATTACACTGTATAGCACAGGGAAATATACACAAAATGTTATGATAAATCACAGAGAAAAAAATGTGACAATGAGTGTGTATATGTCCATGAATGACTGAAAAATTGTGCTGAACACTGGAATTGGACACAACACTCTAAAATGATTATGAATCAATAAAAAATGTAAAAAAAACAGATTTTTTAAAAAGTTTCTGCTATATAGCACAGGGAACTATGTTCAATATCTTATAATAATCTTTAATAAAAAATATGAAAACAAATATATGTGTGCATATGCAACACTGGGACACTATGCTGTACACAAGAAATTGACACATTGTAACTGATGGTACTTCAATTAAAAAAATACTCTGTTCAGCAATGATGATTTATTTAGCACGGCTGGAATACATGGGGGAAAAGAGCGTATAAAGAGGGAAAAGTAAAAAGGTAGTTTAGGGGAGACTCTGAGAAGAGACAGTCTATTCCAAAGAGGGTAAGTTTATCTTTTATATGACAGGCAACTACTGAAGTGTTAAGTAAATAAAAAAAAAGACATAACTGTGAGCTAGATGCACAAGTCACGTGTTTGGTCCACACCAGAACTCTTTGGGATAAACACTCTCAACCTCATTTTATTGATCAACAAATGTAGAAAGCGAAAGGGGAAGAAATTTCTCCAAGGACACATAACTAGTGAGTAGCAGACCCAGGATTTCAACGCAGGATGTATGTCTCCAAAGACCCTTCTCTTGTGCTTCTTCCTGAAAGTGACATGACTACCCTGTGTTTTCAAAAGTTAATTCTGGATTTAGCGTGGAAGGAAGTGTACAAAGGAAGACATAACTGAGGAAGGAAAGTACAAAGCCCAGCAGGAGGGAATCAGGGCCTGAGATGGGGTGGAAACCCAGGCAATGGGAAGGACAGGGTGAACAGGCAGGACTTGGTGAGTGATGCGCTGGGAGGAATAATTAAGCGAGAAATACAGGATACCTCTGGGGTGTCCAGCCTCGGCCCTCACAACCACAGCACAGTCCTTTCTGGCTGAATTTTAAACATACCATTTTTGAGGTCCTTCAGTTACAAATGTGCATCAAACAGTGTGGGAACAGAAGAGCTGGCACTGCAGAAGATGAGGCACATGCTTTTCAAAGGTTCCACGTGCAAAATAAATGATGTAGTGCTTTCAACAGATAACAGCTTACTCATAATTCCCTTACAAAGGAAACATTCCACATGTTTTCCTTCAAAGCTCACTTTCCTCTTAGACAAAAGCAGAGGCTTGCAAGCCAGCATCCAGGCTGAGAACAAAAACCAGGGATCAAAAGACTCAACAGATTTGCAGCAGGAAACTGTTCTATGGTTGAGAGCACTGTTTAAAGATGGGAGACCAAACTGGAGTCTAGGTGAGAGACGGGCAAAGCAGCTGTCAAACAGAAACAGAAACTTGCAAGACATTCCCAGCACCAGACAGCAGGAGACAGTGTGATGCAACCAGCACTGGGGGCAGGTCTTCTGCCTCCTTACAAGGCAGGCCTGGCCATGAGCTTGACAGCAGGTCTGCGTGAGCGGTGGAATGTTCTAGTGTCCACTTCTCGGCAGCAGAGACAAAAAAGAGGACAGGAAACCTGAAGGAAGCCAGTCAGTCTCTTGGCACATTTTCCCATTCAATCATTCTTACCTTAACTGCTCAAAATAGGGGGTTATTTTTAATCTTTTACTTCTGGATAGAGAAAAGGAAAGACAGCAATACCACGGATTTCAGATATTCTCCCACCTGCCCCTCCAAACTGTCTGCTGCTCTTCCAAGCCTAGAAGGTGCAAAGTCAGGGGCTGGGTGTAAGGCAGTCAGACGGGCCTGCTCCCGCTGGTCTTACCTTCTAACCTCTGCCTTGAGCCCCTCGGCTTGAATCAGCTATAAAAACTGTATTTCTAGTCCAGTGCTTTTTTCTTAAGTCTGTTCATTCAGTTTACAAATGACCCACCGTGAACACGGAGTTGGGAGAGCAGGTTCCCATACTGAGAGCTCAGTCAGATGCTTCCGAGAATGCTTATCTGGCACGACTTTGACTAGAATGATTGTAACTCACACTACCTGTGGGCTGATTAAAGCGCCAAAGCTGACGGGGAGAAGCACAACACATTCCTTGCTCAGGGGTTACGTAACCCATCTTCAGAACTCGAGGCTCCACTGCACACCCCTGGAAGAGTCTAGGGGACCGCCTCCTTGAGAGACTCTCCAATGGGTGACACCTGTTAGGTGCCAAAAGCTGTGCTCAGTGCCAGGGAGACAGAGGACCAAGATACTGCCCTCAGTTAGAGAGAGGCTCACACACTTTTGGGGGAAAAAAGGCAGAAGGAATTGCAGTCAAATAGACTAAGCCTCCTGAGAGAGGTGCAGAGGAGAATCAGAAAGATTGTCTGAGAGATGACTCCCCTGAGGCTCTTTCCAGGTCCCTGGGGAAAAGCCAAGTGGGCCTGGTGGCCTGTCCTCCCCTTCATAGGAAAGACTGCAGTGGCAAGCTGCCAAGGCGCTGTTATGTCACCACCACGTGCAGCTTCCTTGGGCTTCAAGTCACATCAAGTGTGTCTCCTTTAGCGAGCTCTCTCCTCCAGCACCACGGACTCAGGCGGGTGCCACGTGCTCCTTTCCCAGGTGCCTGTTCAAGAGGGAGCGGCGAAAGCCGCCCACACCTGCCTCCCCACGGGACGCTGCGAGGTGAAGCCACCACAGACGTCCTGCCCTTCTGCTCCTGTGGCATCATGGGGTCTGTCCCAGCCTCCCCTCAGCAGACAGAGCTCAGTGGAGGGAACAGCAAGTCCAGTGTGGCTTCAGAGAAGTGACAGACGCCCAAGAAAATGCGGATTAAATGCAAAGTAACCCAGGTTACATCTTCAACTGGTATCACTGGATTCCCTACAAGCTCTGAAAAGCATAAATAAATGTAAAGTCTACCATTATTGGGCTGCAAAAGGGCTGGAACAAGTCTGCCTTCCTACTTACTAACATTACTCTGCTCACATGGATGTCTTTTTGCTTTTGATCATTATATTGTCCCCAAATAATGACTTCTTTTTCTCTTTCATTGCAGGAGGGTGTAACGGAGTCTGCTTACAGGCTCACCAATCTTAGGCCCTCTCCCTGTGCACCAGGAAAATGACATTTCCCAGCCCTGCTTACAGCGAGTGGCAAATACAAAACCTCCTATGAGTGTTTCTATACAATCAGTTTTTGGGTACAGATGTCTCAGTAGCTTTTTTACTAGAATTTTTTTTCTTGAACTGCAATTTGATATTTTACCTTGACTTATCAGGGCCACAAAACTGAGTTCTGTGTGGTGAGCAGAAGGGAGGGCACCGGTCCCAGGGCTGCCAATAAGGCATCCAGAAGGCCGCCCTCTTCCCCACATGCACTGCTGGAAGCAAAGGGCTCTGACACTGCAAAGCCGTGTGGAGAAACTGCCACAGTCGGAAGACTGACACTTGTGTGAATGAAAACTAAATGCCTCTAAGATCTGGGGGTGATTTGTCAGAGTAACCAGGAGGGGTATCCTGATAAACAAAAAGACGCTGATATATATTTAAGTTTCTTTCAAAAAGAAACGATTCTTGTTTCATCTCTAAAGACAGGCGGAGCCATCCTGGAAAAAACCAGAGTGATGTCTCGGTCATAGCGCCCCGTTACTTAGTTTCCACATTAGGCAAAGGTTATCTCTCCGACCTTGTGATGTTCTTCCAGATAGAGCTGCCCGGAAGAGAGGATGTAAGCTACAGACAAGAACAAAATGTGAAAAGCTTCCTTCAGATGCAACTGAGAATAGAAAAATGCCAAAAACAACACAGAAAAGGGAGGTGAGGGCTAAGCAGGGAAAGAACAAATGATGGAAAATTTTGCAACTGATGAAAACGTTAAGTGAAAATGAGCTGGCCGGGCTGCCTGTATTTCCCGCTCACTGGCTTTGACTCTATTTAGGGCAACATATGATAGATATTGACACAAATGCTCTGAGGTTTAAACTGGCCGATCACCAAGTAAAATCATGATTCCAAGCAAGCATGCTGGGACAGAGGGGGCAACACTAACCATTTTGAGAACTTGCTTCATCTTGCTTGGTATCCTGCATTATTTTTTCAATATTTTAAAAATATTCAGCGTCTCTGGGTGATGCTAGATATCATCTGCTAAATGAATCCTTCGAGGTTCATGAGATTAAAATGACAACGTGGCTAACTGCTGACTCGTACCCTAGGTATTTCCACTATTATGAAACTGCTCCTTCACAGAAGGATGTCTGCTTACTAGTAATAGTAGTGGTAAAAATAAAGAATGCAGAGTTCTGTTTTCTGAAGGTTCAGTTCCTGGGTTAGGTTCTGACAAAGCTGCCTGCAGCAGGAGGTGAATCATCAAGAGGAGAAGGTTTACCTGACTTCCTAACAGGAGGAAGCGGAGCGGGAAAGGCAGGGAAGAAAAGCAGCAGCAGGAGGACCACTGCCCCTGGAGCTGGGCTGTCGAGAAGCAGGGCAGATGCAGGCTGGGGCTGGGCTGTTGAGAAGCTGGCAGATGCAGGCTGGGGCTGGGGGAGAGCTGCCAGACAGAGCAGCTGCCCAGAGAGTCACTGCTGACAGGGACGTGAAGCCCCTTCCCTTGAATGATCAAAGGTCCTCACTTGGAAAACAGGCTAAGGATCAGGACTAGGAGGGACAATGCAAAGAGGCAAAGAAGAAGAAAAAGAAAAAACAGACAAAGGGTATTAAAACAAGGGCTGAACAGGACAAGGATGAGGACAGGGCAGGATCATGAGAACACCGGCGAGGGGACATGGGATGAGCCCTGTGACGTGCAGGCTCCCCCCGAGCATCATTTTAACTTAACTGGTCAAAGCTTTGTGTCAAGTCTGTTGAATTCCAAACCCGCCTTATCTCAAGTTGATGGGAAGCTGCTGGTTCTGATCCGGCAGCAAGAGGACAGGAGCTGAAGCAAGGCAAGCAAGGAAGGGAGGAAGAGGGAGACCGAAATAGGAAGCAAGGAGGAAACCCAATCACCTGCCCTCGCTACCCACATCATGAACGCAAGGATGGTCTGATACAACGGTGACAAAGCCAGCCCTGGGAGCAAGCAGCACGTACTTCTTCTCTACTTTCTCCTCTCTTTGAGTGCCTAGGCCTCAGAGTTTAGAAACCACCTTGACGGGGGTGTGGGTTTAAAATCTGAACTTGATTTTTATTATTTCCATTTATTAATCAACTCCATGTATTTGTATTTATCACAAAAAAATCTTAAGTTTCAGCTGAAACAATAAGAAAAACTCAAAATGGATTCTTGATGCCCTCTTTCAAAGAACTCAATGCATATAGTCTAATCTTTACATAAGAATTTATTAAGTGTGTCATAAGTAAGGCACCTTGAGAAGCGTATTAAAAGAAAATCACAGAACAAATGTTTCTGGAATCAAAAGCATATTAGATAAGGTCAATTCCACCTGTATTAACAAGGGGAAAGACAAAATCTCAGTGGCTTAAGTAAAGAAGTTTATTTCTCAGTCACGTAAAGTCTAATTTTTGTTTGTTTGTTTCGTTGGCCAGGAGGATTAGAGAGGTTCTGCTCCGGACCTGGCATTCCAAGACCTGCCTGGCATTCCCAGCGTGTGCTCACATGGTACCCTGACAGTCAGTATCCAGCTGGCAGGTGAAGAAAGAAACCTATGGATTTTCATGGGCAGGGCCTAGAAGCAGTATGATCATTTCAGCCCCCATTCTCTTGACCAGAACTAATCACATGGCCTCAGAAGCCCTCAGGGAAGTCTAGGAATCGTGGTCCCTAGTTGGACAGCCACTTTCCAGCAGTGAATATATACGATAAAAGTGAAACAGGAACATAGAGCAGACTGTTTCTGCCCCAGGATGTTTGAAGTGTGGAAGAGATAAGTGAAAGATAATTTCAAGAACGGGTCCCTCCTTTGGGCAAAATCCTCAGGAAGCCTTTCTGGATAAGAAAAGGGAAAAGAAAGGACTATGTCTATGCCACAGTTTGCAGTAACTGTTGCTAATAACAAGCAACTGTCTGTTTATCCAATATTTTTCTTAAAAAAAGCCATTTATATTTGCAACATACCCCAAACGGCCGTCTGTTAGTCTCTGACTGCCTGAATCCAAGAAGGTAACTAAGTATCTCATCAGTAAACCTCCTAATTTCTTATCTCTGTGCTTCGATTTCTTCAATAGATTTCATTAATATGCCAAATTCCATGTGAGTCCCAGAATACTGTGTAAGGGGACCTGAGGGTAGCCGTTTTCCCTCATACAGAATAAGTTCCCTCTCTTTATTTCCCATCCAAATCTTACTATTCCTTCAAACTCCAGTTCATTTCATCCTTTCCATCAAGCCCTCTCAGAGCAATCAAAACTGCAGTTAATCTGTCCTCTTCTGAATTATTCTGCTTTGTTCTACTCCCACCTCTACCCCACCCCCGCTTGGCAATCACCTCTATAGGGACTCATTTTGTGCCCCTTCTATTGTTAGCTTAACCTGCTTTTTTTTTGTTTTGGGTTTTTTTTTTTTCGCATTTCTATCTCCTATGGAAGTTCCTAGAGAGAAGAGTCCATGTGCTCATTATGTTTTTTAATCTTATAAAAGCACACGCAGCATAAAGTTTTCAATAATAACTGCTTATAAATATATTTACTTTTGAAAATTTTTGTGAGAAATTCTAGTTCTTTAATTGATATACCCAACCTCGTAGGGTAAAAATAAAGAAAACAGGTATAAAAGTGCTTTGTAAACTCTTCAGTATTTTTTTTAAGGACAGGCTACAGTGGTGACCATGGTGTAGAATGCTGAATATTCGGCAGAATCTGCCATCTCCTCCCCCTGTGCCGGCAGGTGTGGCTGAGCTCAGTCCTCTGAAGTGGACCGTGGGTGGCAGTGACATGTCCCACTGACGCCCAGGCTACAAGGCGGGGGCAGGCCTCCCCCACACTCTGTTCCCCTCCCTGCCGGCTGGAGCTCAGACCTGCACCCACCCCGCTTTCAGTCTGCAGATGATGACAAGGTCCAGGAGGACAGAGCTACTCTCCAGCCTGAGTCTCTGGATAACCTTGTGAGGTAGGGGAGGCCCACCTGCCCTAATTCTTGAGCGAGATGTTCCATTGCCTCTGTAGTCTCTTTGTTAGAACCGTTCCCCTTGCTAAGACACTGATATATTTATTATCATTGTATTTAAATTGCAGGTGAACAAGGATATTTAATCCCCTGGCCCTCAGGTCTGGTCAGGCTGGGCCCGGGGTGGCCGAAGTCCCAGAGCTGGCCTGTCATCCTTGACAACGGGTGTCTTCAAGCGCTCACCACAGTGATGTGGATACATTTTATCATGTTTTTAGAGGTGTGCTATGATGCAAAAAGGTTAGAAAGGCCTTAACTTAGAGTTTTCTAAACATGTCCCCCAAATTCTTAAGCTTTTCTTTCAAATGAATATTTCCAGTTTTCACTTCATATCCTTACATGGTCCTCCATCCTCAGTCACATGTATGGTCTCATCCAGAAGTGGTAGATGAAAACAATCAAAAACACTGGCTGAAAGCTACTTCCCCCTTTTAAATGGCTTCCTCACCCTTTAATTTCCCTCTTTTCCGCATGAGCCACATGCAACAGGACAGATTTTCCTTTCGACTAAAATGAGAAACTGAAAGACTGTCCACCACTCATTTCCCTTTCCCTGGAAACCACAAAGGGAGATTCAGGTGACTCCTCCCGTGGTCAGAACTCAGGCCCTTCCTTTCATATTCTTCCTGCTTCTTACAGTTCAGAGCCCTTTTCCATCATCTGTGGTTTCTGTCTCTCTCCCTGGGGGTTTGTTCATCAAGTTTCTGAGGTGGGATTGTCTTGTATTTCCACTCGGTTCTCTTTCAAACATGAATCTCCTTATCCTGGATGACTTAATACTTTTCCATTTGTCAAAATGAACCCATGTCCCAGCCTTTAGAATATAATCACAACAGGAAAAAATTCCAATTATAATTGGAAGTTAAAATTTATTCCAGAAACATGCCTGACTGAAACAACTTTACTCACCTTCCCCCAAAGCTAAATCAAAGCTTTCTGCTGTATCATAAAAAGAATGTTACTTAACAAAACAGGGCATCTTCCTTTAATACACTGGAGTCCAAATCTAGAGACTATTTGCAAAACTCTCTGAGGGCTCCTGACCATCGGGAAGAACACGAGTCAGTCAGACGAGGGCCACTACCAGTCTGTTCCACTCCAACAGCGTCTGAGGCAGAATGTGAGGTGGGGGAGCAGTGGCAGTGGGCTTTCTGTCTAGCTAAGTGCTCCTGCATCTACTCTGTGGGAGGGAAACAAAATCCCACTGCTGTTTGCTGCTGTCTGGGATCAGACTCTCAGATCTGGTGCTGTCCCATCTACTCTTCTTATTTGTAGGTTAGGAAGCCCCAGTGCAAAGAGGTCAAGTTTTTTAACTTTGTTTGTACCCCGGAGCCTGCCTGAACATATGAGAGTTTACTTATAAAGGAAAGCTGGTGCATGCAAGCGTAACATGGTCACAGTCCAGCGATACTCCAGTCAAACCATGGCCTGGGAAGTCTTCAGCAGGACACACTGAGCCTGTTCCCTCTATCCGTTCAGTGCATTAGAACAAAGCACTTTACCACATACACCATTATACATCAGTAGCACATCTACAGCTTTCAAAGCTTCTCGAGGTGGGACAGGAAAGAACACATTTTGTTAAACAAGAACTCATGAAGCATCAATTTTGTGTCCGGCCAATGACTCTTCTACACATGAGCATCAGACACATGACCTCAACCTGACTCTACGTCATACCCACGAAGAGCCCATTTGCTGACCCACCACTTACACACTCCCCATTATCTCCTACCCTGTTAGTGAAAATTCCGTGCACTATTATCTTCAAATTTTGCTGGAAAACAGCAAAATTCCACTAGCTACCTCTACCAAATTGCTGCCAGTAATCTGACTGGGTTGCAGCAGACTGAATAAATTGAGCACAATTTCTGTTGTCTTTCACTTTTCCTTCATCTTTATTCCACTTTTCTATTATTCCTCATCTTTCTCTGCACTTGCCCTTATCCTTAACTAATACCTACCTTCATTCATTAGAAAAGCATTTTCCATTTCCCCAGCACTCAATTCTCCACCTTCACAGCACTTAACAGTTACTTGTTTTTCAGAATGACTTGTGTCACCCACCCCCAAACACTGTCAGTGAAGACCTGTCCAGAGAGTCTTTGGTGGCCTTGATCGACCCCAAACACGGGCTTATTGGAGCACTGACAACATGTATTTGTACAATTTATTTAAATGCTAATCATTGGACTGTAACATCTTTGAAGTCAAACGTCTTCTTTACTTCTGTACACTGTTCCCTATTGCTCCTGATAAACATGCGGGTTTGCTTAATAAATGAAAACATCATTCACTCCATCAGTAAGTCCCAACCACAGTGCCCACTGTTGTACTTTGTGGACGTAGAGCTAAGAAGAACAACACTGAACATTTCCCTAAAAGAGTGGAGGAAGGGAAAGAACTTCCTCCATCGATTCAGGAGCAGCTTTGCACAGAACAGGAGGTGATGCATTCCTTACTTGGAGACTATATGTTCTTCTGGTGGAAGTATTATTTTAGCTGGTATTATTTTCATCATTTGCATTAAATGTGTGCCCTTTTCATTAGGTAGTCTTTGTGTTTAATATCTTATTGTTGTCTTAGGATAATTACAGCATATCTGATAAAAAGTCAGCATTTTCCTTAGGGTAAATTAGAATCTAAAGATATAGGCATCAGAAGGAATATGATCAGGTGATCAGGCTATCCCAGTATCTATCCAAAGAATACAAAACACTACTTTGAAAGGATTTCTGGACCCCTGTGTTCATTGCAGCATCATTTACAATAGCCAAGATAGGGAAACCTAAATGCCCATTAGTGGATGAATGGATAAAGAGGATGTGATAGAGATATACACAATGGAATATTACTCGGCCATAAAAAGATGAAATCTTGCCAGCTGTGACAACATGGATGAGCCTTGAGGGTACTGAGTTAAGTGAAAGAAGTCAGAGGCAGAAAGACAAATATCGAATGATTTCCCTCATATGTGGAATATATTTTAAAAAACATACAAAATAAATGAACAAACCAAACCAAACAGAGTCGTTGTTTCCAGAGGAGAGGGAAATGGGGACCAGGTGAAATGGGTTAAACAAATCAACTGTGTGGTGAGAGAAGAAACTAAAGTTTCAGTGGTGAGCAGGCTATACAGTACTCAGAAGTAGAACTATAATGTTATACACATGACACTTACATGATGTCATAAACCAGTGTTACCTCAATTCAAAACATCTAAAATATGCAAAAAAAATTATGAAAAGAAGGAATATGGGAGAGGAAAGAAGTTCCATACAAGAAAGGAGAGACAGTTGCTATAACAGATCTTCGAAGGAAGTGATAGCTATAAATGCAGAAGAGAGAAACAGGAGAAAGGAGAAAAGGGCCAGAGAAACAGGGAGGGCAGGGAGAAGGGAGGGAGGGAACCTGGCAAACTGGAGAGCTAATGTTTCATTGAACTCTGTCTGACTTGGTATGCGCTGAACCCCTTCATTTCAACACAGTTGTTGTTTTTTTTCAAATTTTCTCCTAATAAATGCTTTGTGTGAACAGAGACAATATTTTCGTGTTGTTGCTTATATGAGGAGTTTGAGCTTGTCTGTGTCGAGGTGCTAAAGAATAAGCAAAGCCTGTAACGGAAGAGAAAAGACACTTAGGAAGCAGTGGAAACCACGCACTGAAAGCTCTCCACACCCTCCTCAGCCAACCCTCCTCAGCCAACCCTCCTCAGCCAACCCTCCCTCACCCCCGGAATTCACAGGAAATCCTGTACGGCTTTTGGATTACACTGGCTATGAACTTACAGTTTCAGGAACATTTTTACCAAGAACTCAGTGGGGGAAAGAAAGCCCCAAAAGAGGTATCATTTTCATGTGGCTTCTGAGAATGAATGCTCTAATGTGAACTGAAATAAAATTATTAAAAAATGGTTTCAGAGAAATACATAGATCAATGCACAGAAATCTTATTAAACTAGATGTGGAATCAGTCCTGACTTTGAACCCGAACTCATCTCACAGTGAAAGCCAGTTAGAAACTGGGTCTAAGAAGAGCTAAAGGTCTGTGTTGGTTTATAAGAAACTGTCTCAAGGGATGAGCTCCAAAGGCCAGACTTCACTTGACTTGCTACAAGAAGATGTTTTTGCTTCAATGAGTGCAAAGTGGCAGGAAGAAATGAAAA
Source organism: Vicugna pacos (assembly GCF_048564905.1). Lineage (NCBI taxonomy): Eukaryota > Metazoa > Chordata > Mammalia > Artiodactyla > Camelidae > Vicugna > Vicugna pacos. The sequence continues at coordinate 32,310,119 of NC_133009.1, forward strand.
TGAAATCTTAACCAAAATGGTGTGCTTTTCAATCGTGTATTATGAAGTAGAGATTTCTTAGAAATATTTGCCATGGTACTCCTGGAAAGGATACAATTTCTTGTTTTTTATTGGAATCAAAACATTGCTTTTCATCTCTCAGATTCTATGGTTCCTCCTGAAGACTCTAACCCCCAAAACTTAATCTGGAGATTGAATGTAACAATCCATGAAAGGAATCCTTTACACTTTGCCAAAAAGCAAGCAACCAAACAAACAAAAAACCCCAAAAACTGCTTATTCTATTATTCTATTTTTAGGGCAATTTTCTTCATAATCAAAAAGTTGACTATGATGGTTAATTTTCTATGTCAACCTGGCTAGTTTATAGCATCCAATTATTCAATCAAATACTAATATAGGTGTTGCTGTGAAAGGTGTTTTGTAGATATGGTTAAGATGTATAATCAGTTAACTCTAAGTAAAGATTACCCTTGATAATGTGGGTGAGCCTCATCCAATCAGTTGAAAGACCTTACGAGTAAAATCAAGGTTTCCCTGGGAGATGAAATTCTGCCTCAAGACTGCAGCACTGGCTCCTGCCCAGGAATTCCCAGTCTGCCAGCCCCACAATCACAGCAGCCAATTCCTTGAAAGAGACATATGTATCTCCTACTGGTTCTGTTTCTGTGGAAAATTCTGACACAGTAGACAGACTGCAACAGGCTACTGGCAACAGTCTTGCCAAATACTGACGAGGATAGACAGGAGAGAGGTGGCTAACCTAGCAAAAGAATTTAATTGCTCAGTTTTTTAGGTAATAGACACATAAGAATATTTTCTTGAGCTGAGAAATTAGATAAAAGCCAATTTAAAAAAAAGGAAGTCAAGCAACATGAAAGTTTGCTAAAGACAATTTGATTATTGTCTACCTTTTAAGGCTGAATGAAGCAACAATAATTTGGAGGAAAACACGCCACTTCATACATGTCTGTTTTCCCCCTGAATTACTAGCTCCTGTAAGGCTAGGAACATGTCTTAGAATGTCTTTCTCACAGAAGAGGCACGAGAAATGGTTGCTGAACAAGGAATGGATAAGTCAGTGTCCTGAATGTGAGTCTCTCCACACCTGTTGACGGGACACCCCACGCTGCAGTGCTGGGCTGAGTGCAGGCACCGGGGAAGACACCCGCCACCCTTCCCTGGTGGGAGCAGCCGCCGTTTATCTGGCCTGGTGTCTGCCACTGCTGTTCAGACACACTCTAGAGAAAAAGACTATCCTGATTTACGTCAAACTCAGAAAGTTAGCAGGATCTCCCCAGAAAGTTTAGTTTGGCTTCTGAACCATTACACACTTAGACTATTTTATGGAGACAGCATGGCTGTCAAGGGCAAGGTCAGGGCTGTCAGACAGACCCAAGCCTACATCTTGGCATCACTGCCACCTGTGTGACCTTGGACAAGGTACTTAACATCTCTGTACCTCAAGGTTCCCAACTATAAGATGAGAGAAACACTTCACTGACATGGTGTGTGTGTGTGCGAGAGAGAGATAAAGTACTGTTAGCAAAAGCCTGCGACTCGGTGGTTAGCATGTGGAAAATCAGCAATAAATGGTGGCTGGACTTGGTACACTTGACACTTGAAAGCTGCATAATCTCTGAGGTGACAAGCTCCTTAAGCAAAGTAGCCACCCGGCTAAATACTACTTCCTCATGCTTATCACAGCACACCTCTGCCAGGCTCAGCGGGCTTCCCTTCTTTCCGGGTGATTTCAGGATGTGCTCAAAACATTAGTTTATCCAAAGGAAAATTCCCAGCATGTGATGGTTACACTATAAAGAGAAATTTTCAGGAAAGAAATAAATATAGATACAAATAGATAGATAGATTTTAATACAATTATATATGTATAACTATAAATATAAATAATAGGTACATATATAGATGCATGAGAATCACATGCTATTAGATCTGAAAGAAGTACTGACCATCTAGACATTTTATAAAAGTTTAGAAAAGCCAAATAACTCCTCCACGGGCACTAATCAGTTAGGGGCAGAGTGAGGACAACCAATGGGCTCAGAGACAGGATCTCTCCATCAATCATAATTTCTCTCCATACTTTAGGACCATTCAAAAGGGTAAATGCTATTCCTAAAACAAATCCTAACACCTAGACTCTTCCTGTAAAAGTAGAAAAGACAGTGCTTTTCCTTCTAACATGACTCCGGTCACTACCTGAGAGGCACAGATAAAGGTGACTGATGGCCCGTGAGGCTGTCATCCCAGGAACCAGGCTCTCCACTAAGTGTCCTGCCAGAGCTTCTCATTTAATCCTCACTCACAACCCTTGAAGAGATGTGCTCTTATTTTCAACATCATCCAAAGCAAAGGGGGGCTAGAGCTCAGCTCTCTGGTATTTCAGTCAGGTGCTCTTTTAATGATGTTTTACTCTCTTTTGCATTTTGATGATTCAAATCTAATTTTATTTGAAAATATTCCAAAAGGATATATTTGCCTGATTCAGCCCATGGCCTCTAACGGCCAGAGAGAATTTTCTGAAAGCCTCAAAGGAAAATCCAGAGACGAAGAAATTACAGCAGGGCAGCCAGGAGGCGTGGGCTCGTAAGGCATCGCCCAGAGATGACCAGCATCAGTCTCTGGTGGCTCAGTGACGTAACCACGAACCGTGTGACCCCCTTCCTTCTTACTGTGGTTACTCAAGAGGTGAGAAAACACCAGCCGTTGGGAAACTTCTGGAAAAAAGGGAGACTAGATGAGGCATTTTTTTCCTCTCAAGTTTATTTAAAACCTAAGGAAGGCAATCAGCTTTTGAAAGGAATTAGGCACTCTTTCCTTCTCAGACACTGCCTTACTTCCGCCCACTCAACACTTACTATAAATGAGACCACTCAGTCACAGAAGAAAAGGAAGTCATGGAGACTGATGGTTGCTTCACTACCTGGTGTGTTAAAGACTTTTAAGTAACTTCAATAGGTATACAAATTTGCAATTGAAACCTTTAACACTGTACACACAGTCTTGGAGTTGGGAGATTAATTAAGAGGCTCTCTCATTCAGTCTTGTACCTGAAGAAAAGATTCTGTGAGCTTCGGCACAGAAAGCCACCTGGCAGCGCCCAGAACTCATCCATCCAGGAGGCACTCCCAACTGGAGGCTGAGGACGAAGGGCTGGGAAGGGCCCTTCGTTCATGCATAATGCTAATTACTTAAATATCTAACTCCCTGTGTGTGCTCCCAAGGCACCCATGGTGCCGCGGACCCACCCCTCGGCATTCACCTCCTTTAAGTGCTGCAAGCTCTCACCTTCCCCTCACAGGGGCTGTGCCTGTCTTGTTCCTTGCTCCCTCCAACACCTAGCAGGAGATACGGAGTCAGTATTTCGTGATTTCATGCTTAATGGTTTCGGTATATTCCCTAGAGATTTGCAGAATAAATCCAGTTACTCCTCCACGTGACATCCTTTACATGTTTTAGGATATTTAACAGACCTTCTTTTCTCCAGAATTAACAACCCCATATCCCGTGGCAACTCCTGATCTGACTGCCCCAGAACCTGTTCCATTGGAGTCTCTGTCCCTAGAATGTGCCTCAGTTCATCCCCTAAAAAGTGTTACAAAGACTGAGAGCAGAGGATTTCAGCAGAACAGAAAGGAAGTCCTGTCCCCCGTGAGCCCAATTCACCTCTGTCCATGCAGTCTGTGTTTGTATCCCTTCCTTAATTAATCACGTGATATTTTTTGAGCTGTAATGCATTAAGTTCTCATTTATGATCATGTGAAGTTTTTTTTTTGAAGGAAGCATTTTCTATTGTTTGAACCTAAATGCCAGATTTAGATTTATTCCTGCTAACTTTTTCAGTTTGTATTCTACGGTATTAAGAACACTGTTTACTCTTGATTCTCTCATTTCTCTCTCACGATGCCCCTATCCTCCCCACACACACGTTAGTGCCATGTGCACCGAGAAGGACTAGAATTGAAGGACGTGATCATGCTGACAGTGTAGAATCAGAATTTTAAAAATTTATCTCTAATTGTAATAGGGAAGAACAAACCTGACTTCATGTCAGATCTGTCCCTTTGGTTCTAACTCAGTGCTCTGTTTCCTGGGCTTAGTCATGCTGGTTCTGCACCTTTTGTAAAAGGATGTTGCCTTTAGTCTGAAATATACAGGGTAGCCCATTCTCAAAGCTCTGACCTTCAAGAGTACAACACTTTTCCATTCACATACAGATGAAAAGTTGCAGAACAGGGAATAACATCTGTCCTGTTGGAGGTTTACAGGAATATAATGACCTGACCCACATGGACAGCTGCAAGAACAAAGGATTCTGACAGCAAAAAATTTGCAACAACCATCCACACCCCCTCCTGTTTTAGTATAAAAGGAGCCTGAATTCTGACTTGGGGAAGATGGTTCTCCAGGACATCAGTCCCAGATCTGCTCAGTCTGCTGGCTTTCCAATAAAGTCGTTATTCCTTGCCCCAACACCTTGCCTTCCAATTTACTGGCCTGTTGTGCAGCAAGCAGTATGAGTTTGGACCCAGCAACATAATTTTAAAGAAAAAGGTCCCTAACTATGTCCAGCTGGGTGTGAGCACAGCCCTATGCACGAGGCCCCTAGGTGATGCTGAAGGACATGAAGCATCACCATTCTCTTCCTCTGCAAGGGCCCACGCTCCCACTCAGAATGCCCCTCCCCCGCCCAGATAAACTCATAAATGAGGAGCACAAGAGGCACCATCTGACTGTCAAAAAGCAGAAACTTTCCACACATGATAGCTAATTAGAGATTATTCAAATCTAAGTGAATCATTTTTCTATAAATCTGCATTGTTTTAGTACCCACTCATGTTCCAGGTTTCCCCACCAGAGATCCAGGTTAGAACCAATACGTATTTTTCACTATTTCCTGTGCTCACTGCCTTTATCCAGTCTGCTACTAAACCCTGTCATGTCATCCTTCAAAGTGTCAGTAAGACTTTTCTTTGTCTTCATATTCTAGGCTCAATTTATTTAATTTACTTAACAAACACTGATTAAGATCTCACCCCGTGAAGGCTATATATTTATAGGTAGCAGGGGTATAATTAATTTATTTATATAACCATCTCATTCCAGAAAGTAATATAAATGATGTATAAGTTTATGAAAGAAAGAAAGAAAGAAAGAAAGAAAGAAAGAAAGAAAGAAAGAAAGAAAGAAAGAAAGAAAGAAAGAAAAGAAAAGAAAAAACATGACATTAAAAATAGAAGCAAATGGGAGAAAATTAAGAACAAGGCTATAAAATGGAATCAGGAATTAGGTTTGAAATCCATCCCATGAAGATCTATAAATTTCCCATAGGTGGATCAGAGTTAACTTGAATTGTTTTTAGTCAAGGCAAAATGGAAAATTCTGATCAATTTCACAATCAAAAGTATCTCTGACATTAAACAAACAGACACAGCAATGCTCAGAAGCACCATTCTTCTTGGTCCTAAAAGCAGAAGTGTTTTTCCTCAAGAGTCCACATCGAAATAAAAATGGTCAGTGTCTCCCTGCCTTTGGAAAAAAAAATGATGTCCTGAGCTCTTCAACTAAGCTGAGCTCTACTTGTTTCCCTTTCGCCCAGGCATTCTCTTGACTCACTTCCTGTTCACTTACAACCCAATGCATCAGAACTTCTACCCCCATAACTTCTCTGAGACTGCCTGACAAACGAAGTTAATGTGTCCCAGGACCCCACACTTACATTTGCTCAACCTCCCTTTCCAAGTCACTTTGCGCGCCTCTGCCAGAATAGTCTGCGTGAAGAACCACCCTGACTTGGCCATTCCCCTGAAGAACCCACTGAAGACCAATCACACCGAACCTGAACTCCTCTCGCAGTCTCTAAGGTGTTCATCTCCAACTGCAGTTCCCACACTCTGGCTCATGCTCCCAAATCCAATCAGGAAGAATGGTGTGTTTGGTTCCTAATCCCTACATCCCTGCCACCTTGAAGCCTCAGTAACCCTACTCACATGTTCAACTATGTCTCTAGGCTCTGCACAGTCCTACACTTGCAGCGGGGAAACACGAGGATCCCACCAGTAATAGTTCACTGGTGGGCCGCGTCTTGCTGCTTACTTCCACTCTGACATGAGTAACTGTCATCCTTCCTTCTGGCCACCAGTACCTCATACTCATGTACTTTACTTTTTATCAACCCCATGCACGCAGGCACTAGTACTAGACCTCCACTGATGGATCTCCCAACTTGCTGCCTCCCTGGACCTCTGTTTGCTGACTGCTGCTGCAACCTCTGCTGACAGTTATACTCTCTCCTCCCTGACTCGTCCTTGTTTTGAACCCTTGATGAGTCACCCACTTTGCCTTCTCCCAACAGTCAAAAGTCCTGGTTTTTTGAGATTTGTAAATGTTAACCACTATACATAAAAATAGACCAAAACATTAAAGATTATTACAAGATACTGAACAACTGTTCCCTGTGCTGTAAAGAAGAAACTTCTTTAAAATGTATTTTTATATACAGTGGCTAACATTGGTAAATCTCAAACTCCCAAATTTATCCCTTCCTACCCCCTCTCCCTGGTAACCATAAGATTGTTTACTATGTCTGTGAGTCTGTTTCTGTTTTGTAGGTGAGTTCATAGCATTCTTTTTTTTTGTAATAACCTTTAATGGAAAAAAATGAAAATGAATACATGTATGCACATGCATGATTGGGACATTGTGCTGCACACCAGAAAATAAACAGATAAAAACAAATTCCTTCTCTATTCCCTCAAGTGTGAAACACAATTGTTGCTAATAATACCACATTTATAGAACAAAATTTGATTTCAGCATAAACTGCATTTCAATATTCAGCATATTTCAAAATAGGAGCGTTGTGCGGATTTTTGTATAAAATAAATCACAAAGTGTCAAACTACAAATTTAACCCAAGTATACTGATGGAGAGATAGATGATCTACATGATGTCAAAGCTGTAGAAAAATTTTAGCCTCAAGCTTTTAAGCACCTTCCAGCATAAATTCTATCCTGCTGTTGGTGCTTATCCAAAGCATGTATATTAAGTAGACTAAAGACACACTAGGAAGAGTAAAATATAAACTATTTGATGTAAACAGATGTTGGATAAACTGCTTTAAGTTATATTCTCTCTTGAGAGATTATAGTAATTGTTCTAGTACATGGTGATACGACCTTCTTGCACATTAAAAAAAAAGTATTTATCATCCTAGGACCAAACTTGTTACAAACTACATTTATTTGGTATTTTTCAACAAACATGAATAGTTAAAATTTGGTTTTTATGGATAAACAGGAAGGAAATATTACAACACAAAACAAAGGAAGATGGCCAGCTAGACCTCTAGGATCTACCTGGTTTTACAATTACAGGATTAATAAAATACTAAACTATCTGTTGCCAACAGGTTCTTGAGGTAAGTTTAATTTCAATAATAGGTAGACTATATGCAAAGAAACAGGTCTGGATAATATTTTTTATGGTTTCCAACTTTATTCTAAGACTTCAGTCTTTGTGATTAGAGACTGGATTCGGTCTGGGCTCCACCAATAAATAGCCACATTCCTAGGACAGGGCACTTAACCTCTCTGACCTTATTCCCTCATTTGTAAAATAGAAATAATAAAAACAATTACCCTTCCTTCCTCAATATTATGAAAAACATATAAGATAACGTATATTAAAATGCTATGCAAATAATGTTTTATATAAAATTTAATTATTGTTTTAAGAATAAACATAACCATCTAAAAACTAAATCTTTCAAGATTAAAGTCATTCAAATTGAAACAGCTAAAATTTCACATTAATATCAGATGACATCCTTCTGCCTTGGTTGCCAGTGAACGGCCAAGGTTGCTGCTGTAAATAAATGGGCAGTAGGATTCATCTAAAAAAACACACGTGGCCTGAGATCAGCCCTCTTCTACTCTGTGGTCTCACATGTCTGACCACAGCAACTATTTTTAACCAGAGCCGAGGCCTTCTGGTGACGTCTCACTCCACACGGAAGAGTCATCATCCGTATTGAGACAGAGATGTGTGACGTGTTTGATCACAACGTACTTCTTCTTTGGTTTTTGGTTTTTTAAAAAAAATATCATTTTAACATGTGTTTCTACTTGGGTAGTTTTGAAAACATTCAGATCACCACACAACACTGAGGTGGGCACAGACCACTACTTCCTCAAGTCTGTGAAGTTCTGATATGAAAACAGGCTGGCCAACGGTTTTCAACCTAATTTATTTAACTAATAATAAAAGTGTTTCCAAAGAAAGTTTATGAGATGACAACAAACTGCCATTCTGTCCAACTCTAACTGAATAAAAAAGCGTTAACTGTCCAACAACGGGATTTTAGAACCACGTGGAATTCCAGCTTAGGCTGCGACTCTGCTGCGAACGCGCAGGGGACACGTGCTCTCTGCCACTCCAGCTAATTGCAGCCTCGATGGAGAACACAGGGTGGAGACTCAGGAATGCGTGGTCAGATGGACTGGCTAAAACATCTTCCACATTCTGGGGTTATGAGTTTTGTACAGCGTTTTAGAGAGAACAAAGAGCTTACGTGCAAACAGCGCACTATCCTGGACTGAGCAACAATTTGGAGGTTTAAATTCCAGTGATCCTACTCCTAGCCCTATTATGTGTAAAACGGAGACAATAATGTTTGCCAGGAAAGGCTGTTTGGAAGAATCAGTGAAGCACTAAGATGCTTACAGCAGTTCCTGATACATCAGTAAAATGTTATCTTCCCTTTCTTCCTATTAGCTGTAGAAATTATGAGTTTAAAAAGGTGGGCATTCTTACTCTTCTTATTTAGGATTAGACTCAAAGTTTAATGACTTGCTGAATGTCACAATGATTGCAACTAACAGAAACAGCAAAAGATCCTAAGTCTCCCAGACCAACCTACCAAGAGGGGTTGATGGCGGCAGGGGAGGAATATCACACATTCTCAGGTGGATCCTGGGACTCCGGGTGCTGAGGGATGTGCTGGGTCGAGTCTGAAAAAGCAGTGTGTCCAGGAGAGACACCGCATACCTCTCTGCTGCTCCTGCAGCAGAGAACTGCCTGGAGTCCCTGGGCTGCCGGGCTCTGGAAGCTTCAGAATGCCCCTTTCCTTGAGTTACGAGGCGCAGAGAAACAGCTAAGAGTTGGACTGGGAAGGCCTTGCAGCCAGAGATGAGGGGAGCTTAGCAGTTACCTGCCTGGACCAACAGCTGAGGACTAGGCAGGACCCGGGAGGACCAGGCCATCAGTGTGGCTGGGCCACCAACAGCAGCGTGGAGGGAACTCAGGATGGACAGAGGACGGAGCCTCAGACCAGGCGGTCTTTCCTGGCAAAAACAAGACAGCGGGCCTCAAATGGAGTCCCTTATGCTCAGCCTCACATCACCAAACTGAGACTTAAATACAGTTTTGGCTCTTCCAGAAATGGAATCTTAAACGAGTGAATCAGGAATTACCTGATCAGCACTGATTATCAGTTAGGTAATCTGCCTGGTAGATCCCTGCCATCCCCTAAAGGAAAGCAGGAAAGTAACCTTGCAAGAACCAACCCGATTTTGTTTCTAGTACAACTTCCTTGTTCCTGCTTCCTTCTGACTATGAGTCTTTCATTTTGTACAGCTCCTTAGAGCTCCTTTTTATCTGCTAAATTAGATGCTCCCCAATTTGAACCAACTAGTACTCAGAAAAACTCAAAATCTTTAGTATGCCTCAGCTTATCTTTTTACACTCCTTACTCTGATGCCACAGTTCTATGGAATCCTCTAGAACAGCCAGCGAGATTTTGAAATTAAGCTAGAGGATATGAGAAATTTTGTGAATGCATGAGTTAATGGACTGAAATCCATATTTACTCAAATGTTGAGGACAACAAGAATGTAAATACACAGATTTATATACAGACACAAAATACACATTTGGCATGGAATATATACATTGCATGCCATGATATCTTTTTTAATTGCTCTATATTCTTGGGGATTAAGGTTATCTAAACTCTGGATACTTCATCCATTTTGTACAGACCAAATCCTGGACATGCCAGGTAAATGATACCCTAGCGTAATTAAGAAAGCAAATTACAGCTCTGTGCGCCCAGGCACAGGCATTGCTCCTTGCTTCACCAACACTCCTAACACCAGGCACCACATGCTGCTTCCAGGAGGCTCAGCCTTGCTGCCCTGGGAAACAGAGGGCAGCTGCCACTTGCCCACCACTCTCACCAGAAGGCTCTACGGTCCCCCTTTTCCACGTGACTGATTCTGAGTCACACCCATGAACGTGCAGACACACCTGATTGGCAGGTGCTATGACTTGTACCTATGTCTTTGCTACAAGGGAGTGTGAAGCATTTTAAATTTTCACTTACAAAGTGGGAGATGGGTTCTATCTTGGAGAGTATGGGGTTCTTCATGGGGTTCAGATGCTGAGAAATCAAACAGAACGACAAACACTCAGCAATGAGTACTGTGGCAGAAATGATGAGAACTCGAAGTGCCTCACCCTGTCCGAGTTTTCTTTTCTGAAACAAGGGACTCAGAGACCAAAGAAATCAATGTTGGATGTGACAGACCCATTCTAAAAGCTCTTTAACACCTTCATTTTCAGCCAAGAGTGTTTTACCTGAAGAAAACAAACTTGCATCTAGGTTAAACTGAAGTACTGCAAACCGGTGTAGGAGAGAGTAGATGCCCAGCTGGATGTGCCTGGTAAGCACCAAAGCTGCAGTTCTGCAGAACCAGCGCAGGGGCCTCCTCCTCCTGGCAGCCCCCACCACGCCCAGCCCCGCCCCACAACAGGACCAGTCTTCCCCCAGCCTGCTTTCTCTGGGGAATAACACACGCCTGACACGTGGAACTCCAGGGCAAGAGGAAGGCTGTCATTATTTAACACTGATAGAACACATTATTTTGCTCTCTAAAATCCTCTCAGTTCTATAATTATCACTAGTTCAGGGACCATGAGAATAACTACATGAATTCTATTCCTAACTAATTTTTCTATCTAGGGCTTAGATATAGAATCCTAGGGATCAAAAAGATAGAACTATGCATCTAGCCCTCTAAAGGTATCACTTATTAAGCTTCAGGACAAATGGTGCTATTAACTTTTCTACAAAATTACTGTATCGCTTTTAATTACAGTGGGTTATGATGCCACCTAGTGGCTAATGGGCATATTTTGAAATCCCCAGTTTGATCAATTTAAACAATTTTCCATTTTTTTTTTAATAAATGCACGTATGGATTCTGGCACATTTAAAGAAGAAAATAAATATATGAAATTCCCCTTTCCCATCACAAAGACAGACATGCTTATAAGAGCACTGTGTAATTAAGAAAGGACACCTTTTAAAATTCTACTTAAATAAAGCTTTTGATATCAGCTATTAATCACAAATAGTTAAAAAGACAGAAAATAAAATTATACAAGTTCAGAATGAATGCATGCATGATAATCAGTTAACTCCCCTCAAAAAGTATCAGAACATGAGGCCGACTTATTTAACATAACAGTACTGGTGTGGAAGTCACAGATTCAGGGGCTTGACTATACCACTAATTAGCTATTGTGACCCTGGGCACATTGTGTAACTCCTCTGTGCCACAATCCATAATTGGTAGTGTAAGAAGTGTAAGGAGGTTAGAATTTAGGTGACTTCTGAGAGGCTTCGAACAATCTGTTAACACAGTCTTCCTTACTCTGACATCTGTTCCTAACACTACAGAACATCTAAGCGCCCTGTTGTGATTCAGGATTACAGTTTGAATACATATCAGCATTTCTGGCACAAGAATTTTCTTTTAGGTCATAAAATTTAGGTCCTTAAAATTTAATCCACTTAAGGTCTCAACCTTGAATAAATGTTTCATGATCTCATTAGCTGTTGAATAATGTGATACTCGTTTTGAATGTTCTCTCCACTCAACTTCACTAAAATGAAAAAGGAATCACTCGCACCTTTTACTTAGTATTTTTTAAAAAACAGATCTTTTTATACTCGACCCATGAAACTCTCAGTTCTGTGTAGCTCCACCAAGTCTTCTCAGTCTTGCACTGCCTACATTCTGCTTGGGCTCTTCTCACAGTTTCCCCCCAGCTCCTCCCCCACTAGGTGTCCCCACCACTTTTCTTATCTTCACTCTCTCTTGTTATTTTAGTTTTCATTTTTTTCTATAAAAAATTATTATTAACTATTTCGAGCAGAGAGAAAGTTTCAGTAATGATATGTCAAAGGCTCATGGAGCCACCATGTTTTGGGGGAACATTTTGACATTTTGTCATATTTGATTTAGTAAAATATAGAACACTGTACACTTGAGACCCTGTGTACCCACCTCTATATCCATCTACAGAAAATCACTGTCTAGAGTTGTGGCTTATAATCTACCTGCATATCTTTATATTTTATCAATATAATTGTAAATAATAAGTGTATTGGTTTGCATGTTTTTAAACATTATATACATTTTCTATATAAGTATATATCTTTTTCGGTCTGTACAGAAGCTGTACATTTCAACAGTAAAATTTACCAATCTTTTCCATTAAGGTTTATACTTTTAATTTTTAAAGGATTTTCCTCTAGCTTAAGGTCATAAAATGAGTCTCTATTAATTTTTTTTAAATTATAGCTTTAACATTTATGTCTTGAACACATATTCTATATATAATGTGAGGTTGGGGCTCTAAATTTATGGGGCTTTTCCTACACTGTTGGTGGGAATGTAGTTTGGTACAGCCATTATGGGAAAACAATATAGATTCCTTAAAAAACTAAAAATAGACTTACCATATGATCCAGCAATCTCACTCCTGGGCATATAAACGGAGAAAACTCTAATTTGAAAAGATACAAGCACCCCAATGTTCATAGCAGCACTGTTTACAATAGCTAAGACGTGGAAGCAACCTAAATGTCCACTGACAGATGACTAGATAAAGAAGATGTGGTGTATATACACAATGGAATACTACTCAGTCATAAAAAAAGAATGAAATAATGCCATTTGTAGCAACATGGATGGACCTAGAGATTACTATACTAAGTAAATCAGAGAACAACAAATAACATATGGTATCACTTATATGTGGAACCTTAAAAAATGACACAAATGAACTTATTTACAAGACAGAAACAGACTCACAGACATAGAAAACAAACTTTTGGTTACCAGTGGGGGAAAAGGGGTGGGGGAGAGAGAAACCGGGAGTTTGGGATTAGCAGACACAAACTACTATATACAAAACAGACAAACAACAAGGTCCTCAGGGAACTGTACTCAATAGCTTTTAATAACCTATAATGCAAAAGAATATGAAAAGGAATATATATATACACACACACACACATACATATTTATATACACACACACATATATACACATATAACTGAATCACTACATGGGAAACTAACACAACATTGTAAACTGACTACACTTCAATTAAAAAAAGAGCTTGCAATGTGTCAGCTGCTACTAATCCTTATAATAATTCTCAACTTCCCTCAGGAAACTAGCATTTATGAACTTGTTCATAGTCTTCAGCTAGTTTGATGACTGAGTTGGGAACCCAGATCCATCTCTTTCTGACAACAAAGCTGGTAAGCTTCCTGCACAGGAACTTCCATGTGTCATTCTTGGGTCACAATCATGGAGCACTTTGCTTATTCTGGATGTTTATTTGTGAACTCTTGCCCTCAAGCTTACCCAAGTAAAACGCATGGTACTTTTCCCTTTATCCACTAGATTCACCTCCATCAGCTTGTACATCCAGAATTTATTTTTTTTAATCTGTCAACTTGCATAAGTTATCACAAATAGAGATTAAGTCATAAAAAAATACTTAAAATGCAACCAAGAATGGAGGCTCTGTCTTACTTACCTATCTAATCCCACATCCTCATAGTGCCTGATTTTGCAAAATAAAGTCAGAATTATCTGAAAATATTTTCTCTAAGTACTTAACAGCATAACTTACAGCTTTATATAAAATATAAATATAATATTTCCCTAGAAATTACTGAAACTTCAGTTCTTGGCAACTATGTCTATAAGAATTTTTTTTAGTGTAAAAATAAAGAGCAAAACTGAATTTAAGATCTAAAAATTCAAAATCATAATTTTATCACATAGCTATTATGTCAGTCAACAAATTCAAATATGCAAAACACTTTACTTTTTTAAAGTAAACTTACTGTCTACCAATAAGCTTAGACTTACCATGAAATAAACCACTAAGACTTATTACCCTAATGTGACTCAGACTATGTGATCCCAGCAGAACATCTTGATCTTTTCCACAGCACCAACCAAAACCCAGAGCACAATTCTATCATCCTTAACCATCCACCCTTTCCAGGAACAGCCTGGGAAGGACGGCACAGCCCCTGCTCAGTAACCAGCTCCCATCTCCTCAGAACAGGAGGTTCTTGCTGCCACACAGAACTTCCTCTCCTTTTGTGGTACTAAGAACCTTTAATCTGGGAACAGAAGTAGCAGCATTTCTACTTGTCCTCAAAATCTATATTTTATATTTTGATTTAAGCATTTGAATTGTACTTTCTTGTTGCTCTTTTTCCTGTGTTGTGTACCATCCTTCCCTGAAGCAAAGAATGTGGCAGACTGACTAACTCCCCAAATCTCTGGGCCAGGTTGGGATGGCAGAATAAGGAAGGATAAAGAAATTTCCAAAGAAATGAGGTGATGTGCCTGCACTATTTGCAAAGAAGAGACAAGTCTTAGAAGCCAACAAGAGTTGGCTTCAAACATGAGTAAAGATACTAGCTTGAATCATACAAAATTATTAACATAAACTATCATTTTTACCTTATAAAAGGATGATTTCTTATAGGTTAACCTAAGTGTTAGAATCAGTCAGTTCACCAGCTTAACCGATTCTCTAACAGGGAAATTGAGGACCATTCTGAATCTACAGAATCTATATTCCTCTGTAGAGAAGGAATATCATTCCTTTCCTAGAGCCATTGCAGAGATTAGGCTCATCAACTCTCCATCATCTATGAAATTTCATAACATAAGAGCCATCTGGACAGATTGTGAATACCTAGAAGGTGGCACCATGTCCTACGGGGTGAGAGGATGTACGTTGGAGTCAGGGAGCCTGGTTCTAACCCAAGAGCCACCACGTGCAAGCTGTATATGACCTTTCTGTGCCTCAATTGTTTTAATCTACAAAGACATGATAATAACAGCACCCATGTCAGAGCGTTTTACGAGGATTAAGTGAGTTAATGTTTGTGAGTGTTTGGCAGAGCAGGGCTTGGCACATTCTGTGCTGTGTGCTTGTGGTTTATTACTATTATTGTTAGACATCACGTGTTGACTTGTGTCCCCCAAAGGTTCATATGCTGAAGTCAGTTAGGACAAAATCATACGGGAGTAGGGCGGGACAAGAAGGGGAAATGTGCACTCAGACGAGCACCCCGTGAGGATGAAGGCAGACTGGGGATGCCTCTACCAGCCAACGGCAGAGCCTTCCAGCTAACCACCAGGGGCTCGGTGAGAGCTGTGGCACAGACTCTCCCTCTCAGCCCTCCAGAGGAACCAATTCTGCTGACACCTCGATCTTGTCTCTGGAAGCGTGAGACAATACATCTCTGTTGTTTAAGCCACCCAGTTTGTGGTATTTTGTTACAACAGCTCTGGGAAACTGATACACTGGATAAAACACTCCTAACCTGAAACAGGACCAAGAAGTCTAAAATAAACCTACTTTCTCTCTAAGAAAACACCCACTTTCCTTTTTCCAGTGTGGTCTGACAAAGAATCGCCTCCCCAAGGACCACAGGGAGAGAGGGCACTGGCCTCGTTCTGCACGGATGTCCCATCTGTGGGGAGTGACATGACCCAGCGGCCTGTGAATTCTCCATCCTTGCCAAGCAGGCTTCCCGCCCCCACATCCAGGCAGGACAGGCTTGATGTGATGTGCATCACATGCCCTCCAGCTCAGAAATACCTGCCCAACATGCAAAATCAAGGTCAACTACAACTTCAGATGGATTTCATACGATCCCAATAAATATTTTTCTTCACTGAAAAACAGAGTTAAAGGGACTATCGCATTATTCAATCAAACATTTTCATTTAAATAAACTGGACATTTCTGGTGAAATGTCTTGGTGTCTGATGTTTCATTTTTTCATCTCTACACGAATAATTCTTGACCCTTTTTAGTTCAGTATCTGTGGTCTCTATACAGAATATAACCTTTAATTTTATGATTCACTTTTGAAAGAATAATGTTAATCTCACCTTCCTTGGCTGTTTGTCAGATTTTTAAAAACAGGAAACATGCTTTATTCTTTTATATATATATATATTTCCCATAGTCCCCAGCTTACAGAATTTAATCAAGGATAACTTACTGTGAAATGTCCAAAAAAGATAAATGTATAGACAGAAAGCAGATCAGCGGTTGCCAGGGGCTGGAAGAGGCTGCAACGGACATGTGTGACCCTTTGGGAGTGATGGATAGGTTCTAAAACTAGATTCTGGTGTTGGTTGCATAACTGTACTTTTTACTAAACTCACTGAGTTATACAATCAAAATGAGTATATTTTATGGTATATAAATGATTTCTCAATAAGGCTGCTAAAAATAATAATGATAATTTTTAATAAAACACGTCTCTATGACTTGTATGTTCATAGCCAGCAACACAGAGCTGCAGACATGGGAGACAAATGGAGACATTTGTTCAAAGGTTGTTCAGAAAGAAGCTGCTGCTGTAGTGCAGCTAATTAACATCTCTCATGTCCACCCCATTTCCTTCCATTAGTGAAAGCATCACTAGCCAACCTCACCATGGAAACACTCCTAGCTCTGGATCATGTGTGCTGCTTTACTAGTTCCACAACACTCATCTAAGGAGAAGCAGTTGCTCCCACAATGGGGCTGGCTGCCTACTACTTGGACAGCACCCCCTATATTTTATGTTCAAGACACTGCCACTTGAGAAAGGCTTATTTACCATGACAAATCCTAAATGGGAAATGAAACGTAATTTAACTAGAAAAATGTTTCTGTGTCAGAGTCACATGTGTACTGCAAGGGGGAATGCTGTACTTCCCTTTAAAGGCGGTTTTAATTATTCAGGCTCTGACGTGATGTCAACATAATGCAACCCAAATGCGGCCTGACTCTCCTCTGCCAACTTTGATGAGTAGTGTTACAATACTCTCCGCTGTTTAGGGAAGAATCCTTTTCCCTTCCTGGCATCGTGGATTCCATCCTTAAAACATCCTGAGTTCTCATGAAGACTGAGTCACTGACCAGGAGCTTATGTTAGCTGAGCAACCTACGTGCCTCTAAAACCCCCTTGGGATCCTTTTCTTGGAACAGAATTTAAGGGCCAGATAAACACAACCTAAAACCCCCAGGCTCCTGGGCTGCTGACCACCCATATTGGACATCTTCACTTCCCTGAGAAAGACACAAAGTCCCACATGACCTTTTAAATATCACCTTGCATAATTATTTCTTTTTTTAAATTGTAGTGTAGCTGACTGTTGATGTTATATTAGTTCAGGTATACAACATAGTGATTCAATATTTTTATACATTATGAAATGATCACCATGATGTCTAGTAACCATCTGTTACCAAAGTTATTAAAATATTATTGACTATAATCCCTATGCTATACATTACATCCCTGTGACTTACTTATTTTATAACTGGAAGTGTGTACCTCTCAATCCCTTTCACCTACTTCTCCCATCTTCCCACCCCTCTCCTCTCTGGCAACTGTAAGTTTGTTCTTTGTATCTATGAGTCTGTTTCGGTTTTGTTACGTTTGTTAGTTTTATATTTTAGATTCCACATGTAAGTGAAATCATGCAGTATTCGTCTTTCTCTGACTTATTTCACTTAGCATAATACCATCTAGGTCCATCCATGTTGTCACAAATGGCAAGATTTCATTCTTTTATGGCTGTATAGTATTCTGTTGTGTGTATGCGTGTGTGTGTGTGTACAACACATCTTCTTTATCTGTGGACACTCGCATAGACAGGAGTGTTAGAGCTGCTTGTACATCTCAGCTCTTGTGAACAGTGCTGCAACAGAAACTGCTTTCTCTGGTCCACTGTTCTCTGACCAATCAATACTCACTCAGTACTCATTTCTGCCAAGGAGTCTTAGCTGTTCTTAACTGCAGATACCATGTCATTATTCATCTTCAAATGTCCAGCTGTTTGAGTCCACCCATATTTCAAGAATCTATCCCAACACTACCCTTCCATAATATAATTCTATCCCAACCAGATATAATTTCTTACTCCTTTTATACCCTCTCTATATTGTACCACTTTTGTTATGTTCTCTTTTAGTATATAGTAATTTGATTATTTTTCTTATTCTCCATTATACTATAAGCCTATGAAAATAAGAGGTATTTTGTACTATGTGTTCTCAAATGTGTTCTCAACCCTTTGTCTCACCCGGTATCATTCTCAGAATTAGAAATTGCTCAATAATGTCAATTAAATCAAATAGTAACGGGTATGCCATTCTTACCTATAATTACAATATCCATGTAAATGAATTCAAACAGCAGAAACAATGAACAAACATGTCTCATCTAGTTTCTTTATCTAAGGAGCAAAAAATATTTCTACTCAAAGAAAAGAATTTCTCTGTGAAAATCTCAAAGCGGGCCCATCTCTTCCCCAGTGTCCTTCCGGCAATGTCTCTACACAACCCCCCGTCTGTTGTGTTTTGCATATCCTCATCAGTATCTGGAGTGGTTTTTATATCCCTTTACTTTCTGACGTACAAAACAGAGAAGGTGAGATTCTTGCAGTCACACAGACCCAGTTCCAAATCATGTAGCTCAGCTGGACCACCCAGGTGTGCTGCTTACCCTGAGTTCCAAATCCTGATCTGTAATATGAAGGTCAGAACAGCAACCCCATATGGTTACTGTGAGGATGAGATGGGAAAATGTGTTTAAGACACACTTTGCAATGCCCAGCATGAAAAAGGTACTAATAAATATTGAATGAAAGGTACCAAATCAATTAAACAAATATTTATTGGGTGCTCGCTGAGGATCACGCACGAGTTTGCCCTGAGGACCGAAGAATAAACCAGACTGGGACAGCCCTGCTCTCAAAGAGCTTAGAGCCGAGTGAAGGAGACACACTCGAACACGCAGATGTAGACCCTGGGAGCCGTCCGGAGAGGCAGCAGCAAGTACAGGGGACCCGCGGGGCCCCAATGAGGGGCACCCACAGCATCAAAACCAATGTCCTCACTCTCCCCACGTCTTCACACAGCAGTGAAAACTCAGTACCCACAAAGCGTGGTCCATACTAACATGAAACCCATGTCATGGTCCCACGCTGGGGGCACAGCACAAGGTGCCAAGTACCACATGAGAGAATGAGCATGCCTTCCGGGACATACCACACTCCAGAATCCACAAGCACAGTCATCTGAAGAAACAGGAATCAAGTCGGCACACAGATAGCCCCCTTCAGACATGCAGAAGAGCCTGAAGATAAAAGTGTCATCAACACTCAGGGCTTGTATTGGCCTATTTTCCTCTAGTAACAAGTTAGGACAACATGAGGGGACGGGGACTGAGCAGCAGTTTCCGCAGAGCAGATGCCCTGGCTGTGCTTCTGAAGCCAGCTGTCTTTATTTTCTGAAATAGCATGCTAATTTTAAAAGGCAAAATAATAAAGACATACAGGGTGGTGAGTGGAAAAGTTTCAAAGCTCACAAGGCCAGTTTCTCATTATAAGTGGCCCCTGGGGAGCAATGAGAGACTTGCTCCCCCTGGTCGGACAGGAACCTGTGTGGCTGTTTTACACTTCACTGGACTTCCAGCAGCTTCGCCGACCAAGAATGTTCTGGGGGAAGAAACAACAAAAGTTTAGGTAAATGAAGTCTGGTGGCTCCACCGTTAAGCACAAATGACAGTGGTGACAGAGGGCCTTGAGTTCCTTCCTAGGGGCCATGTCCTCTGCACAGGTCTGGCACTGTGCTGCATGGGCAGGGCCACCACGTCTACAACCCTCCCCAGACTGGCATGGACCACACTCCTCTGACTCTGCTCTGCACCCTGCAGAGGGGTCACTATGCCTGCTCTGACTTGAAGCCTAAATGCTGAACATCTTGGGCAAGTAGGACCTAGAAAAGCCTTCCATTTCTTTTCAATTCCTAGTCAAATCTGCTTAAATCGACATCAAATATTGTCCTTTCTTATAACCCAAACACCTTGTCTGACCCTGTCTTCTGGGTAATCGACAAACACACAGAAGTCGCCATAGTAGTGCTATAAGGGGGCCCTCAGAGCTCTTATTCACTCCTATTTCTCTCACTAGAATTAAGTCTTCTGCGTCATCAACTGGAAAAAACAGTGACATTAAAATACCACGGGTTAATGCGTATAACGAAAGACTAAATGCTGTAAAATGAACATCCCTATAATTAGTGCTCTAGTTCTTGCTCAGCAGAGAAGGACGGGATGGAGGAGTCCCCACTGAACGCCCTGGAGGATGCCCAGCATGGGCAGCTGCTAAGAACCGCTAGAAGGCTGATGAAATCCTGAAATCTCTCTAATTAAGAGCCACAGGATACTGAGCCCCGGGTTTCCTCTTCAAAAAATTGAAAATAATAAGACCTGCCTCAAAAGGTGGCTGAAAGGACTGGATGAAGTTCTGAGCTCCCTGTGCCCATCACAGGCCCTACATAAATGGTACCTATTATTATTATTAATGCTCTGATTAAAAAGCACCCCTTAATAAGCCTGGGACATGTGTAAACAGAATGCAACAGAACTCCTCAAATAGACCGACAATGGACCTGACTGCCCAGAAGACCTGTGATAGTAGGGAAAAGCCCTGAACCAGGAGCTACAAGATCTGGTCACTAGACAAGGCTCTACGCACTTGGCCATGTGACCTGGGCCACTCATTACCTTTCTCTCCCCCAGTTTTATCATTTGAAAATTTAAGGAGTAGAACCAAATTGTTTCGTAAAAGCTCCGGAGCCCCCAGACTATCATTTTCATGAATCCTCTAGATTAAGCAGGGCCCGCCTACAACATCTGCGAGCCCTGGTGTCTGGGTCTGACCCCACACGTGACTGGAGCTTCGGGGGAGAGGAGGGCTGCATATGGGATACCTCCCTGTGTGCTGTACACCAGAAACTGACACAGTGTAATTGACTGTATGTCAATTAAACAAATTTAACAAAATAAAATAAAAAAGTAAAGTAAAAAGATGTCTCCCTGGATAACTGTTAAGTAGAACCCCTGAACTCCTGAACTTCTTCAAACCACATCCTTCCAGGCAGCCCTACGAGACCCCAAATTCATTGTCTGTTGAAAAGAACAGGCTACTGTACTGACTGATAAAGAGCCTATCTCTGGAGGCTCGGAGCACTTGACAGATTACTGTCACATTAAAACTGGTCGTCGTTAGAGACCAACTAGTGCAGAAAAATCCTTCTAGTGATAAGGGATCCACAACCCTGAAAGTCAAGTGACTTCCCCTTGAGCACCACGTTAAGTCAAAGGCCACGTAGCTACAAACTGTCTCCACAGCTCAGGCCTCCTGATCACCTGCAACTGTCCGGCAGCCAGGATGCCGCTGTCAGTGGACTGCTGCCCTGGGGCCCCTGCTGAGCCTCTTCCCCCGAGCGCCCAACCTGGCCTCCTCACCGCCCTGCCCCTCACCACCACCCCGCCACAGGCACCGCTGTCAGCCCCACTGTCATGGGCTCCCCCTCCCCAGCACCTCCATGGTCAAAAGCCCTCCAGACACTGCATCCAATCGTGATGCTAGGAGGATTATTTAAACGCCTGCCCTCTGAACTCCATCACAGAGAATAGAATTTTCCACAGCTCAAGCTGAGGTTTACACAGAACTTGCCTTCTGACATCAATTCCTGACTTTTTATCTCCCATTCTATCAAGCAAGACCAGCAAAAGTGTTTGTGAGGCCCAGTGCAAAATGAAAACAGAGAGCCCTTTGTTAAAAAAAAACAAAAACCTGAAGAATTCTACGATCATGACAAAAGAGCAGAGCATAAACCACGCTCTGGGCCCTGTGCACCTGTGGGACAGGTCATGGCACACGAAGGGGCCCTGTCTCCCAGTGTCTCTTCTAACGACATACACTCCGGTGTCCTCATCAACCCTGAAACACCACCTCTCCCCCCACAGCAGCCTCCGGGGACTGTCTGTCAGGGCCTTCATCATGTGCACCACTGACATCTGCTCTGTCACAAGCCCTCAGAGACCAAGCTGCCAGCTAGCTGACTGGCTAGGTGAACTGCGCCCTGAGTCACCTGCACCATCTCCTAACCCTCACACCCCGCTTCAAGCAGTCCCTGGAACCCTGGCTGCACTGTACTGAGACGTCTGTCCCTAACCGGCCCAGGGGACACCGTGTGTGTGTGTGGACAGTGTGACTCCCAGCATCTGTCAAGGGACCCTGCACGCAGCCACTCGAGACACGGCTTAGGCCTGGAGAAAGTCTCCCCAGCAAAGGAATCAGTTTTCTTTCTCCAGGATAACAGATAAAATTTTAATTTCTCATTCTCTAAAACCAAATACACATCTGTGAGCTTAGAGCAGCCCTCACAATTAGCAGAGGCCACAGGCTGAATCAATAAACTGCAGCCTAAAAATACAGCCACCCAGTCCCTCTGGAGCGCTGCTTGACTTACACCAGACCCAAGTGGAATGTTCCTTAATTGCCGCTGTTTCGTAATACTTTTTTTGACCCTCTTTTCTCAGGCATGTTTGACTCTCCAGGGTATTTCTAGGCATTACAATTCAGCAATTTTAAATCTGTTTCCAATCTACAGATAGTATCATTCATCCTACCAAACCACTTGGCGCCCTGGCAGAAAACAAAAATAAAATAATAGGAAATATAAGTATATTATTGTTCATATAATCAGACAGGGCTAGCGTTTTGAATTGCTAGGGTTATTTCAAAAAGTCTGGGCTTTTTTCATGTATCATCAAATTCAAGCACTTTTTTGTTTATGTTAAGTTCTTGAAATACTGAGCATCAACTGATGTTTCAGAAATTTACACTAGAGGAATTCACTTAAAGGAATTCTTTGGTAAAAAAAATCACTATTTTTCAACATGAATAATCATCCCTTAATCTAGATTTTCTGTCAAGTATTTTATACATTCTGCAAAGAATGATGCCCAAAACTGCATCATCTGAGACAGATAAACTAGATTTAGAAGTATGGCATTCTATGTATTCAACTCATGAAACCATGTTAATAACACTCAAGTGGAGATGCCAAGTTCTCAATATGAAACTAATTAATTGCCATGAAGATAATACAGTGAGAATGGAGCAGAATTTGCGTAAGTACATCTCTGTCACATGTCTTTCTGGTAAAGAAAGAAAGGCGGGGGTGGTGGACATCTAGACAAATGTTCCTGAGAACTCTCAGTTATTACATATGTCGAAATAGGAACATAAGATGTGTATAATTCCTCAGTTTTCAATCAGAAGTAAATCAGAAAAAAAGGATGTGAGACCTTATAGTAAAAAGAGCACAGAACGCATGGGTTGGAAGCCTGGGTTTTAGTGTGATTTGGAACAATGTAAAAGAAATCAGTTTCTTCGTCAATAAAGTGAAAGCTTTGAACTAGATTACCTCCAAGTTTCCGTTAAACTCTAAATTTTCATGGTAGAATTTCTACTTTAAAATGAGGTTGGAGAAGTAGCTCTAATACAAGCTTTTCAACTCCTTACATAGACAACCAAGACTTAAATACAGAAATAGCACCCTGATTGTAAAAGTCTCTTTCACAAGCTGTTCAGTAAAGGCATTAAGAAAACAACCAATTAATATAAATTTCACACTTTTATTTACCCTCTGCCTACTCACTTAGAGAAGCAGTAAGATGGGATAAATGTCCACTAACCTCAAAAAAATTCCATTTTTCCTATATTATTATTTTGGAAGGTTTCAATAAAGCTTAAAATTTTCATGTTTTATTAAATATTGTTTGAAATTATATTTGGAAAAAAATGGATGTTTGTGATTACAGCCCAGGAATGTTTCCTCTTCAAACTAAAGTCACACTTCTTGTGTCTCAGTCCCCCTTGTCTAATTCGCATTCTGCCTTTTTCCTTGGCTTCACCTATAGAAACCGTTCGATAATCTCCTTTGCTCTGAGGTACTTGATTCTAGCCTCCAGGATTATACACTTTATAATGGCAATTACTTCTCATTTTCCTTTGGGCATAATTTTCTTTGGGCCAAATTTTCTTTGGGCCAAATTACTCTTCCTTTATGCAAAAATGTTTTAAGGGTTTATTTTCTGTATCTGAAAAAATCACTTATTTGATGGACTACACAGTTGTTAAAGCAACCCCTAAATATTCAAACTTAAGTTGGGGGGAAACATGTATTTTTTATGGAGGAAAACATATCAAAGTAGATTTCTAAACCTTTGGGATTCCAATTTTTTTAATTCCTTGCCTTTCTGAAAAATTAAATATGTTTTAAGTAATCTTATTTGCATATCATGTCCTTCCAAAGGCTTTAAGATGTAGTTTTTTTCCTTATTTTTCAGATTCTAAAGACAAATGTTTGCTTTGTGTCTTATTGTAGTTCCTTGTTTGAGAGACTCACAAGGACTTCATTGTTCAGATTTGCATGCTTCATAAAGATACATATTTGAGTAAATTATACTTCCAAAGCTTAGCATTTGCAGATACATCTCATTAACTACTACACCAATTACAGGTTATAAAAAGATTACAGCAGAGAACCAGGACTGTCCGTAAGGAAGGCTTGTGATGGGAAAGGTTACACAATATAATCCTTCTTGCTAAACTCCACAATTTTTATGTAAGTGAGAACTGGTTAAAAGAGTATTAAGGAGAGTTTTTATTTTGCATGAATCTTGTTGGAAAGGGAATATATTCATTAACTATTCAAATATTTCCTGAGCACCTACCACGCCAGTCTCAGGGCTCTGTCCATATATGCACGTGAAGCACCTGTGAGAAAAGCAGGAGTTCCTTTGGTAAAGGAGGGAGAGATACCAGGCTGACCTGAGTTCTCTCCCCTTTTATGTGCCCCCTACCAGCCGGCGGAAGGACATACTTCTTCTCCAGCTGTCCATGCCTCTGAATCACTACCCAGCCAACTGCCTTCCTGCCCCTGGACACCACACAGACCTCCCTGAATGGGGGAAATGGGGCTCTCATCACCACTCACCACTGCTCTGGGGACAGATCTGTTTTGCTTCCAGACTGTCAGCAAGTTTTGGAATAGTGATCTGCAGAAGAGTCGTTTGAATCTCTATGATTAAAAAAAATTTCTTTTTTAAACAAAACACAGGAAATGTGGCCCAGGTGTGTTTGTTCTGCCCACCTACAGCAGAAAATTCACATACGTTGCATAAGACGACAGGCTCATATAAAGAATAAGGGCAGTGAGGCGAATTGTTTAGGTGATGAGAAACCAGACAGGCCTCTGCTATGCAACCACTTCCAGGGGGCCCAGTATGTTTAAGGCACTTCTCACTTAAAAAAGCAAATAACTTCTCACTTAAAGAAGCAAATAACTGTGTCTTCCATATGAGATAACAAGGAAATACTGAAGTCCCAGCTTTCCTGATACTTCACTGCATTTGATCTTGTTGTAAAAGAAATACATCATGTTATTTCATCTAAGAGAAAATATGAATTATAGTAGATGAGACACATTCTTTTATTTCTTTTTTTGTTGTTCTTTTATGACAAGACATATCTTGAAAGATATTCTCACTATCAAACACCTACAAATGCTAGAGAAAAATATATAACAAATAGCCCCAGTTAAATGCACAGTTGAGCTCACAGAAAGTGAGAGAAACCCCCAAGGAAGAATGCAGGGTCGGGGGCTCCTCCAGCAGAGCAGTAAACACACCATGCACACAGCTGAGCTCAGTACTCGCTCATCTCGTCTACCTAGAGGGCTGGCTTTGAGGAGTCCTTCGCAAACCAGAAAAAGAGACCTCGGGTAGGAAGGTGAGCTGAGGACCCTCAAAGGGCTGCACCTTCGTGAAAAAGCAGGTGGGAAAAAGCAGTTACCTGCAAGGACTGCCAGCAGGACGAAGCAAGTGCATGCTGGATTCAGCATAATCCCAGGTGTGTTCTTTGCTGGGTTTATCATTTAGGTTTACCCTGCCTGTGTGGTCCATGAACCCACCCACCTCCCAACCCCCCCAAACCCGACTCCTCCAGTCAACAAAATCACAAAGCTGCCCTGTGTTGGAAAGGCCTGGGCTGCCTGACAGAGCCAATGCAAATCTTCTTCAAAGGGAGGTTCCAAGATAAACAAGATGAATGTACAAAAAGCTAATAGGGGCGCCCCAGTCCAAATTAGACAACTGTGCACTGTGTTCTTTTTTCCAGGAAAAGAACATCCCTCTCCCAGCTATGTGAATGCTGCCTTAAACACACTGGGGAAAACAATAAAACTCTGACTGATCCCCAGGAACCTAACTGGTAAAGGCGGAATGGGACTACAAAGCGCTCAGGGAAAATGGAAACCAAGTAGGGCGGCTGTGGCTTTGCAATCAGAAGCTGGAGATCAGAAACCCGAGAGCATCCCTGCTTTCCCGGGATGCTGAGAGAATGCTGAGAGCCGCCGCCAGTGGAAACTGGGGTGACTGGGAGTTAGTGGCTGAACTTCACAGATGGGCGGAACCGTGACTGTAACAGCGGCATCTCTAGAGTAAGCCATTTGAATAAACGCAGACAAAATTGGTAGCTAGTTTTAATGGCCATCTCAGTGCATTTTGCCCCGGCAACAGTGTGGGGTTCTCAGGAAGCCGTTTCTAATTTTTGTCATCACAATATTTCTGGTTCAGACAGGGGAGAAGCCAAAGTTAGAGTGTTTCTAGCCGGCAGCAAGCCAGAGGGACCAGACAGGGCAACGAGCCAGCTCCCGGTAGCAGAACAGTGGACCACACTCCAAACCACGGGCCTCGAGGCTCCTGAGACAGGTCCTTGCTCTGCAACGATGTAACACGGGAAGGAGAGGCAAGCAGACAGGACCAGAACAAAGGTTAAGAAAGCCAGAACCAGAGTTGAAGGGAGGCACCAGCAGATTCCAACGATCCTGAGCCAAGGGTACAGGTAGACCACGGGGACACCCACGCTGAAGCTAAGAGGGACATCTCAGGAAGGGGAACGGCCGCTGGGCCCTCACGCAGGGTAGATCACAGACACCTGCTCACTTCAGAAAAGGGGCCTCGTCTCTTATTTGGTGATACAATGAGGATTCTGGTGGAGAAACTAGCAGTTGGGAGGGGTTCTTAGAGCAAGGTATGATCATCTATAAATGACACAAGCCTCAAACGTCTCCTAACTTTAGGTAAACATTTTGGATCTTTGTAAATAAGAACGTGAATAAGATATTTTTAAATCCTTTAATGAAAGAAAGTAGAGCTAAAACAATTGCTTAATAAAAAGCTTCCGTTAAAGACTAAAGTCTGACATATGTCAGGCAATATTGTCTTTGACAGATTGTTCCAATACATCTTTCTTTTCACTTGTCTTTTTAGATTAGTGAAAAGGAATTAGTATGTTTAAACCATACTTGAGCACATTTATAAATGTTTTTATAATTTATTTTCTAACCACTTGATTTCAGTTTAGTTAAAGGAAATGAAAGCATATGCTAAATGAGTCTTCCTAAGTATCAGATGAGCATATCCAGAAATAGCTTCTGACTATGATTACAAAATCTGGTCTGAAAAGTAGTCTGCACTGGCAGGTGGGCAGAAGATAAAAGGTTATGCTTCCATGTACACAGAAAACCCCCAGAGCAGCATGTGTGGTAACCATTCCTCAGTCCTCGAAGAGGTGACTATATTTGTGGACGTGTCGGGTAATGTCTCCCACGTGGGAATGAAAACATTGCCACCAACTGTTGACTGCGGAATACATTTTACTGAAGAACTCACCTGTGCCTCTCAGCCGATTCACCAGGGGTTTCTTTTGCTTCCAGGGTATATTAAAACGTGTTACGATTGGCAACACAACAGAAATAAGATGCACTGTAAATAGTAGACTTATTTCTTAAACTATCACCACCACCCACAGCAAACTTCCAGCATTTCATTATTCTGTTCATATGAAGCTCACTTTGGATTTTAACCATACAAAAATATTAAATGTTCACTGATTGTGCACGTGTGAACTTGTGTTACTGTAGACTTAGTCTAGTTTGGCTGAAAGAGTAAAAATGCTTATGCAGAGCCTGCAGAGCAAAGCTATCAGAAAGCAACAGGCCTTCAAAGGCAAGGGCACTCCCGAGCCGCACCGGTGAGAGCACAGCGATCTTGGCACCTGCCCTGACCTGGCAGCTCTGAGGCAGTTGGACCCACTGACGCACCAAGGATTACATCGCTCTGACTCCATTAACTGTGCTGAACCACCCTCTTCCAGAGATGCTACAAAAGCTTAGAAACCTGCCATGAGCATCTACACCTTGTTCTGCAGTTCTCCAGGGCTGCCTTCCACCTGCCCACTCTGTTGCTCTTCACTCTGTGGCTTTCTTGTTTTCCCAGCTCCTGTTGGCACCCAGTTTTCACTCCATATGGGAAGATGCTCTAGTTTTCTTCCATTATGCAGGCTTTGAAACGGCCACTCATAGAGGGTGTTACTTTCAGAATCTTCCTGCCTGCTCCTTGCCCCCAACCATGAGAAAGAAGGATCATTCCTGAACCCCAGCCACAACGCCTGGGGAGAGTCCCAAGTGTCCCGAGGTAGGGAACTAGAAACCAAAGAAAGTGCATGCATTCCACAAACACCTGGGTCCTCCCCAAATAATCCACACCTCACCCTTTACTTCCTGTGTCACTGCTACACCTACTCAGCTTCTGACTTTCTGAAGTTCATCTGCCTTTTCTAGTCCCCAACTTATCCTAGGCTTGATGGACTCAATTTCCCTGGGTTTAAACCTGAAAATCATATAATACAAGTAAAGGGAATCTTCTACATCATTAGGCTTCTAAATACTTAAAGAAACAGTCCATCAATCACACCTTACCCTCTTCCCTGCTGTTTTATTTAGCATCGGTCCACCCCCCAGCTCTGTTCCTCCCCTTAATCACCCCCAGTCCCCACACACAATTACGTAAGATACAGGACACAGACATTAGCAACCTTGCTTGCCATCCTCTGCATTTACCAGTCTTCACACCAGTCCCCTGTGTTCCGTTCAGATTTTAAAAGGTATTTTAACAAACTAGAGAATGATGGAAAATCCAAAAACTGCCCTATGAGGACCAATTGAAAGAACTAGAAAGTTTTAATGAGAAAAGGGGCCTCTTCAGATCTCTCAATTGTGACAAGTCCTTAGTAATCTGACTATTCCATACAGACTGATTTTAATAGTTCTTCACAGTGTGATACTTTTTGGTAGTCAGTTCTGTCTTGTTTTAAAGGGGGATTTTACTTTAAGTTATATATTTCATAAAACTAGAAAAGTGAGTTATCTGGGGAAAAAAGCTTTGACTATTGCATGAAGAGTTCATGGAGTTACTGTTTCCAATCATCTGACCTTTTCAGATGGGCTGTAATGTTAGATAAAACCTCTTTATCACCAGTGCGTCACACTGGATCCCAAAGCTCTAATTTCCATATTCAACAAGCTCCCTCTTTGCATAGAAATGTGTGTAAAAACAGAATGTTTGGTACAGAAGCCACAGTGCCATTGAAGGTAATTATAGAGACAGTAAAGTTCTTTGATGCCAGAAAAAAATAAATGCTGGGTGTCCCACAGAATTTCAGAACCTGACTTCAAAAGGATCATGGAGGAAGGAAATAAAGTTTAGCATGCTGGACTACTCTACAGCATATATTCGTAAGTATGAGATTCTATCAAACAGTCGATGCATACAATACTGTGACTTGATGTCAGTGACCAGTGGTTGGATGTTTATTTCAGCAGGTTTCTTCTAAGGGAAACAAAGAAACAAACTAGTACACACCTATGTTTGTGTGGCCTAGGCTGTCCATACTTCCACAAAACTTACAGTCACCCCTGTATGAATGAAGCTTCTAAACTAGGCAACAAAATATATATTCCAGTTTTATTGTAGAATATGGTCTTTCATTTTATGTGTTTTGTGTGTGCGCGTGTGTATATGTTTAGATAAAGGTATATTATAAAGTCATGTGTTTCAGAATTGTTTGTTTTAAAAATCATGCATTACCAAATGATGAGTTCCATCATGTAATTAGCTGTACTGATTTCAGATGTAGTTGTTAGGTTTCTATGAAACATTGTTAACTTGATTTTATGAAATTTCTTCATTCTTTAATTCTATGCTTAAGCACAACTACTCACAAATGACTTGTTTTTTTAAAAGGCAAGAATTTTGTGTGCTATAGAAAACAAAATCTCACTAAAATAAAACATGGCTCTAGGTTTTTCTAAAACTTACGTGACATGCTGCATCGTAAAATAAACACATATAAATGCAGATATTGTATATGAACAGAAAGAATTTATCAATTGTCTATCAGGATAATAAAAATGTTTAAATATGTTAAAAGGTTCAATTTAAGGAAATTTATTTTTGTATCACTTGAAGGAAGATTTCATTTAAATGTTAGGGGAAGCTTGAATCTATTTCTGGCATAATATATACCCAACTCAATTGATAACTAATGCATTTATACTCACTCTAAGAATTGGATTCCACAGATAAAATGTATTCCTTTTTTAAAACATTGGAGGAAAAATCATATGGAAAACTAAACTTATTCTAAATATTCTATACTTAGATAGTAAAAGTGCACATTAGTTTTACTGAGAGGATGTTGAAAAATAAAAAAGATAGGTAAATTAATACATAATATTGCATTATGTATTACATGTACATAATATATAATACATAAAATACTGGAAGAAAAAGCAATGGAAAATGCAAATAAAAAGTATAGGAATTTGTATAATATCAATTCATGAAACTAACAAAATTCTAAATAAGGAGTTAATAAATCAAAAATGAAGATAACCATAATCTGGCACTTACAAAGTGGAATAACTATTTCCTTAAAATATACGGCAGGATATTTATAGAAATCTTTGCCAAATGTGCATTCTCCAGGAAGCACCCAATAATTTTGTTTGTTTTTGCTTGTTTTTGTTATTATTTTATTTTTAGGTCAATGGAATTTTTCTACATATCATATCACCAACATGAGAAAAAAATGATTATTGTTGATTTGAAGCTTGGTGAGTTTCTCCAACTTAAATACATTCTATATCCTATCACTTTAAATCATTCTTTCACAGGGAATTCTCTTT
The DNA here is from genome assembly GCF_048564905.1 of Vicugna pacos. Classification (NCBI taxonomy): domain Eukaryota; kingdom Metazoa; phylum Chordata; class Mammalia; order Artiodactyla; family Camelidae; genus Vicugna; species Vicugna pacos. Next base: position 32,341,488 of record NC_133009.1, read on the forward strand.
TTGTCAAAATAGAATTGTAGTTTATGGAATATTTGAAGCTCATGTTTATTTTTACCAGTAAATGATCATGTATCCTCTAATTTGAAGGGTACAATTTAACTGCAAATGTTCTTAATTGGATTTAACTATAAGCAAAATAAATATGAGCTTATCAATAGGATATTTTAATAAAATCTGTGAAGAACTATACTTTAATTTTTTTTAGAATGTACTTCTTTTGGAATCACCAAAAATATTTCTTAAAAGTTTGTAATTATAAATATGAAAGTGCTTTACTCTGCCACTCTGTACCCTGGTATTATTAAACTATAGATGTGCATATACTGTTTAATGACAAGTATCATTGAATGCAGGACTGCAGATATTTCTTTTTAAACCGCTAATTATTTTGGAAGTTCATAGTCCTCACATGGTGAATTATATTTTCTTCATTTTGTCAGATGAAATTCCAAAGGCTTTTTCTCTTCTCATTTTCAAGGTATGAACATTTTAATTTCTATTACTTTGTCTGCCTTCTACCTTCCACAATTAGTCTGAAATATTTTGTTTTCTGACTCCTTGTTGAGCCTCCCCTTTCCTCCACGTTTAAGCCTTATAAGTTCCTTTACTATACTTTCAGTAGTGTCGCTCTGAAGAAGTAAGAAACTCAGGGGGTCAGTCTGTTCTATTACCAGACGCTGGGTTGCATATCTGTGCACACTTGTGCATAGAAAGCATTATGAGGACATGGGGACAGGCAGAATGTTCTGTGATGTTCCAGCAAAGTGGTGGTGCATAGTGACAGTCAACCCAGCAATAATCAAGAGATAGAATGCAGGCAGGCAACGGACATCCAGTCCCAGAAATCTGAGAAGACAGGCAGCAGGGCTCCAGCCACTGGGACAGCGTCTATCCAGTACGCTCCATTTCTCAATGGCCGAGAAAACCAGGGGACCTCATAAAGCAAGACTGTTTGGTCTATTTTTCCTACGTAGAATACATCTTGTACATAATTCCCCCACTAAGTATTTTCTTTAATTTAATTGTTAATGGTTTTATGTCCTTATATTCTGTTGGCATCCCATAATTTAGTAAATCCGTGACTGTCTGACTCAGAAGACTAGACAACCTCTTAGATGTGACTAGCAAATAGCATGTGAACACAATGCTTCAGGGAAAGCACAGTCTAGCAGGAGCGGTTAAGCCAGAAATACAAATGACATTATTCTGGTATACTTGCATACATTTTTGTATTTTATACATATTTATATTTACATTCCACTCCTTTTCCAACGTCACCCAACTAATGAGCCACTTGGGCCAGAGAACCTCCGTCTGAATTAGTCACACGGCTGCTGCTGGCCTTAGCTGGAATTTACAAAGGTAGCCCTTCCACGACATGGATGAAACCCTACCTGGGGGCCACAGCCTGGCAAGGCGAGTGTGGGTGGAGCTCAGTCCTCTTCTCCAGGTACCTGTGTCGGGGGACAACCTGCGGAACTGTATGTAAGGGGACATCCTCTCGTCCCTTCCCCCCTGCACTCAGGCCTGCCCGAGAGCTCTTCTGGCCAAACGAATCCTCCCTGACAGCCCCATCCCCTCAGTCTGATGCACATGCCCAGTGCGTCTGGATGCCTGCAGCAGGGACCCAGCTAACTATAAAGCTGGAACCTACGCTACTAATGCTGCACGTGAACAACAGAAGGACAGGGACACAAGAACAAACACAAGTGAAGGAAGGAGAACTTACTGGGAGTACATGCACACCGAGGGATGAGTAAGATTAACTGGAACAACGTATTAGGTCTGAGCTGAAATTTAAAAAGAGGAACGAATGCAATCTGACAGAATGTGTGTTTCCTGCACACACAAAAGAGCTTAGGAAATACTTCCTGAGTGACAGAGCTCGAGAGGCTGAAGGATCAGATTCACTGGAACAGAAAGTTTCTGCACATGTGCACTTTTCTAATTTTACAGTTCTATTTCAGAAAAAGGAAATTAGGAAACTGAGAGTGTAATTAACATACCCAAGTTGACACAGCTAGTAAGAGCCTGGATTCAAGCATGTGTCTGTTTTCAGAGCCCAGAATTATTTTGATACACCTGGTACCTCTGAGGAGCCACGGGAGCCCCCAAGCTTGAGCACATCTGGAAATGACTTTACCTTTCCTGTGCTTCGCCCTCCATGGGCGCTGCATGCTGAGACGATTCTGCTTCTGTCGAACAGCTCCACTGAGCTGACAGAAGGAAACAGGGTAACTTGCAAGCAGACAGGAATGTTGGCTGCAGAAACCACCAGTGTGTGCATGCGAATCCCCAGGTCAAGTGAGGAGACGATGAGATATAAAAACTACTCTTAGAGGTAGAGCCTGGGGGACAAGTGAAGGCCTGGGAGAAGACAGGGCTGACCAGATCCACAGACAGAAAAGACACATAAAGGAAAGAAGTTCTCGACTGTCCTCCTTCTGAGAAGATAAGCAGAGAGTGACTGGGTAATCTGTGTCTTAGAGGTGATCACAGAGATGAAGAATCTTCAAACTTGAACAATGTACATTAATGTGGTTCAGGGTCCAACCACACACAGGATCAGTTATGGATAGCTAGTCACTCTAACGGTTTTCTCAGCCTCAGTTATTTCAGTGTTAATCATCTTCAGTCAGGTTAATCTTTCCAGAAAAAGACTTATTTTCATCACACTATTAAAGACCTCAACGAATTATCACCACCAGCAGGATAGAGTCCACCATTCAAGGCCCTCCAGAATCCACCTGCACACACGAACACATTCCTTTGATAAACTCTCCCTTTTGCTTAAACTAGTTTGAATCTATATTTGCCATTGAACCCCAATTTTGTTCCATTCTGTAGGTATATTAAACCACCTTGTCCCTTGGTCCTCCTCACAGTGGAGACCCACAAAGAAAGCCAACTCCATCAGACCACGACGCCCAGAAGTTCTTCTCCCCAAACCACGAATATTCTTAGACCTGCTCCTATGCTTTCCCCAGCCCTTCCACTGACCAGGGAATGGTCACTTCTTTCCGTGCTTCCACTGGGACATCTCCAAGGTCCCAGTCCCCACATTCTGAATCCTCGCTCCGCCTTATTTTTCAGAAAACTGAAATTCTACTGATTTTCTCTTTCCCTGTGTCTTCAACCTCTGTCCATGGCTACTGCAGCCAACCTCAGGCTGAATCACTCACATTGCAGACTTTATGACTGATGTCCTCAGAGATGGGCAGGCCAGAAGGGTCACAGGTCACAGGTCACAGTCCTGCCTCTCCATCTCTAGTAAACCTTTCTGTCCATAGCTTTCATAAGAAAGAAAGAAATGGAGGAAAGAAGGAAGGAAGGAAGAAAGGAAGGAAGGAAGGAAGGAAGGAAGGAAGGAAGGAAGGAAGGAAAGGGGGGGTGGAGTGAGAGATTGGGGGAGGGAGGGGGAAAAGTGCAGGCGGGCTGTGCAAGTATCCGCACATCTGTCCTGGTCTCCATCTCCTGGTCTCCACCCTCCTCCCTCCATTGAAGCCACGCTCACCAGGGTCATTGATGACCTTCTTACTAACAAGTCTGACAGACATTTTTCAGTCTTTTGCTCTTTTCATGTCTTCCCAGCCTCTAACTCTCAACTGGCCACTCTTTACTTCTTGATAACTCATTCCTTGGTTTCTGTGACAGTAGATTCTTTTAATTTTCCTCACAAGTGCCTCTTCGGTCAGTCTCCTTTAAATGTGTGTCTGTCATTTGTCCGTCCTGAGCCAGCTGCTCTTCTCAGTTTACACTGTCTCCTATACCGTCGCATCTTTTCTCGTGGCCTCTCTGATGTGTTTTAGGAAAACTGCCCACCTTCATCTTGAGGGTGAATCTCTCACCTGAACTTGCTTCCTTTCTTTCATCCACTGTGCACATCCAATGACAGTTCCTCCCTCAGAACATCTAAACTCTTCCCCCTCCCCCATTTCTACGGCCACTTTTCTCACCTCAGCCCCTAACGTCCCTCACCTGGACACCTGCAGTCACCTCCTAACTGGTCCCAGTTCCACCCTGGCCACACCACAATCTGTTCTACCACAAAACAGTTTCAAATGTTAGCATTTCTGTTCCGTATTTTACAACCTGCAATGATTTTTCAACTTCTTACTATGAAACGGATGATGGGTGAGGCCTGTCCTGCTTGGCTTCTGTCTGTCCTTACAACTAACCTCACCTCCCACCACCTTCTTGCTGCAACGAACACTCTGGAGGCTTTTTCTTGAGCTCTCTCCCTGCCATACTCTGGACTCACGTGGTGACCACATTCCTTCCATTTCCTCAACTAGGACTTGACTGTTGCAACCTGATCTTGGCACAAGCTGCTCCCTCCCTCCCTCAGCAGGTGCCACACACCCTGTGGGTTCCAGCTCAGCTCCTGCTTTGCTGGGACGACTTCCCTAACCTCCCCACGTGGGGTCAGGTTCTCCTCCTGTGTGTGCTCACAGGCCCCTGGACTCCCTGCTTCAAAGTCCCCGCCAAGTAAATTTCCCCTGCTTGTTAGTGAGGACAGAAGAGGGAAGAGGACCTACTTAGACCCCTGGCAGACAGAATGTGGCACGTAACAAGGGTTCACCAGATGTTGTGAATGAATCAATAAAGACTGACATAAAAACTCACTGTTCATCCTTAATGACTCATTAGAGATAAGTGTGAATGTATGTTTAGCAAAATACTTCCAGCTCTGGTTATAAAGTGTGGAGTTAATAATTTTTAACAAATGTTTTAGTTTGTTTCTCAAAGTAGGAGTTAAAAACCCTCTGTGACATACTCTGTTAGATAGTATCTAGGCTGAATTAACTCCACCTGAGTTTTAAGGTCAAGCTCACACCATCCAGAGCGGGGAAAGCCAGGGAAGCAACACCCCACCCAGAATTCACCCTTCAAAGGCTTATTTTTTAATTTGGCCATTCACACTACCTTATTAGGCTCATCACAAAGAGGCTAATTCTTGCTCAGCATATTGAGAGGCCTTTCTGAAAATAAGAGTTACCCAAAAAGGGAGGACTTGGGAGTTGGCAAGTTCATTGTCAGGAGACCCGGCACGGGGCACTCTTCCTCAAAGAGCTGTGTTTTTTAAAGCCGTCACTTGGTGACTAGGTGGGCCATATGAGTTCTAACGTCACAGCTCAGAGCACCTGGGTTCCCGTAAAATACTTATGAGTCATTTCATTCTCCTCCCTCCTCCCCACCCCTGCCAGTGACTATATCCCATAACTTCAAGAACCTATCCTTATTTTTTCATGATTTATAACATTTTTGTGACTTATAACTTTGTGTTCTTTAGAAATTGATTCTAACATATAATCGTTTTAAATGACTAAATTATACCAAGTACATGCTGTATTTCTTTAGAAAAATGAGCAGGCGGAACTGTTGGATTTGTAAGATGTGCAGAGATGCATCTAAGAGGCTCCCTTCAAAGTAAGTAGCATTTAAGTTCTATTACCATTATAAATCAGTGTATGTTTATTCAACTGCTATCTTAATATATTTTGCTCAGAAAGTAAAATTTGCATTTACACACGAGTAATTCCACCAGAAGGCCAGTCATGCCTTACACTAAGGTTCCGTTTTCATCATTCATGGTTTCCACTTGAGAATTCAGCATGTTTAATGTTTTTAGAGAGTCTATTATGATGAAATATTCTTAGATTTTTTTATAGTGTTAAAACTTTATATGTTAAAATGAGATTCTTTGATCCAGTATATTTACATGGTTCAAACTCTCCATCTACGAAGTGCCAAACACCTTCATCCCTGGTTGGAAGAGGTGAGACTGGAGGGGTTACCAGATGCTCACCAAGCTCCCAAGTCTCTTCCACAATTCGCCACAACTGAAAATGAAGCGTCTGGATGGGAAAGGGCAACGCCTGAGGAGGGTAACAAAGCACTGACTGGATGTGCTCACCTCAGCAGACTCCCTGGCGGAGGCTAAGCAGAGTGCCTGGCCTGGTCCACGTGGAGACCTCAGTTCTGGCCACACGTCCTGCTGCAGTCAGAGCTCCTGGTGCACATGCTCCTGTCCTGAGGCACCCAAAGGTCCAAAAATGCTTACCAGCTGTTATGTGTGTGGAGGAGGAGTGAGGGGGTGGGTAGAAGGAGGCCACAGTGGTGGGTGGAAGAGACAGCAAGACCCAAAACTGAGCATTTTAACTAACGCGCTGAGGCAGCTGAACTGCACGGGCACGTGTGAGAGGAAAGATGGAACAGGCTAGTCTGGGGACAGCTCCCTTCTCTTCCATGGATGCTAGTATTTTCTTGTACCTGCTGTGTGGACCCACCATCAGGGAAGGTGTAGGCCAGGGAAAGAGAGTCACATTCCTGGCAAACCCAGGGATGACAGTCATTTGATAAGTGCTTTACATTCATAACCTAACTTAACTGTCACAATAACTTTGTGAGGTAGATATTATCATCCCCCTTTCATGGACAGTAACACTGAAGCTTGGAGATTTTATGTGAGGCCAGAAGCTATTGAGTACAGCACTGGAATTAGACCCGGGACCACCGGACTCCAAGCACTCCTCACTCCTCTCTCCGCAACGTGCTGACATCACAGGATGCTCCCGTGTCCATCTGATACCTGCTCTCTCTCTCACCAGAGAAGGGAGGGGAAACAAAAAGTTCTAGCAGATGCAAGGACAAAGCTGTTTCGAATTATTCTGACAAAGGGAAACTGGTAGCCATGGGATAGCATGAAACTGGTGAAACACTCAGAAAAAATTACAAGCAAAAATGGGATTAAACCAAAACCAAATTTTACTTCTCAAGTTTATCCCTAACTATAATTACCCCAATCATGATGTATCTCCACAAATCTCATGAATCCTAGACGCAAAGGAATTCCCTTGCCAACGGTCACCAACACTGAAGTTTAAGCTAACCCAGGACGGCGATGGCATCTCCACCCGTATGTAGATTTGATTTTTTTCTACATGACGGCAATAGGTGGACAGAGGTCTGCAGTACACTTTGCCAAGGGCTTTTCTTCCACTGGATTGAAAAAGTTATTTTAGGTTTCTGTTTCCAGAGTTCTAATGAGAGAAAGGAACAATGAGTCAGACACCGTTTCATGGAAATGTCTGTGGAAAGCAATCTTCTCGGCAGTACGCTGTTAAGCTTCAGCACTGATGCAAACCGTCCGTTTGAAACTAGCAAGAGCCATCTGAATTTTTAGAAAACAAGATACTTGACTTTCTTAGGACTCCCAATATTGTTCCATGTCCCAGGTTATTTTTTAACCTCTTTAACTAATCTTCCTTTGTTGTGTTAAGCACCTGCTAATGCTGGTGGCTGTTCCCCGAGCTCCAAGCACTGAGCTCACTATGCCAGGTAACAGCCAATGGGAGGGGCTTGCTTGTTGCCTGTGATTACACATGGTTATTGAAAACAGGAAAATCAAGAACATACCATAAACTGAATAGCAATGAACACACTGAGTATATTAAAGAGGGGGAATAAAGATTCATATGTAAGAACAGTCACTTGCCAATTCACTTCAAAAGGCTCACCAAAATGAACAGAAATGAAGCTTCAAAGCCAGTGTCTTTCACAAATATTATCAAAAATGATAAATAATTTTTTTCATACTGTTTAGGTCAAATGTAATTTGATCTATTATTCATAGTAGTAAAAAACTAAAACCGTCATTGTAAAATAATACAGAGCAAATAACTGAGAAAATATTTATTCATAATAAATATAGAGTTATTAACTTTATTAGATGAATACATGCAAACAAGTTTTGTGGATAAACTCTAAGATTCTAACAGATAAAGGGGCGGACACGTTGCTGGTGGCCACAGCACACAGTGTGTGATCCTTTTAAAATTAAGCATCGATTCTACTTCTGTTCATCTCCCAAGGAACAACCCTAATTGTGGGCACAGCAAGCCTTAATCACAACTGGGCTACATTTGATTTTAATGGTAAAAAAATTAGAAATGATCAAAATGCTCACTGAGAATAATTATGCAAACTATGGAATGCCATTGTAGAATACGCCATCACCACGAGGACAGTGACTATCAGCTGCTATACATTTACAATTATACATTATAACTCTATAGGTGGTCACTAAGACAGCTATGAAGACATATAAAGCTTATTAAAATGTACATACACATCCCCCCACACACATAAAGGACACACACACACAAGCACACAATGATTACTTCTTGATTAAAAGAACACAGGCATTCACCCAACAACAAAACTGAAAAGAAATACAACAAAACAGTAACGATGGTAATTCGGGACCACAGCGATTACAGGACTATGGTTCTTTATCTTTTTGAAATTTATTTTATCAGATTCTCAGGTTTATTCTACTTTTATATTTTTGATAATTCTAATCATTTAGAAAGTAAAAATTAAATGTAAAAGATCAATAGGAGATAAATTTCCATCCAAAACCACGCACAAATAGAGTGTAGCTATATTTTAGCATCATTTTCAAGACAGTGTACTTCTGTTTAGTTCAGCACAAACCTTGAGAACCCTTCAATACAATGAGCACCTTCTGTTTCTTTTCAAAGCCTGACTTCGGAGGAAGTATTACAGTGGGCACAGTCTTTCGAAAAATTGATGGCTACAAAATGTGAGTATTACATACATGTCAGTTCTTAGTAACTAGTCAGTCTTATTCTCGGGGGGACAGGCAGGCACTTGTGCTGAACGTGTGCTGTTCAGACTTCTCAGCGGTAACTGCCACAGGTAAAAAAAGAAAACCTGAAAATGGTTTGCTGTGTCAACCACTATTATTTTCTTTGGTGTTAATTAAAACAAGATTAGTCACTGTGAATATTTCTTCTTCACAAGTCTATGTGTAAAACCCTTGGAAAACGTGCTTAAATAGTAACACACTGAAATACACTGCCTTCCCATCACTTTCTAAAGTTATCATATTTTTAAAAAAAAATGAACAATTTGCTGTTCTTCATGCCTTGAGGAGTATGAATAAATTTGAGTTTTGATGTTCTAGAACTCCTCAAAGTTTAGTTCTAACTTCTATCAGTGTGTGATTTAAGACTTTATATGAGTCTGTGTTGACTGCATGTGAGTACCCACATTCAGACGGAACAGAAAGGTGAGAGCAGTGGACCCGGGAAGGTGAAGTCAGAGGCTTGATGCCAGAAACAGAAGGCGCAGTCCCTTGTGTTTGGGGTCGGAAATTGGGAGGCTGTAGGAAATGTTAACTATCAGATAGGTTGACTGTTCACACTGCTGACTATGGAGGGGACTGGGTGTTTGCCAGCGAGGGTGCTGGCGGTGACTCTGGATCCACTTCCTCCTGTTCTCCCCACCCCCAGGGGGCGGCCTGGATCCTGGGGCACCGCCTGCTCCTCCGACCCCAGGCCAGGCCCTCCAGGGGAGGAGGCAGCCGTCACTGCCTGGCCTGCTGGGCAGTGGCAGTTGGAGTAGCCCCTGGCGACTCGCACTGAACAGCCCTGACAGCCACCCTGGCTGTGACCTCACGCCCACTTAGTGCAGGGACCCACACCTCCAGGCTCGTCCTGCCGGAGCCCCCGCCCCACACAGCAGCCCTTTCCGGTGAACAATTAAGGCCTCGGTTTCTTTCTTTGTCACAACCACCCCTACCTCTCCCTTTTCAGGTGTTCTTCATCCACTTTGCCAGCATGATTGTAAATTTTTTTCTAAAGTATTTGTTTGGTCAACTTTAGGACACTGGACTAGGAGGGAGAGACAAGAGTGTCTGTTTAGTCAGCCGTAATGACTGATCCTCTGCTATAAATTCAGATTTCAGTCCCAACCCCCCCGTAATCCATATTTTACAACATTGCCAGGTTAATCTCCCTCTTGGAGTTTCAGATTCTTCATCTGCAAAATGGGATCGTATCATCTGTCCCTCAAGCACCATGGTGCACATTAGATACAAGCCCCCAGCTCAATGCCCGAGACAGATGAGGCACACCGTCATAAAGTGCTGGTCTTGAATATCCTTCCTTTTTCTCTGCTGCCTATCAAAAAGTCCAGAAGCTCTCACTTGGTTTCCAGGACTCTACACCCTAACCCAGCAGACTTTCTCACACTGACCTGCCCTGTCCCTTTACATCACGTGCCCTCTGTCACCATGACTATTCCTCCATCCTGTACGTGGACGGCTCTCCTGGTCCAGGCTTCACACAAAGTACCCCCTGCCTCCTCTATCAATTCTTCCCACCCTTAAAAGCAAAATTCAAGTTCCACTTTTTCCTCTTGGAAACCTCTTGGAAATATTTTTTTCTCTCTCCTCTGTTTGCTAATATCATTATTTATTTTGCTTCTAATTATAACTATTCTAGGTTTTTTCCACAGCCACTTTCTCACTAAATGCAAATTCCCTAAGAGCACAGATCACCTCTAATTCACCTTTCATCTTTCCTCCCAGAGACTAAAAATGTGTTCTGGACCCACTGGGCATGCAATAAATGTTCAGCGAATAAACACAAGACAAATAGAAAAGATCAAAACACTAAGCCATATTATGTAAGACTGTCTGTGCCAGTCCTGGAGGCCTCGTCAACAAAGTGAATAAAATTACTCAGAAGTAATTTCAAGTGGGAGCTTGGCTAGAATTAGCAATTTAGAGATTAAGCATCATGAGACTAAGTTAAGTCTACAGAAAAGATGAAGACAGGAAGACAGCATATTGCTCTTTATAAAAACCAGCAAAAACGGGGTAAGAATCTTACCAGAAATTGAGTTACTGCAAAATTCACGTACAAATTCAACAATCACATAAAATTAAAAAAGCTATAAAAAAATCATTCTATGGGACATGCAATCAGAAAGATAAAACTAAGAATAGAAACATTAAATGTGCCAGAGAAGAGAGTGTGTTTACATCAACCAAGGACAGGAGTAAAACACACCCCATAGCTAAGCTATGCGGATGCCTCTACACGGACTGGAAGCCTGTGTCTGAAGAACGTGTAGTTCAGAAATGATGTGGGAAAGATTCTCACAAGAGGCAAATTTTGAGCTGGGATTCAAAGGACTCAGAGTGTTATAAAATGATAAAGAGGTCTGATTGTATTTTAAAGATAGAAAATGGTTTTAGAAGAGGTACAGTAAAGATAAATGAGTACTTCTTTCAATGAGGAAATCTAGTGTGTAGGATTCCTCAGGATTTGGTGTGAAAAATGATCTTATTAAAACAATCTCCACAATGAATTAAGCAGAAAGTACCCTGCAAAAGTTCCAAGTCTACAGATGACAGAGTGTCCTCCAAGTTCTCAAATGTCCCAGTTTTTAGCAAAAAATTATTTTCAAATGGGCAAAAAGTAGTAATAAATTTTTTAAATGGGTCAGGAAAAATCTGTCTGAGCTATTTATCTACCCCCCAAAATACCTGAGAACTGCCAAAGATTTTTCCTTGAGTGAGGGCTGACCTAAAATATGATGCTGCACCACAAAATATCATCAAAGTGTTAGGCATCACTAAGGTGAAAAATGGGAAGAAAATCCTGTGGGTATTTCTGATGCGAACCTAGAAGAATCTGTATTTCTTATGTCTAAATCTAGTAGAACTAGAAAAGGTACAGAAATGTGCATTAAAATGACCAGAGAACCAACAATCACCTAAAATCTGACGGCTCTTCCAATTGGCAAGGTCAAGACTGAAAAATAATTAAAAACAAAACTTTTGACTAATCAAAGTTTTATTTTTGATTTTGATTAGAATGTCAGAAAACAATGTCAGAAAAAGTGCAGAAGGCTCATACATATATTTATTAGCTAAATCTCAAAAGATCGGGATAGAGGTTGCCCACTAATATTCAAGTAAAGCATATTTAATGTAAATAAAAATGAGTTCAAAACTGCAACTAACGCCTGTGGATGAGTCATCCAGTCCTCCCACACCTCTGGCCGCCTACAGGGTCACTGTGCTCGGCTCACGTGCTCCCTCTAGAGGGAAGGGACAGACAAACAGGCAAATAATTAGATAAATTAATTTCGGAAAGTTATAGTGCTTTGAAGAAAATAAAACCAGGCCATAGGACAAAGAAAGGCAGGAGTAAAAGGGCAATTCAATGGGATGATTAGAACCAAACTGTCAGAAGGTGTAAAATTTGAGTTAAGAACTGCACAGTGAGAAGCAGGCAGCAGCACTGGGGCCTGGGGACAGAGTGGGCCAAGCAGAGGACACCATGTTCAAAAGGCCCAAGACATGAGTGAGGTTAGTGCCTTCAAGTAACAAAAAGAAATGCAACATGACAGGAGCACAGGGCCTTAGAGGCCACGTGAATGACCTTAAACTGCTGAGTAACAAGTACTCATATGCTTTTAAAATACCCTCTGAGGCTGGGGGAGGGGCAGGGGGAAGGCTGGTGGGGGGGTGTCAAGAGATACAATCTACTAGGTATAAAATAAACGGATACAAGGATGCCAATAAAGTAATTTGAATGTGTATCTGTATTTGTAAAGATGAACGAATACTGGCTAGAAAGAAAGGTAAACAGAAACAGAAGACTGAAACAGTAAAAGAAAATACACCAAACTGTTAACAAATTTCTGTATTAAAAACAATGTATGGTACTGCAAGTTACTTTTACAATAATACAGCAAAGAGAAGTTAGGAGAAAAATCAGAAGTGATGAATATCACAGAAGTCGAACCAGAGACCTTCTTTTTTTTTTTTTAACCAGAGAATTTCAATGAAACATTTATTTTAAAGCTTCACACAGAGGCTGGTAGAATTATGGGATTCATTTTCCCCAGTGGTACATATTGAAAATAAAATGGATTTAACATTGTTTTAAACACATTTCTGATGGCAGATTGTAACATAGCTCACTTTTAGGGTTTACTGCATGGCATGAGCCCTGCTGCTCTGCAGAAAACCATCCCAGAAAAGGTACCTGGGCCACTGTTCTGACTCAGCCAAGAGGAGTGTCACGTCTCCTTTCTGCATCAAGACGCCAGCCTGTGTCACCTTGTGTGTCATAGAAATGTTCATTTCAGTAACTGGTTTAAAAAGAACACGCTAGGGAGTCCCAAAAGCACCACGCTCATTCTTCAAGAAAAAGATGTACACTGTGTATGACATAAAGCTACTTCTTCCCTCTTCTCAGTTTAATGAGAATGAGCAATTCCGTGGTTCATCCCTATTACTGTGCTCAAGTAGAATCATGATCTCTAGAGCAGAATGCTCAGAAAAGAGCATCATTTAAAACTTCAGAACAGGCTACACTGGGCTGCGTGGCCTCATTTGGAAAAAGCTTTCCCACCTTGTGTTTCCCTTGGTATATGAGTCAGTAGAAATTCTAAACAGAGCAATTCAGTTCTGACTTTAATAATTGCTCAGATTCCCGGAACACTTTTGTACAAATGGGTTTTGGGCTGCTTACTTGGTTACTGTAAAAATTAGCCCAACGAAGACAAAAATCTGTAAAACGTACCAAAATCACATCGGAAATATCAGACAGCTTCAGGTGGTCCAGGTCAGCTGGCACTAGGTTGTGATACAGTAACACCTAACATCAAAATCCCACTAATTTACAAGAAAGCTGCGTTTCTTGTTCATGCTACACAACGACTGGGGTCAACTGTTCCATGTCTTTCTTCTGGACTTCAGGCTAAAGGAACAGCTCTTCCAGGATGTGTCCCTCTCACAGTGGGGGAAGAGCAATGGCAGAACGACCTGATGGTCCTTAAGCCTCTGCACGCACCTGCACGTGGCACTCCGCATGCATTTCCTTGGCTAGCACAAGTCCAATAAGCAAGGCTGATACACGTGGGGCCTGAAAGTATAATCCTCTGACAAGAAGGGCAGGAATAACTGAGAATAATACTACAATCTACCACATCAAGTGTCTATATAAAAATATATATCGCAACACAGAGATGGCTTCATCAGCAGAGAACTTGGGTAGGCTGAGAACTGTTGAACCCTCTGGTCAGCCCCAAAAGATCCTTCCTTCCCTCAGTCAGGAGGGAAGTTAAAGAATACAGATACAGATGCTCGAATGATCTAAATTAAACAGCTTTAAACCATTTCATATACAGTTAAGTTCAACATAAACATAAACACAAATTCAGAATACTGTGCCATGGAATCTAACGCTTGTTTCCAAAATACCTCCCTAACCCCACCCACTCCTCCACTCAACCCATCCAGGTACCCCGGTGGCTAACTCTCATTCCAGGATCTGTAGATTTTATCTGGTATCTCACCTTCTTCCTGGTCCATAACTCATTCCTTTATTTTAGGAGCCTTATTTTCTGTTCCTAATAAAGCAGTCAGAATTTCTCTAAGTCCAAAGTATATCAAACTGTTTTTCATTTTCTTAAAGAGAACTCTACTTTTTTCAATACACATGGCAAATTATCAGCTTCCAGCTTTACTTGTGAGGCTAGAAATGGGTTTTTGTTTTGCTGCATTTTGTTTTTTGGTTGGCCTCCCCATTCAGCTGTTTCTCTAACAGGAACCCCAGTTACTACATCTGTTCTCTGACCCTAGCTTTCTGTCTGTGCCTGTGATGAGGTGAGGCAAGTTCTTAAAGTTAATTGCTCTGAAAACAAACTCCTTCTTTTAAACTGAAGTTAAAATATGTTCCCCATTGGGTGGAAATATCCAATCAATATCATTTCCTATGTGACATTTTTACACATGCCCTACACGCACCTTGTCTGTCCTCTCAATTCAAACTATGTTTCTTTTGAATCATCTCCCATCCGACGTCATGAAGCTTACACCTGCTCACATGAGAGTAACGAACTATGCTCTAATTCTGTGTCTCCCTAGGAGGCACATTTCCCGCAGATGCCAGCCTTTCTGAACCCTAATGCCTCCTTAGAAGTGGTCTGCCTCCCTTTGAGTTTTTCTCTTTATACAAAATACCTTAACTGTTATCTTTATTTCTGTATCACTGCTGACAGAGCCAGCAGAAGCCAAGGCATCAAGGAGCCTGGTCTTCCAGTGCTGGGAAACTCAGTTCAGTCTCTCATGTGAAGATCTGGGAAAATCTGATTTTACTCACCATGGCCATTCCCTTTGACTTACTATTATTTCTTGTAACAGTTAATGATACTAAGTGTTGTCCATCAAAATCGTATGTTTGGTCACACAGTCCACGTGCCTACATACACATTTCTGTCACTATCGATGGAAAGTTACATCGCTGTTTTATCACTTAGCAATTCAACTTCTCAGATAGGCCAGGAGACTTCCTAGTTGCCAAAAGAAGTTTAATATTTTTCTCAGAGTGTTCATCTTGAATATTGAGAACACCTGGTCTCCGCAATGAGTCTTATTTCTGTGTTAGATTTGTGAGCGCCCACCTAACCCCCTCTTCAAACAGGAGCGCCTACAACATAGTGGCTCAGTCAGAAAAGCTCCTCCCACCCACCTGCCCTTATCCACCGACTGCAGAAAGGCAGCGGCAGACCGGAGCTGGGGAGGAGCATTTCTGGCATCAAGTGTCATCTGATGGCTGCTCCACACATACTCACCGTCCTGGTCTAGATTCTGAGGCAGTTTCCAACACCCCATTGAATTCCATTCTTTGCCTAGTCCTTCACTGCTCGTGTGAACCACAAACCATGACTAGGAAGTTGTATTTTTCATTATCCAGGTTCTCCTGCTCTAACTGGATACTGAGAAACACCCCAGGCTATACGTTCTGATCAATTTATGACTTCTACACGGTTTGGGTATTTTCCAACCCTGACCTGTCTGTTTAGCTTTTAAACCTTGCTCTCACCCTGCAGTTTGTCCTGGGGTTTTAGATTTTCATGTCAGTTTCATGATCAGAGCTCTGCCCGCTGATCATATTTAAGCCCTGTTTCTGGGTCCTGGTGGCCCATCCTAGACGCGCTCACACTAGTGGGTATTCTGCTCTGAGTACCTCAGCAAAAGGGAATAAAGGGATGACCCTACTACCACCGACTGGTGTTGTCAGGACAAGCTTCAGAAGTACAAATCTAAGTGTGGTGTGTGTGGTGGGGTGTGTGTGTATCTGTGTGTCTGTGTGTATCATTATATAATGTTCACTTGTTAAATAATTTGGGAGCTTTGATTCAGGCTTCAGTTTTAACCTGCATTAAACATTGTTCAGATTTTTTATGATTTTGACCCATGAGAATAAACTGATTTCTCCTCTACTTTTAGATGGGCCAGTAGTCTATGCAGCATACTTAAAAATGGAGCACAGTGATGAGAATATTAAATTCTGGATGGCATGTGAAACCTATAAGAAAACTGTGTCACGATGGAGCAGAACTTCCAGGGCCAAGAAGCTTTATAAAATTTACATCCAGCCACAGTCCCCTAGAGAGGTAACTACCTGGCAATACTGGTACCCGGAAATCAGTGCATTCCAGGGAGGCGTCAGTATCTGCCAGGCACGGATAAGTGCCAGCACTTCACGCCCAGTGTCTCCTACAGTGTTAGGAGATGCCAGTAGTGTTAACCCTACTTTACAGATAAGAAACCCAAATCTGAGAAGTTAATTAATGTATTCAGTGTCACAAAGCAGTTAAGTGGGAAAGTTAGGTCTTAGACTCCAAAGTCTCTCCTCATTAAATTATCATAATTCTCAGGAAATTAAAAAAAAAAAGTAGACCTAGTAGGAAGAACTGACTTTGCTACAAGGAACTACAGACACACCATAAACAGACATGTTGACTCCCCCGTGGAGTCGGGCACACACAGTCCATGCCATCACACCAGAGCTCACTGTTCACCTCTGCCAGAATCCAGCAAACCCAGCAAACATCCACACTGACCTTACTGCCAATCACTTACAACTGCAGAAAGAAAACAGAGTCATGAGTGAAACAGATACACTGAGATTCCTCCTGGTGGAGAGAGAACGAGGAATGAAGATCCTTGCCAAGAGGAGAGAAGGGCAGAGGATGCTTCCAGAGGACAGTCCTACGTTACTGACTTGTTCCTCAGAACTTCTGTCTGGAAATACCTGGTTTATTGGAATAACCACTTACCAAAAGCATAGAGTATTGGTTTATTGAAATAACCACTTCTCGCCTCTATTTCTCTACTTCACTTTTTTCTCATTTCTGGGCATATTCAGTTAAATCAACATTCAGGACTGTTAAGGAAGATAAACTTCAAAATAGCACCAACTTCCCTTTTTTTTTTAAAAAGAGGCCGCCATCCTATAAACTTCCTTGTTTGTAGACTTCACTAACAAACCATTTGCATCCACCTAAGTAAGCAATGGTTTCTGAGATTTCCCTGGTTTGGGGCCTCATGTTTTACGGGGGTTTTTTAAATCTAAGATGTGAAGTTGGATGTTTACTTTATAAAAAGCAAGACGTTTATCTCTTGTAAGTCTTTTTAGATACCAACGAAGCTGCAAACAAAATTACCGTATTCCACTGAAAGGGGGGGTGGGGTGTAAGTTAGACCCTTCCATCCCATTTTCACGTTCAGTCACGCCTTCTTACGCTCGACATGTACTTTCCCTTTTCAGATTAACATCGACAGTTCGACAAGAGAAACCATCATCAGGAATATTCAAGAACCCACTCAGACATGTTTTGAAGAGGCTCAGAAAATAGTGTACATGCACATGGAGAGGGACTCCTATCCCAGGTTTCTGAAGTCAGAAATGTACCAGGCGCTTCTGAAGACCAGTCGTCCCAACAGCAACTCCTGACCACCACTCAGACGTTTCAACTGAAGGTGGTATATTCAAAGTACTGGGCTTGTTCTTTTAATATAAAAAACCCATAAAATCAGAAATAGAGTAGGAATGAAATAGAAGAAATTAAACTGTCAACAAGGAGAAACAGATCCCAAAAAGGATGGACTCCAGGACTCTTATAACATGAACAACATAGTGTATGACACACATATGTAGCTCACTTAATACATAAGAAAAAGGAAGGTCTTTCTTCATGACATCAAAATTATAAAGTTATTACTGTAGAAGTCAACTAATGGATGTCTCCTTATTAATGAAATTTTGCTGTCATACTACCCAGATCAGTTCTTTAAAAACTGTAGCTAAATGAGCTGTGTCTCTAGCATGAACGTATTCTTTACAGTGCTCATAATAACTTTAATTACTAGATAAACTTGGTACTCAAAGTACAATCAGCTGTACTGTATGATAAGCAATATAAAAAGATGTGTTCTTGGAAGATATTTTATCTGTAAAATTCTCCTTCTATTATGTCCATAACTGAACTTCTATACGGCATGTGTCTCGTACATGTGAAAAATTCCAAGAGTCTAAGCTATTTAAACATATGAAATTCTTCATTTACTTCTATAGTTATATAGGGTATAGATTTTGGTTCCTATGTTTTGCGAATTTTTTGCTATCACAATTTGAATCCCTCATGGTCCTGATAATCAGTAAATCCAAATATAAACTAAAAAGTTTATAAATATATGACTTTTTTCCAAAGACATGATAAAGTTGTTTTTCCAGTAAGACTATTTTTATTTGTCCTGTCATAGAAGATTCTTAGAATATCTCAGAAGATTCCAGAAGAAAGAATCTCTATTTCACTTGCTGCACTCAGCATACGGCGTAGGGTGACTGCGCCAGAGGAGTGGGCGAACACTCCGTGCTTTTGATAAAGAGTAAGATACCTAAAATACTTAATCACAGTTTTTTTTCCAAAGAATTAAGTGTAGGAAAAATTTTAGTTTTACTATGAGAAAAGTGTTTCTCAGATCTCAAATTTGACTGAAACAGCATTACTATTTCCAAATTACACTAAACCTAAGATGCATCACATAAAAATGAACATTAAATGGAATTATTCTCATTAAGCAAAGAATTATTATAACACAGAACCAATATTTGGAGTTTCATTTCTGAGAAGGAGAATCAGCTTTGCAAAAGAACATTTTTTTGTTGTTAAAAAGTACACAGTTGGTTAACAGGGCTCCAGTCACTTGTAGGAGGTGTTACCGCAGTGGTCCAATTCTACCTAACCCACTGAATTATTTATTTTCTTTTAAAAATACCCATGTAAGAATACAGGTTAAAGTCTTAGATCTCTGAACATGACAATGATCCCCAGCCACAATAAGCCAGGAAAAAAAAAGTTTCCACATGTTTCAAACAGTCTCCACATCTCACTCCACCAGCAGTCTATTTATGGGCAAGTCGGAAAGCTCATACACAGGTGGCCGTGATGCACGTGGTTTCAAACACCTGGGGCCCTTCTCGTTCACCTTGTACTAAGTCAGCCAAGCACCGGCAGCACAACAGATTCTCAGCATCCTCTGCTGCTTATTCCTCCCCCTGTGCTGCAATACGGGACAGGCCAGAGTTTTCAGTTCTGCTTGTGCTTTTGCCGCCTGGTGATAAGGAACAAAGAGCTCTGGACGGAGGCGCAAAGCAACTGGACCAGTGCCTGTTCACTCACCTGATGTCTTTGTACCTTCAGCACCAAGAGGCCGCAGTTTCCTCATCTATCAAACAAAAAATGGGACTAACTGATGGAGTGGGCC
Organism: Vicugna pacos; assembly: GCF_048564905.1. Taxonomy (NCBI): domain Eukaryota; kingdom Metazoa; phylum Chordata; class Mammalia; order Artiodactyla; family Camelidae; genus Vicugna; species Vicugna pacos. The sequence continues at coordinate 32,360,935 of NC_133009.1, forward strand.
CCGTGCAGTATGTTCTATTACATCCTGTTACTAATGAATTCATCATTTCCCTCAGGCTCATTCCTACAATACTCAGTTTGAAGAGTAACTCCTCCCAAAGTTGACATTTTCATGGGACAGTGGATAATGAACTACTCATTTCGTGTTTAACATTGGTTAAGGGAGTTCTGAAATTTTCTACTAGGAACTGAGAATTTAAACTTAAAGTGCTATCTCTTCAAGAATTCTACATGGAAGTATGTATTTCACGTGACTAATAGTTAAAATAGCTTTCAGATCATTTTAACTTAATATGTGAAATCCTGTTCATTTTTCTTGGGATTTTTAAAAATAATAAATATTTCAGTTTATTAAAATAATTCAAAAATTGATGTTATTTATCAAATGGCTACAAAGACATGTTCACATTAACACATTTTCACATGATACTTGTTTTATCCTTAGTATTTTCAGATTAATAAATTAAAACATATTGTTAGATTTCTGGTATCAAACCTGGATATATTTATGATTTTTTTCCGTTTTTAGACATACATTTTCAAATTCTGGAAATGTACAAGATAAGCCTTCATTGTCTCCTCATAAAAAAAAAATAAAGCCTTAACTTCTCCAAAAGAAGACAGTGACAGGGATTTGTACAACTCAGATTCAAGCATCTTGGCATAGACGAACACTTTACTCTTTATAATGTATCAGTCACACCATAGTTTCATCAACTGCAAAGGGCTTTTTACCAGTTTTGGAAGAATGATTATAGAAAAGAGATGTGTGAAGCTGTCTTCAAAGACATAATAGGGTGTGATGTGAAGAAAATCATAAGATCTCACTGCCTCCAAATATCTTTCTCATATCTGGGACCTGAAATTCCCATCATGGTCATAAAAGATGAAGTGTGGCATCTGAATCCAAGCTTTAAGTGAAGAGTGAATACTCGTGCTGACACCTTACCCGCTGCCTAGCAGAAGGAGAAACTCGGGGAGAGAGACTGCAGGCACGGAGCAGGCACAGGAAAACAGACTGAGAGAACACAGCTGCTGGTGATGAACGGCCAGCAGATGCCAAACAGGACAAGTAGAAGGGGACTTCTTATTAAAATCTCCCCATGTTGTTAACAGAAAATCAAAGGGGGAAGGGGGGCCTTAGTTTAAAAAGCAGTTATTAAGAGGAACAAGCTATTTTATATAAAATAAATTAGCTGTAAGGATATATTGTCCAGCACAGGGAATACAGCCAATGTTTTATAGTAACTTCAAATGGAATATCATCTAAAAAATCTTGAATCACTATGCTGTGCACTTGAAATGAATATAATATTGTAAGTCATCTATACCTCAATAAAAAAATAATAATAAAATAAAGTACATGGGAAAAAAATGTGCCTGTTCAGGCTATTCTGAACTACTCTTTCCCACTGAAAAAACTGATGTTGGATGATTAAAAAACGCAGCTATCCCTAATTGCTAATTATACATTTTAATAGAAAAAATGAATACCATTCCTATAAAAATAAAAGAGCAAGTATTAAACTCCCAAACAAACAGTATTTGTAAATGTATTCCTTTAATAATAATCTACCCAACTCCTATCGAATACAGATACTGGACATATGAACATTAATTAGATGAGGCTTCTGCTCTCAAGGATGTGTGAGCTGGTAATCAAAACACAGAACAGTAACAGCCAAGGCTGGCATGTGTACAGAGAGCTGCAGCTTCCCAGCAGAAGCATGTTTTCCCCTCCCAGAACCTAGAGGGTGCAGGAGAGGTGATGTGTCAGATGGTTCTTGAAGAGTAAGCAGAAATCATACAGAGGAAAGGGGAGGCAGAGCGGACTGAAACGAGGGCCGAAGAAGGGAAATCCTGCGGCAATTAGGAAGATTTAAAAGAAAGTGGAGGCTCTGAATCGGATCTAAGTTCAAATCCTGGCTCCAAAACAGTTAGCACTCAGCTCTCTGAACCTTGTTTTCTCTTCACCGTAAAATGATAATAACAGTAACATTAATAACATCTACCTTGCAGGTTTTTGTATATTTAAAGGCAGAGCAAGTCTTGATTCTCTCTGTTCAATAAAATTGAATCATATTATTAGTGGCCATAAAAGTTCAAATGGGAGGTGGTGATAGTCCAAGCTAGGCGAATGAGGAAAAGAGAGACATTTCTGTGGGAAGAATGGTTAGCTGATCAGATAAGGGACGTGAGGAGAGATCAAGGCTGATCCAAAGCTTCTAATAGGAGTATCAGGGTAAGTTCTGATGCCCTGAGTGGAGAAAGGCAGCTTGGGAAGATGAGTACGTTTGGGGGACCTGCTCGGTGTGAGGGTCCACGTGCCATACCTGGGACTCCAGAGAGAAGTGGAAATGTAGACCCAGGAACCACTGGCAGAGCTGAGTCAGTGACCAGACAAGGTCTCAGAGGGAAACTGCAGAACAGGGAGCAGAAACCCAAGCACCTAATCAAACCTCAGAGAAAAATAACAAACTAATGACTCCTACATTCTCACCGTAGGCTCATCGTGGTATTTATAGCACTGATAATGACCGTTTATTGAGTCTTACCATATAGCGGATATGGTGCTATGTGTGTTGATACATTATTCATTCATTCAACACACAGTTACAGGGGCACCTGCCCGATGCCAACCTGGTTCCCAGAGACACGGATTCACCCACAAACCAAGCAGAAGACATGGCTACCCTCACTTAGCCTGCATTGCCATGATGTAATAAAGCAGTGACCAAATAGATGAAGTCACACCAGACTATGACAAGTGCTATAAAGAAGGAAAAACAGACCGTATGATAAGAGAAGCAGAGGCAGGACACGGACACACTGGAGAAAGTAGTCAGGGGACCCTCTCCACATACTTTCTGGGCGCCTCTGTCCTGACAACCCTAATCGGGGATGAGGAATCCAAGGCTTTGAGAAGTTACTACTTTTTCAGGGGCTCTGGACTAGAACAAAATTTCTTCTAACCCTAACACCTTGACCACCATAAGCCTCCCACAAACAAGCTAAATGTAAAGTAAACTCACAACGATCCAATATACAAAGTGTGAATTCAAATGAAAAATGCTGCTACCTCTACAGGCTGTTTCAATATGGAAGGGCACTACTGCAGCTCTCTCTAGGCACTGCTGCTGATAGACTCAGGCCGACTGCTTTAAGACATCGTTCATGCTCTCAGTTCAGGTCTCTACTAGAAAGAAGAATCATCAGGCAACTGATTGATGTAATGGCACCGCAAGTTCCAATAATAAGCTGAAACCTCCTCTCTTTCGTTCGCAAATGTGTTGCTGAAACCAGCAAGTGCAACACACATATGGTCACTCAGCATATATTTATGAAAGCTGTGGGGGGGCAGAGCCAGGCGACTGGCCTGTCAAGAGGCTGGAGGTCACGGTACTCACCACGCAGCATTCCATGGCTGTCATCACTGTCCTGGATGAGAATGAGCAGGAGATCCAGGCTCAGGACCACAGTCTCGGTCAGTCGGTACCAACTGCCACATCCTCCGTCTGAGAGCCTGGAGGGACAGATGTGGGTTAATGGTGAAAAATATCATGAGAAACACCAAAGACTAAAGAAAGGAATTGCTGAAAGAATCTGCCATCTATAGCCAATGAATTTAGAGAAAATGAAGTATGAAATCATGAAGGCATTTTATTTACTTTAACTAGCAGCATCTTTTTCGTATGGGTTTTTTTTTTTTAAACTCTATCAGCCAGACACAGAGCAGCATTTGCTACTTTCTGAAGACACGACCCTACATCCGGCACCTACCACTGTCACCCTGTCCTACCGTTTTGCTCAAAATTAGGAACCAGTCACTTAGAGCTTAGGTCATTTCTCTAAGTATAAAGAAGCATGTTTACAAAAAGGATTTGACCAGTGGCATTTCCAAATTTTAGCAGTTTATGGGCAAAAGGCCTTAGAAAGAAGAACTCATCTTCAAAAATCAATAAATCCCTGGGAGTTGCAGCTTTCTATAAGTTTGCTTTGGCTGAACCAAGAAAGAAGGTATATGCAGATTTCTATGGAAATTATGATTCCATGAAAGATTTCAAGGTGAAGAGGAAGGCTGGTATCTAGATTCTAGAGTGCACAGTGATCCTGGATGTAAAGAACTTCTTTGGGCTCGGTTCCATGGAAATTTGTCACTTACCTGTGTTCCTGAACTATGAAACCATAAACTATGAATATCTGGTCTAAGGGACAGTTTCTCTTGATAAATTAACAATTAACAAATTAAAAAATCATATTTCACTCGAGCCTCAAGACAATCCTACCAGGATGCATTTTTATCCTTGATACATAGAGGAGGAGAGTACTGAGACCCAGAGAGCACATGGCCGGCGGCCGAGCGGTGAGGCTCCAGCATGACAACGAAAGCTCGGCAGTAGGGTGGCAGCAGGAACTGCCCTGCATGGGTGTCCTGTGAAACAAGTGTGTTGACGGATTCAGATGTCCAGACCACTGTACCCGGCAGATCACCCTGAGCCTAAAAAGGTAGGTATTAAGACAGCATGGGAGTTGAGGCAGCACTGGCATGTGAGAATGAAAATGGAGGAACGCAGTAAGTCAGATACAGGAGGAAAATCAGATGAAACACGCAAGGGGAAACAGCACAAGTGGTGTTGTCAACAGACAGATGGGAGCAGCAGCCCTGACGTCCAGCGCTAGCAGGGAGCGGGGAGAAACGAGAGTAAATAAGCAGCCCTGCGATGATAAACACCCACCATCAGCAAGCTTCCATTCTTAATAAGGAAAGGAAGCTCTTCAATACCAGAAAGGAATCTGCCAGATCTGTAAACACACTTAGTTTGAAACGTATCCTCTGAAAGGAATGGTAGACACAACGAGATGGGAAGCCCTACGGGATAATTTGACTTCTTGTCGGGATTACAGCTCATCTTGCTGCTTCTAATTAATACTGCATTTAGCTGTATTAGTGGACGCATAGATGTGTTTTTCTGGCAGTGCTGGTAACTGAGTGCTTTCCCCGAGGCCTCTGCTAGTGAGGAGAAGAAGCCTTTCGGGGCTTCATACACAAGTTTCATCCCAAGTGACTGAACCTAAAATTGGACTGTATGTACTAGCTCAGTTTTTATGTCTCAGCCTGGCAGTTTGTTTCTAGAGTTGCCACAGATGAATGTTATTATTAGTTTAAAGTTTTGGCAGAAAGTGTCATCGATGCATCTTCTTTGAGAAGAGGATGGAAAAAAAGATATGGAGGTTCTGCTTCCAGGAAAACACTTGGAAGTGACTAGGTGCCAGGCACTGTGATGGTCATTTTGCATTTCTTATCTCATTTCAGTCTCACAATAAACATGCAAAGAAGTTATTATTAACTACATTTCAACCATGAGAAAACTGAGGTTCAGAGAGATTAAAAACTTGTCCAAGCTCACTCAAGGACTAAGAAACCAAGCCAGGACTAAAACTAAACTTTCTGACTCTGAAATCCATGCTCTTCCCATAAATCAAGTGAGATTTTGCTTATTAAAGACCAAAACTGAAATCTCTCTCAGTCACATGCTTATGAATTAGCCCCTGAAACTGCAAAGACTCCTGTGTAACTGAGTACTGACTGATTTTCTTGATCAATCTCAGAAGAGCTACTGTCATCATTCAAATTATATCGTGAGGATTATTCTAAAGATATACCAGTTATAAAGTTTTTTCCTACACAACATGCAAGTTACTGATATGTGCGCTCTGATGTGCATTTTAAGAAAAAAAGAAACATAATGACATAATTTTAAAAGATATTACTGTCTTCAGTAATTTCCTGTCTTTCCAAAGGCAGGGAAATTGTTCAGACAAATGAACTGAATAATGTTTCAGAAACAGGATGATGTTCAGAAAGCATCCAGGCCCCTCCTGCTTGCTAGACTTGTCTGGTCTCTCACCCAACAAAGCATCATCCATCATCTACTTCCCCCAGCCTAGATCTTGTACCTGAACCCCAGACCTGAGCTGTGCAATGCCACCACCTTTCAGAACAGTTCCTGTGCTAAATATGCAATACATCACCATCATGCATCCTTGGTAACGCTGCAAAGTGGGCGATCTGAATCCCATTAATCAGGTGATGAGACTGTTAACTTACCTGCAGCCATGAACCTAATGGCTGGTGGAGCCAGGCAGCGATTCGAGCCCAGGTCTTTCTGATTCGAAGGCTCATTCTTGTCCCTCCTGCCCTGACTGCCTCTGGGAATGTTCTGCTACGGATGGGAACCACCTCTGAGAGAAGGGTGTTTCCACTATTCATTCTACCCGTGGCTCCAAAGCTCTCCTGATTTTTTGTGTCTAGAACTGAATGCACTTTTTCTCCTTGTAATTCATGCCTGCTTTCTTTCTCTCCTGTATTCTTGATCAGAATGAACGGCATCACTTAACAAGTGTGATATATGCGCATGTTGATGTGTCAGTCTCTTCTATTAAACTCTCAGTCACCTTTGTGTGCCTACAACCTGTCAGAGAGCCCGGCACACAGTTTGACACACTTAATATGTAAATATTTTCTTAACAAATGGTGCTCCCCAGTCACCTTAGCCAGAACCACAGGGGTCATCTGAGACTTTCCTCTCCTTCTGCCCCCAAGACTCGTTAGTAACCAAGTCTTGTCTGTTCTACTTTAAATGTCTCCTGAGGCTGTCTTCAGTTTTCCATCTGAGTGACTACTGCCTTAGTTACTCTCCCCACCACTCCTGCCTGGATGGCTATAGTTTTCTTCTCAATGATGTAAACACCCTTCTCACTGAGGTGGTTCCTATCCACAACGCTGTCTACCAAATGTGACCTGGTTCTGCAGTGACCCCTCACTGCCTCCACCAGATATGTGTCTTCAAAGCTCCGACTGTTGCTTACCAATCTAATCTCATCACTTGCTGGTTCTCTGTCTCTCACACACACACACTCTCACTCACACACACACACACAGTGTGGTCCAGCCATCAGAAACTGCCTGTAAGCCCTTTAAACCCTTGTTCTCTCAATCCAGTGTGTGGTTTCTTGCACAAGGAGTGCCCTTTTCCCATTTATTTACCTCACACAATCCTAATTAAAAGGCCAGTCAAAGGTTAATCATTTGTCATCCCTTTAAATGACAGTCTTCCATTCTGGGGATCAAGATGGGAGAGCAGGAAGTGTCTGAGCTCAGATTCTCCCCCAACAGACACAGCAGAACTACAACCACACACAGGACAACCCTCTCTGACAGCAACCTGAAGACCAGCAGAGCAGACGTCCTACAACCGAGGCAGGCAGGAGAGGAGAGAGGCTGCCCACTCAGCGCCCGCACCCCAGTGCGGTGGCCACAAGCGGGAGGGGTACCCCGACCACAGGGGCCCCTGAGGAGCAGGGAGTCCAAGCCAACCTGGGTCCCCTGCTGGGGGATCTGCACCGGGAAGATGAGCCCCTGTAACGTCTGCCCTGAAGCCCCATGGGACCTACACGGGGAGAGCCAGAGAGGCGGGAGACCGGGACGCTGCTCACTCACACTGAGTCTCAGCACAGAGGCAGCAAAGTGAGAAGGGCCTCACGAAAAGCGCCAACTGGAGAAGAAGGAGACTTGTGACTAACTTCAGGGTGTGCGCTGGAGGGGCAGGGATCTGTTAAACGGTCTTCAGGGACAGAAGCACTGGCGGGTGTCATTTTCTTTCACTCTCTGTCCACCTACCTGGCCTGGCCTGGCAGGGGCCATTTCTGTCACTCTCCATCAACTCAGCCAAAACCACGCGCCCACCCCAGTGTTCTCCTCAGGACCAGCCCCGCTCAACATGCCTGCCCCAGCTGCCCTCTCCAACGTGGCTCCCAGCCCTGCAACAGCACATTCACAAGAGTCACGGAAGGCCTCACGGCCGGTTATACTGGGGGACAACACATCTGCATGCCCACAGCCACAGCGTTGGCATGAGGTCCTCTCAGCCAGCCCGTCAAGGGCCAACCCTGCCCACCAGAGCATGTGCAGCAATTCCAGCCCAACCGCAGCAAAAGGGCACACGCAGCCCACACAGGGGCTACACCTGGGCACCTGGCGCTGGTGAGCAGGGTGAATGAGCCACTGGGTCCCACAGGACACCTTCCACATAAGGTTACTCCTTGAAGACCGGGAGAGGCATCTCATATGCCTAATATAAAGGAAAAAACACAGAGTTAGGCAAAATGAGGAGAAAAAGTAATACCTTCCAAACGAAAAAACAAGACAAAACCTGAGAGAAAGAACTAAACAAAATGGAGATAAGAAATTTACCAAATTAAGAGTTCAAAGAACCATAAGTAAAACAAAACATCTGCCCCTTCCTCTCAGCTTGAAATAAATCCTGCTCTCCCCTCAATGTCCAGTTCAAACCCCACCATGTTTCCCCAAAGTCCTCATGCTCACCATCTCTCTCCCCTCTGAGTGCCCACAGCAACCACCATCAGTGAAACCACGGGCCATGTACCTGGTGGCCTTTTGTTCCAATTTGCATCCTCACTGAACTACTCTAATACTTTTATCACCATACTCCTTTCGAGAATAGTACTCTTATTTCTGCCACCAGAGTATAAATTTTCGGAGGAAGCTGACTATGTTTCCCATCTTTCTATCCACCAGAGACCACATCAGTGGTGGTCTGCAAGGAGTAAATGCTAAAAGCACATTTGATATGGTGCTTTCCCTTTGGTGATGACGATAATAATAATAAAATTTACTAAGCATTTCCTATGTGCAGGCGCTGTGCCAATCACTTCATGTGGATTACGTCCTTAAACTCTCACATAAACTTAAGAATTTGGTTCCATTATTATCTTTATTTTTCTGCAGATAAAACAGACTTTAGAGTGTTCAGGGGTGTTAAGTCATTTAATTTAGGCCACACAGATGGAAATAGGAAAACCAGAACTTAGTTTTATCCCCAGCGTTAAATTTCTACTTGCAGGAATGCGCACTAGGACTTCCTCAGGTACACATAATTTTGTTATGTTTTTTGATGTCACTGTTTTAGGAAAAGTATTCTTTATTAATAATCATCCTCCCTTCAAGTGTCTAAGTCACCTGAGAGCAATGAGCAGGCACTCCAGTATGGTCCCCATAAGTAAGAAGTGGGTGATGCCAAAGTTGCTTCATGGTTTTAATGAAGTAACATAAATCTTCAGGGGAAAAAAAAACTAAATCCCATTAATGGAAAACATAATGAACCAGAAGTCTGCAATAAATAATGATAAATATTACACAAAGTTTTCTAAATAACAGAGCTAGTGATAACCCTGAAAAACAACTAGGCAGTTAAAAAGCACAACATGGAATAAAATAATCACGGTCAACTAAATCACTGCGAGAGAGAAAAGTTTTTTTTAAAAAACCTAATAGGCTCTGGAATGGGTGAAATCATCCATACATGAATCATAACTGAAGACAGAGACAAAGAGATTATCAAGTACTCTGAGTACAATACTGTCTGTTCTTGGTTTATTGCTCCTGGCAGACAAAGAATTATTACACATAAAAGGAGTATGAAATACTTAAGGACCTGTAAACAGTTAGGGTGTCCAACAGGGCATTTATTTCAAAACTGATACGCCCGAAAATGAACTCTTGATCTTCCTCCAAAAGCTATTCCTCCCCAGTTTTCCTCACCTCAGGAAATGCCATCTACTCTTCCTAGTTCTGTGCTTTTCTCTGTCTCAGGCCCTGTTTCACTGGCCTGAAATGTCTGCCCCCTTCCTCTTGGCTTTAAACAAATCCTGTTCCTCCCTCAATGTCCAGTTCAAATCCTACCAGGTTTTCCCAAAGTCCTCATGATCACCATCTCTCTCTCACCTCTGAGTGCCCACACCAACCATCATAAAGGCATTTCATGGGCTGTAAAAATTTAGGCCCCAATCTTCGGAATCTTCCTGAACTCTGCTCTTTCTGTCACATCCCACATGCAATGCATCAGTCAACCTGGTCATCTCTTCCTTTGAACTGTACCCTGAATCCTATCACAACTCATTGTCTTCACTACTTTGACCAAGCCACCGTCAGGTTGTGCTTGGACTGTTGCAGTAGACTCCTAGTTGGCCTTCCAGCTTCTACCTCTCCACTTCCATCATTTTTCCCAATACACACACACATGCGAGTATTCTCACATACAAGCCATAGTATTCTTTTGAAAATGTGTCAGATGATGTCACTCTTCAAAATTATCCAATAATTTCAACAGCACTCAAGGAAAAGACCCAAAATCCTTGCCATGGACCACTAGGCCCACCGATACCTCACCGTCAAGCCTAACTCGTATTCCTCCTATCATTCTTTCCTGCTCAAAGACCCAGCACCCGTCCCTCTACTCCAGACACAGGGGTCTCCTTGCTCCTCTATGAGTTCATCACTCTCTTCTCTCTCTACTCCAAGGCATCTGCACCTGCTCGTCCCTGTGCCTGGGATGCTCTCAGGTCAGTTCTCTGCTCAAATGCCCTAGGGAGACATTCTCTGATCACCCTAAATAAAGTAACATATCATCATTACCACCTCTTTCTTTCTATTCCCCTGACCTCATTATTCTATACAACATGCAATTCCTAACATATTACATATATATATAAACATACACACACACACACACACACACACACACACACACAGAGTATATATTTAAAAGTATGTTCTTGGTAGGTTCTACCTGATAGGAGTTACAGAAAAATAAATAAATAAGTAAATAATACATACTAAGAAGTTTTTAGTATATATTTAGTTGGTCATTTGCAAATTTCTAAACAATGAAATTGTCCAAAAATACAACTGCAAAATGCAATGAAGTAGGGCTGCTGAGAAGAAAGGTTAGGGATTAAAAGTAGTGAAACTGACATCCACACAAACTCCTGCACACAGACGTTTAGAGCAGCTTCATTCATAATCAGCAAAACTTGGAAGCAACCAAGATGTCCTTCAGCAGATGAATGGATAAGCTGTAGAGAAGACAGAGACAATGGTCTGTGTGTATAAAGAAATAAACTAAAAAGTTTCAGTGCTAAAAAGAAATAAATTATCATGAAAAGACATGGAGGAACCTTAAGTGAGTATTACTAAGTGAAAGAAGTTAATCTAAGATGGCTACATATTATGTAATTCCAACTACATGACATTCTGGAAAAGACAAAACCATGGAGACAGTAAAAAGATGAGTGGTCGTGGGGCCTGGTGGAAGTGGGAAGCATGAACAGAGGATTTTTAGGACACTGAAAATACTCTGTATGATACCATGATGATACATGCCATGACACATTTGTGTAAAAAATCGATAGAATGCACAACACCAACAATGAACTGCAATGTAAACAGACTCTGGGTGAGAATGATGCATCCATGTAGGTTCATCAGTTGTAACAAATGTGCCATCTGGTGGGGCATGTTGATAACGGGGGAGGAGGCCGTGCATGTGTGTGTGGCAGGGGGAGGGGGTATACGAGAAATCTCGATTCCTTCCTCTCAATTTTTCTGTGAACCTAAAACTGCCCTAAAAAATAATAAAAGCAGTATTAGTGGATAAAAGTTGCTCCACAGAGTTACTATGAGTATTAATTATTCTCAATAACATATGCAAAGTATCTAATAAACTGACCAAGCTATTACAAGCTTTCAATAAATGTTCACAAACACACCCTTTTTTCCCCTTAGTGCTCCCATTCTGTTTTCTGTAAATGGGAGAACACAGCTGCCTGGAGAGTGTGACCATTCCACACTGTCACTTGAGCGGTATGTAACACAGCAATTGTTAGTCTGCAAACTGAACAGTGACAAGTGCAGGCCTGTTTGCACTGTTTACAGTAATAATCTGCATCTGGGATTGTAGTAAAAGCAAAATAATCTCATAAAAACCCAGATTATGATGGCCTTCATTACATTACGGACTAAGCCTTCTCTCTGACAGCACACCTGCACAACGTCCAAGTGTTTGAAGGACCAATTTTCACGGTAATTTATTTCAGTAAATATGTTCATGTAAATGGTATCTCTTTCATTCCCTAATATTTCTTGGAAACACTGATTATTTAAGAAGAAATAAGTAGATCTCTGTGTCAGTAAGCTCAGACTAGGATCTTCTGCCATCAAATGTCTGGAGAATCTTTGTGCATTTTCTGATTACAATTCAAATTAAATGCAAACAGTCAAGGAGCACACAGAGACCCCATGATCAACTCTCTTCTGGCTGAGAGGATGAACTCTATAATGAGACATGTTAAGTATTTGCTCTCCAGCAGCTGCAATTGATTGGTTTTGACTGGTACATCTCGCTAATGTGCTAGGGAACAGTAAACACAGGAGCTCGGTATTTTTTTCCAGGGCAAAAAAACCATGGTCTCTAATGACCTGCTTCATGTGTAGCTTTCTCTGTAATCTGCCAAAGTGACACTGGATCCCAGTTAATCTCTTCACCAAGTGAATCTGCATGTGAATTTCACATTAGGAGACCCATCATCAAGTCTGGTGAATCTGCTAAATTTTCAGAGTAGAAGCTTCTAGAAGACAGGGAACTTGTCCTGTTCACAGCTCTCCCTTTGTTGCCTAAATTAATGTCTGACATATTGCAGGAACTGAGAATGGAAGCAAATTCCAGTTCCTGTGTTAAAAGATCCTAGGGCCAAGCAAAATGTATTACTCCCACGGCCTTGGCCCTCAGTTCCACCAAGACTAAAGCAGGACTGCGGCTGCCTCACCACCTCTGCCACCTGCCTGACCCCAGTCAGCCAGATGAGCCGTGCTGTCAGCCGAGGATGCCCATCTCTCTGTCCTTCCTGTCGTTCCACCAGCGTTCTGAGTGGAACATTTGCCTGAAGCAGACTACACTATTCTTTTTCCCCAGCTGCACTGAGATGTAACTGACATACAATGCTGGGTAAGTTTGAGACGCACAACACGTGCGTATGATACACACATATTACAAGATGATCAACACCACAATGTTACTGAGCACCTCCCTCACATAGTACAACGACCATTTCTTTTTGGGGGTGAGAACATTTAAGACTTGCCCTCTTAGCAACTTTCAAGCACATGATACAGTAGTATTAACTGCAATCACCATGCGGTACATGGGGTCCTCAGAACTTACTTGTTTTATACCTGGGAGTTTGTACCCTTTGACCAACGTCTTCCCACTTTCCCCACCCCTACATTATTCTAAGGGCAGGATTCAACTCCCGAGGTCAGAGTTGGGCACAGTGTCCTCTGCGGAACGGCCGAGCACAGATCAGGTGCAGAAACCTGAGCCCAGGCTGTCCTTCCAAAGGAAGCACCTGTCTGTGGGATCTCCGGTCCTTGTTTATGCACCAGAGGCCACGTCTATATGATATTTCTAGACTGAACAGCCCTTTCATGGATTAAAAAAATCATATCTAACATCCACTATAGGAATTAATAAGGTAACTGCTATGACCTGAAATGAAGACAACACAGCTCACTGCCGGGGGGCCTCCAGACTCGGGGCCTCCGTCTAGTCTTTCATATACTGACCAACCACCACTCAAGTGCATATTCCTGGCTGAGGTGTCGAAAATGTTAACTGACTGACCTTAAAATGTAGAAAAAATGAACTAGCACTTTCTAGGCTGAAGCATTTAACACCAACGGCAGGAGCTAACATCTGATTTACCTCCTCCCCTCACCACAGACAGTCACTGAGAGCAGGGTTTCTCGACCTCGGTTCTGCTGACATTTGGGACTGGATGCCTCTCTTGTCCGGGGTGATGGGCTGTGCATTACAGGATGCTGGGCTCACCCCTGGTGTCTACACATGAGGCCAGCAGGACCCTCCTCCAGCTGTGTTAAGCGAACACATCTGCAGGCATCACCCACATCCTGGGGAGGGGAGCCCGCCCAGTGCTGAGCACTGGGGCTTCACGCCAGGCTCCCTCCTGAAGGCCACCGCCACCCACTAAGCACGTTTCTGTCTTTAATTCTGCTTACAGCGGGCCCCAGTCTTAGACGTTCCCTTCTCTGCTCTCCCACTCAAACGTGAGCCATCCTTTAAGACAAGGTAGCTATTAGCCCCTCAAAATGGAGCTCTCAGAAGTGATTTGTTTGGTCCATGTGAATGCAGTTCCCAGACCACTAAGGTCCTACAGCCCTGGTTACCTTAGAGTCTCGCACTCTTCCTGTGTCCTCATTTCCGCTACCTGCCAGGCCCGGTGAGAACCTACTTAGAAACCTGCAACTTAATACTAAGCATGTAATCTTTCCATAAAATTTTCCACTCAATATCTCCATATTAACCTGACTTTTCCTTCTCTGGAGAAGTTTTGCACTCTAAAGCCAAAAAAAAAGAAAGAAAGAAAAAGAAAAAGGCAAGAAGGAGAGGGAAAGAGAGAGAAAGAGAGAAGGAAAGAGAAGAAGAGAAGTACAACACAATTCTGGCACCAAAATTCCCTGCAACATAACTGGCTCCTGTTCACAGAACTATTAAACCACAATATACAAAAGTCACTTATTTTTTAAAATAGTCACAAATCATAAATAGTCAGACTGGCTAAAATACTGTTCATGCAGGTTAATACAGAGGTTGAGCTGTCCTGCAATTCTTAAAAGAGCAAGGCCGGAGAAGACAGAGTTCTTAAGGAAAATTCACGTGGGGGTGTCCATTTACGTAGCAATCTATGAAGCTCTCTGTACTAGGCAAAGGGTACAGGGAATTTTTTGTGAACTGTTAGCGAAAAAAAAAATTTTAAGCTTTCACAGGTTTCTAAAAATAAACCCTATCCTATTACATCAAGAACATCATAAAAGCAAATGTTGGCAAAATACAAAGTTAGGTGAAGAGTGGCTGTTCTCAGCAAGGCTTAATAAACACAATAGGAGTTATAACAAATTAATGATAATAAATGCACTGGGAAAATGCAGTGATATATCTGTAAGGAATATTTTACAGTTTTTCCTAAAATACAAGTGAGGGGAAATTTTGGCAGCATTTTATTAAAATATCTTATTATCTCCCTATTTATTTCATGTTGAAAGTCTTTAACAGCATAAAAAAAAAATCCTGAACTGGAATAAATATATCAGGAAAACATATATATGTCTTAGTGAACCATCTGCTTTTTGTAAATAAACATAAATCACGTCATTGATCATCTCACTCCTTTCCTTTTCTCTTTTTCTATTCTTACATCTAACACTTTACAATGTTACAGCACAGCCAGACACCCCTCCCTTGAGATAGTCTCTTTTCAGATAATAAGGTCTTTTCTCATCCTCACAACTACTGCTGTATATTATATTCAGCTTACAGACAGAAAAATGCAATCTCAGAGAATGTAAGAACAAATACCATCTAACTTCCTAAGTAGAAAATGCAGAACCTAAACTCAGGCACGTCTGACTCCAAGTCTGTGGTCTTTAAACTACGTAAACTGTGCGTGCGTTTTCTCCCTCTCAGCAAAGGACTCCTGACTGCACCTGCCAGCAGCGTCCACCTGGTTCAGGTATCAATACACAATCATCCCAAAGGGTTCTTTTTAAAAAAAATTTTTGGCACTTTATGAGATCATCAAAACTGTATTTGAGAATGCCAAGAATGAATAACACCCAATATGAGTAAAATATATACGGGTATGTGTAGAGATGTTACTATATGTTAGAATACACTAAGCAAATAAATAGCATCCATCATATGTGTAATATTTATGACAAATATTCAGTGGATAAAATGAGGATCTGAATAAATTTCCATGGCTTTCTCACAGTGAACCAGTAATAATACACTTTAACTAGTGCAGCTAAGAGAATGGTCTCCATTCTGGTCTGGAGCTCTCCTATTTTTAGCATCTTCTTCTCCTTTAGTGAATAACTCACTATTCTTGTGCCATCCTAGTCTATTATGAAATGCTGGTTTACTGAGCACCAGGACCTCTATTCTCAGTCTAATTTTGCACATGGTGAAAGTTCGAGATTTTTCATTTCATTCTAATATTTACTTTTGACTACTCAGTATTTGCTAATCCCTTTGTTAAACCTATTGCATTTATTATCTCATGTCCTATTTATAGACCTTTGTAAGGCAGATTTTTTTTCACAGAGGTACTGGGGATTAAACCCAGGGCCTCGTGCATGTTAAGCACGAGCCCTACCACTGAGCTATGCCCTCCCTGCGCCAAAGTAGCTACTTTGACCTCCACCGTGTAGTTGAAGAAACCGAGGCTTACAGATATTCTAAAGTCAGACAGTTGGGAAACAGTGGACTGGAATTCTGATGCATAACTGTCTAATTCCGAGCTGCACACTCAACCACCTGTGGGACAGCTGAGGAGGGAATGTTCCTCTAACAATAAGCTTTGCAAAATGTCAGCTGCATGCTTTCCACGCTAACCCTGACGTGTTCTCTTCCTCTGTTTACACGGCATTTCAAGCTCCCGGTGAGGCAACTACTCTCTCTGTGCCAAAGGAAAGAATACTTTATTTAGTTCCCTGCAGAGGAAAGAAGGCTAATGTGGTTTTCCATGGAGAAAAGCATTTCTTCCAGACTAATGATTAAGTTGAAAATGGGTCATTCGTTGGGCAAATATTTCCTACGGGGCAGCATTAAATGTCTCCAGTTACAGTGCTCAGGAGTATTCTGAGTTAATTCTACCTAAACAGAGGTTACATTTTAATCAACTTACCGATTTTATCAAGTTACACATTTTATACAACTTACATATTTAATTAAATTCGATAACTTATTTAGTTAACATCATTTAAATGAATAACGTAAAAAAACTTCAGCTATTTATAATAATTAAATTATGCAGAACTTAATTCCACCTTAAGTCCAAGTTTTCCTAGACTCAAGGATATCAAAGAGCCTTAAAAATACTTCAAGTGCAAATTTAAACTTCTAATGGAAAGTGTCTTAATTCACATACTGAAAAATACTCTGCCATGTACACAGAGGAAATCTGTAGCCTCTTTTCAATTTGCTATGTTGAGTTTCCCAAGAAAGAGGAAGAAGAAGAATTTCGCTCGTCTGCCTCCATTTCTTACCCAGGTCCTGCTGAAAGCAACGGCAGGTACTTGTGAAAATGTAGTTCTGTGGTATTATGAAGATAACTGGCCTGCCTGAGCGAAATTCACAATCTCGGTTCTCTTCATACCATGCTAATAGTCCCGTTGGTTTTACAATGAGACTATTTGGTCTTCAAAGCAAGACGGGTTTACTCTGCCAGTCTAAATGCCTAGAGGAATCACTATATAGTAATTTTTGAGGATTTAAAAAAAAAACCCTAACTAAATATAGTTTTTAAAGTTTATCCTGAGAAACTGATTTTGCAGTAGAAATGTGCCCCCTGGATTTCTAAGTCTAACTATGCGTAAAGCAGTATGCTAGAAGTCACACATCAGGGATCTACTATAATGCAGCTTTTAACAGACACGGGAGTACATTTCAGCCAGAATCCACGTACTTGGCTGGGGATGAATATATCTACCATTTACAGTTAAATACTTCCTCCTCCTGGAGAGATTGCTATCCTGGAAGGATTTGAGAACATGAAGTACTAATAGCTTATTTTGAAAATAAACTGACGCTCTTCTAAAATCCTTGCCAGGAAGAAGAGAAATGCCAAATACAGATTGCAACACTCCATCTCACTGGGGAGGTGAAATCATACCTGTATGAACCCTGGAAGTCATAGCAACTTTCCCCCACAAACCAGTCAATTGTTTTATTTTTAAAATTCTACACTTCCTGCGTGTTATTTTATAGTGTACTTTTGTTACCATTTTTAACCATTCACCAAATCCCAGAATATTGCTTTTAACATGAATTAATAAAGCTCAGAAAAACTGATTCACTAGCTTAAAAAGGTAATCACAGGAAAAACAGGACAAACACAAAACAGGATTTAAAAACCAGAAACTTGGGGTATTCTGATAAAAAAAGAAAATTGCAAGCATCCTCACTTACGTTTCAGAACATTAACTAAATTCAGACATCATCCAGCATTCATTCTAATACTCTAGTGTTCCCCTGTAACATTATGTCATCGAGGTATAATTTACATCAATAAAATACACTTGTTCCATGTGTATAGTGTGAATTTTGGCAAATGTAAGGACTGATGTAACACTACTCAAATCAAGTTATAAAACACGTCCATCACAGCAACAGGTTCTCTCCTGCCTCTTTCAGGTCAACTCCATACCATCCTTTCTCAGCCCCAGGCCACCACTGATAGGCTTTTTGTCACTACAGATTAATTTTGCTTACTGTGGAATTATATTTAAGTGCAATCATGGAAGACAGACTCTTTCAAGTCTGGCTTCTTTGACTTAGAGTAATACCTTCGAAATTCATCCGTGTTCTTGCATGTATCAAATAGTTTGTTGTTTTTATTGCTGAGTATTATTTCATTGAATGAACATACCAAAAAGTATTTATCCATTCCCTTATTGATACAACATCTTTCTTACACATAAACGTATCTGATCTTCACAGTCATTCCTCCTCCATTGGGGAGACTATTATCATTACACTTTTCATTCCGTAAATAAGTAAACAATAACTCAGAAAGCTGAGGTGTCTCCTATAAATGAAACTCAGATCTCAGACTAGATCGTTTTGTTTTCTAAGGCAGACAAGCTCCATGAAAAGCAGGGTACATCTTCACTGAACAGTGAGGACACAGGTCACACTGCACGTTAGGAAACCCACCTGCTGTACTGTACGCAGTGACAAGTCCGTGGTTCTGTAAAACAAGACTGTTTCCACTGCCCTGCACGTGCCAGCAGAATGGTAGCAAAAAGCTTAGCTTGCCTGATTGCAGTGAACTTCGTCAAATAACACACTCCTCAGAGATTCCTATCTCAGCAGTAAAGAGGCTACCCTCACATCTGGAGTTATCTAGTTGCAGAGTAACAGGCATTGCCCACGGAAGAAGTAAAAAGCTGGATATGACTTATATTTCTTAGCAAAAACATTGTTTATATGTGCAACGTCTTTGTACATATAAACAATTCTACTTCCCCCATCACCAGGCATATTTTAGCAATAATAAGAACTTAAATCTGAAACCTTTAATAAAATTAAAATGGGATTCTACCTGCATTTTTATTTTATGAATCTGACATAACAGAATTGAAATCTTACACAGTGATTTCTGGAGTCCCTTGGACTTAAAATTTTAACTGGTAATTGATACTAATTTGATACAATTGCAGTAGAATGCAGCAAGACACTACTTGATTTATTTTGAAATAATGGGCTTGACTAAATCACAAATTAGTGCTTTGAAAGTATATATTGTTTTCTCCTTTTTAACCTTTTCTGTATGAATTGCCTCATGTATCTTCCTACACACTTACTTGCATGCACGTGCGCACACACACATGCAGGGTTTAACTGTCTATCTAAACTATTTTAAATATTTTTAAAGATCAGTGCTTTTCTCTTCAACATTCTGAACAATTTCATCTCCAGTGACCAATCTTCACAGTCAGCTTCTAAATCTACATCTCTTATGTTGTGTGTTCTTAACTCCAAATCCACACGTCCAGCTTTCAGGTCTGTTCCCAGAAGCAGATCAAATGCCTCAAAGCTTCAAACTCCTCACCTTCCTCCTGATGTGGCCTCCCTCCTGTATTCCACATTGCACGTTACGGCCTCATCACACTCCCAGCTGCCCACGTCTGAAATCTCAGAATTTCAAAGCGTCCCCCACCCACTTCTCTCCTTCTCCCCGCCAGTCGGTCTGTCTGCTCATCTAACTCATTTCACCTCATGCTTGCATTCATTCGCATTTCATCTATTCCCCACGTTCACTTTCTCCTCGTTTCCATGAACACTTCCCTAGTGTCTCTCTCACCACGTCTCACGTCTTACTTCACTTCACCAAGTTTCTTTACCACTCGTCCTGACATGAGTTTAAACCTCCCCCACATAGCAGTGGCTCCCAACATCCAAAGACGAGGATTCCGGCGTCTGGTCTGGGTACTCCAGAGCTTCCCTAAGTGGGTCCAACACAGCTTGTGTCTCCAAGTTCACCGCTCCTCCCCTGGTCTCTACCGTGAATTAACCTATTCCAATTACACACTTTCTACTACCTGAGACCACTTCCTTTATCTTTCAAGGAATGGCCTTTCTTCTGACCTGTCCTTACTTGCACCTTGAAATCCCGTTAATGTCCTTGAACTCTGAACTCTTCTCACCTCCCTGAGTCAGAGTAACTGTCTTCCTCTTCTCTTCCTCATTATACTTTGTCTGCATCTCTGCTAGGGTACCTATTACATACCATTTTAAATTATAGTAGGTTTAGGTCAATCTAATAAACATTTTGGAGGGTCTTCTCTGTACCAGGCAAGTACTAGGAAAAACAAAATGACTCAGACAGTGTCTCTCCTCAAAATTTACAATCTAAACAATCAACTACAGCAGGCAGATTTTACATCACAGGAAGACACAAACAAGGTGCTGGGAAGGGTGAAATGAAGTAAATCTTTGTAGGTTTTCCTTTCCCAGGAAAGGGCAGGAATCATCTTTCTCTTTCTCTTTCTCTCATACACACATATGCACAGTAACACACAACATATACATACTACTGTGAGCACCACAATATTATTGAATGAAATTTTTTAAAGTAACTCAAAAAGTTGATCAACGTAGATTTAATGCATATTATGGGCTGAATTGTGTCTTCCCCAAAATCATATGCTGAAGTCCTAACCCCCAGAACCTCAGAATGTGAATGTATTTGGAGAAAGTCTCCTTAAGAGACAGTTAAGTTAAATGAGATTTAAGTGATTAAGTTAGAGTGAGCCCTAATCCAATCTAACTGATGTCCCTGTAAGAGGAGAAAGTCTGGACACACGCAAGACACTGGGGATGTGCGCTCCCAGAGGAGAGACCGTGTAGGGACACCGTGGCCTTCTGGAAGCCAAGGAAAGGGGCCTCAGAAGAAACCAGTCTTAATCTTGGACTTCGAGCCTCCAGAACCGTGAGAATTAAATTTCTATTGTTTAAGCCACTCAGAGTGTGATCCTTTGTTACAGCAGCCC
Organism: Vicugna pacos; assembly: GCF_048564905.1. Classification (NCBI taxonomy): domain Eukaryota; kingdom Metazoa; phylum Chordata; class Mammalia; order Artiodactyla; family Camelidae; genus Vicugna; species Vicugna pacos. The sequence continues at coordinate 32,381,923 of NC_133009.1, forward strand.
TAGCAAATACACACACTGCAAATCGAAAGAACAGCAGGGAAAACAGGAGAACCTGAAAACTAACCAGAAAATAAGCACATAACTGAAAAACAAGCTACATAATTTGCACACGTCTACACATTGTACAAGCAAAAATAATAGTCTGACTGGATGAGGTTTATGTAACCGAAGAGGAGAGTTATGACACTGTGTGATGGAACACGGGCTTGTTAGGGGTTCCCAGTTATTTTGCTACAGTGCACTTTCTTATTATTTATTCCCCTGAGTTGCACCCCAAGCACTTGCTGCTAACTGTGATTGTTTGTGTACTTAATCTGTCAAACAAAACATATATTATTTTCCTATATACAAAAAAATGTGTGTGTGTGTGAACCTGAGTGTATTTTTCATCAAGGTGAGAACAGCTTGACATTTCAGTTAATCCGTGCAATCATACTGCAGGTACATACATGATTCTAGTACACTTTTAGAAACACTAGAAGCAGCTTGAATAACATTTCCCTTTACAACTTTCTTGAGTCATTAAGAGTTTGGATCTCTGTATTCAATTTGATGTAGTCAGATCACTAAATCTAAACTCAGTGTGTGGAACAGTTTTTGCTATGTTTTGTTTTGTCTTTTTGCAATTGTTGTTGGTTTTTCACTAATGTAGATCTGAATTTGAGCTTTCTTTGAAAGTACATCCCCAAGAAATCTTCCTAAATGACTTTATGGTAAAACTGTATTTTTAACATTTTTTTACTACTATGACCTTATAAAATACATACATATGCAAGACTTTCTGGTTTCTTGCCAAAATTAAATAAACAAATACAATTCACTGCTGCATAGCACAACCCATGTTACAGCATACATCATAGGAAGAATATTGAGCAATGTTATTTATCTACAAAGTCTTGTGCGGCAAATTCGTTGTAAGTGAAACAAAACATAACTTACGAAATCATGATGTTGAATTACCTGCCATGTAGGGTTTAGTTGACAAACTGACTAGGGTAAGCACTTACTGCTATGATTGTTGAAAATAATGAAGTGCTCCCACTGGCATGAAGTTCAAACAAGATGCCAAAACTTCACTGGTACCATGTTCTAGTCACACAGGATGGATGGTTATGAGTAACAGCTCTACCATGGTCAAAATACTCAGTTGACTGTGTGTAATTCATTAGTTGATCGAATAAATTATTAAAGAAAAAACAAGACAGCACCTAGACTGCTGACACTGTCTGATGTTCACTTTCTTGATTATAGTAGTTGTATAGAAAGCAACTGATTTAATGATCATGTCATTAATCTATCTTGGACATTAACATAGTGCAAATAAAATCACATTAATGGTTAAAGCACTTTGTTCAGATGATCCTTCCGGTTAAGCAGTCAACTAATAGTGAGAATACTTGTGGGACCCAAATTTCTTCACTTCTAAACAAAGTTGGTCAGGGCCACGCCAAAGGGTTTGACAGGTAGTTCTCTGTACAAAGGCACAAAGCCAAGGGGGTGAGTGGGGGCTGAAAGCCAGGCTGAGCTGACTCCCCCAGTCATGCACCTACAGGCTTTCAGGAACCCAGGGATGTGTCTTAGACATCTCCCACAAAGAGGCCCTTTGTGCCCTGGCAGCCCTGCAGCTGTCATCACATTCTTCAATTAAATGACGTTAAAAATCCCACATATTCTTAGAATACACTCTAACAAGTATCTAAATAGAATGTGACTCATGAACCAATTAAACCATAGAATTCTTCTGAACGTGATTTGAACTTAAGCAACTGTAAATAGTTTAAAATTTCTGAATGACTATCCTTTTGCAAAAGATAAAAATTATATTCTAGCTATTTTTGAAATATCAAACTGCTAATGTTGGATTCAGACAATGAATAGACTAGAAAAGCAATTTGTTGACTGGTAAGATATTATTTCAATGACAAATCTAATTGACAAATGCACCTCAAGACCGTTCAAAATTAAGAAATAACCTAAGTAGCCTTTGCCCTGCATTTTCTAACATTTTGCAACAAACTAATCTCAACATTTGATGCAAGGAAAGCAATGGGGTGTCAGATCATGGAATCCCACTTTCTTTCCTTCTATCTACATCCTCCAGGAGAAGAAGCTAACTATGAGCAAACAATTTAGAATCACAAAATTAAACCATGTGCTAAATGAATATCAAGAATATCAATTTGGAAGTGAAACCTCATGAAAGGAGCAAATAGAGATATTTCTTCTTTAGTAATTCCTGATTTCAAAATCCTTCTTAAAATTTTTCAAACAGGTAAACAACCTAAGGAACATTTGTGACTGCTTCTTGGATAATGAGGGTATCTATGAAGTGGGGGGAAAAGTGACAGTGGGGGGATATCCGAATTGCTGCCTTTCATTTATCTGAGAGGCATGTATTTTTTTTTGAGCATTTTCTATATGCTTTGGAGCATGTAAAGATGGAGTATGTGACCTTAACCCTTAAGCAACATTCTTATTCTATGGGAAATCAAAATTCTTGTCATATATCAAAATTTTTACAAGAGCAGTAGAATGACATTTTATTTCTATATGTTCACCAGCTTCATTACATTTTGCTGACAAGTTGGGTCTTTGAGTTACTTTTGCTCAGAGAATCCATTTTCAGAATGGAAATATTGTTTACTATCCTTTTGCTCTTCCCTTCCTTGCTACATATCTAATTTTAAATTTTTATTAATAATTTTAAGACTAGGTCTCTCTAAGAGGAGGGCCCTCATCCCTTCTTCTAAAGATTACTTAGACTATTTTGCTGTGACTTGAGTCATTATTGCGTACAATAACTATTTTACAGTCTATAGTAGAAACAATGCTGCATGTTTATCAAACCACGTTTCATTTTCTTCCTGAACAAGTGCAAAAATCTCATTTTCCCATATTCCTTTGCCATCTGTTGTGCCTAGGTGACTAAATTCTGGTCAACGGGATGTAAGTGTTAAGACGTAAACCACTCTCAGCCTGGGCCCTATACACTCACAGGTGATCACCCATGCCCTCTCTTCCCTTGTTCCTCACCTAAACACAGAGCATCCCGTGGAGGGCTCCAAGGTCCTGGGATACAGTAGCACCACATAACAAGGGACACGAGGAGTGAAACCGTCTCCCCTGGCCTGATCTGTACTGCACTACGAAAGGAGTAGGGATGAACACTTACTAAGCCTTTGGAACGTTGGGATGTTTATTATAACAACTAGCCTAATATACTGTACTTTTGATTCACTGATCATTTCAGGGCCTTCTAAGATAGGTAAAAACTATGTGCTAATAACTTAAATGGCGCTTTTTAGTTAACTCATTGCTTTCGGGTGTCTTCTCATTTTTTAACCCCTATGTTAAATGACACCTTTCCCAAACCCTTTTTGGTTCTTACGACTGCTATAGATACATGACAGATAGACGGGAGACAGACAGAGACTTGTCAGAGTTCACTAGAGAAACAGAACCACTGGCATGTGTACATATAGAGAGAGGGGGACTAAGATTTCCTTTAAGGAACTGGTTCACATGCTGGTGGAGGATGGCAAGCCCAAAATCTGAAGGGCAGACCAGCAGGCTGGAGACCCAGGTAGGAGTTAATATTGCAGCTCAAATCCAAAGGCAGTTTGCTGGCAGAATTCTCCTCCTCAACACATGTCCTTTTTTTTTTTTCTTTTAAGGTCTTCAACTGACTGATGAGATCCATCCATATTATGAGGCTAATCTGCTTTACTCAAAATCTACTCATTTAAATGTTAATGTCATCTAAATGACACCTTCACAGAAACGTCTAGACTAATTGACCAAATAGCTAGGTACCTATTCAAGGTGGCCTAGTCAAGTTGACACCTAAAATCATCACAGATATACACGGATCTGTACAACTCCTCCTAGACAGACAGTATTAATAACATTATCATCATTTTGCCTTTTCCTTCCCACTTAGCTTTCAGGTATTGCTTTTTCACTGAAGGCACTGTGCATGCCTCTGTCACCTCTCCTTCTCCCCTGCTTTGATTTCCCGTTTCTAGTCCTCTGAGAGATGGATAAGAAAGAGACACGTAGTTCTGAGTGTAACGTAGAAGGGAAACACCTGGAGGTGACAGCCAGAGTGCTCACCCAAGAGGAACAGGACTTAGGTTAGGCATGTGGGTTCTGTGTTACTGCATGCAGCTACCCAAAAGTCTTTCCTTCCTTTTTACATGTCTATTTATACTGGTGATTGAGTTTCCCAGATAGGTGAGAGGTAACATCAATGAGACTTTTATAAAAAGTTATTATTTACCCATCATTAACATCGAAAATGTACAGAAAATGTTCTGTATTTGACCTGTGAATATAACCATCAACTTGTTTGTCTTTATGGAAAATAAAATTGATACTTTATGAATTTTTACTCCTATTTATATTCTACATTACCTTCTATGCTTTGCAGAACATGACTCGTCTTTTACCTGATTCACTAATCAAGGGATAAATAATCTGAGATAAACAAACGTAAACCAAGTATCAGGAAGTTAAATCTATTCTAACACATTACAATAGACGTTAAGAGAAAAGTTAAATAGCTCAGTACCTTTCTAAAGTCTAGTAATAGTGCCCTTTTCAGAAAAGTGCACACAATATCTTGATGAGTCAGTTTTATGTTGTTTTAAGAATTTAAAGGAACATTTTGACCTAGAGTACATAATTTCATGAAACTACATCATAACCCATTTTTTTCTTGTATTTTTTATTAATCTTATATAAAATCTGATCATTCAAAAAAAAAGAATGTTTTAATTAATGGAAGAGTCTCATTGATACCTGATATGATTTCTAATCAAATATTTAGAAGATGATTAGTATTTTTATTTATTTTCTTTTATAAAATTAACTTCTCAAGTTTCTATTTCAATGTGAGAGACCATAATCAAGATGGAAATTAGTCATTATTTCAGCTTCCTGGAATTTATCATAGTTAATCATTGAATATATTAAGCCAAAATGTTACAGGCATTTAATAGGGAAAGTAACAGAACAACAAAAATGTTGAATTAAAACCATCACTATTTCCAAATCAATAATGGAAAAACAATTCAAATGATCTACAGATAACCTCACTTGTGATTCATATCCAGAAGTATCCCTTGTAATTAATACCTGGTCTGTCTTCTCAGAGTTTGTCATGCCTATAAGGTTAAGAGGCAAGAACCCAGACACAGCCTTCCTCAGACCATTGATATGAAGAAAGCTCTTTGTTTTGGGTTGAAAGTTGTATGCCTCATCTTTGGTTATTTGTCTGCCCTTAAACTGTCTCGCTTATTATCTATTTTAAGTAGGTCAGGCCCAACTACAAAGTCTTCACTTACTGTTACATTGTGCTACTTAATGCTATATCCGTGACTCAAGAGCACCGTTACTTAATATCAAATCTTTTCCCGTTTCTCACGTCAGAAAGAACCGAGTAAGTGAACGGAAAGTCCTAACAGTAGGAGAACGCTTGCCAAAATCAGCGAATATGACTTACAACGGCACTCCAGATTCAAAAACAGATTGAATTTTAATTATTTCCTTTGAGGGAAAATAAAGTAACCACAGCACTGAGAAAGATATCTCAAATAAGGCATCTTTCCTCAGGAAACAAGAAATAACAGAGCGCTATCTGAAAACAGTGCCCAGTGCCCAGTGCCCAGTGCCCAGTCAGGCGGCATTGAAAACGCTCAAAATCGGAGTTTCTGCCCCCAAATTGTTAGGACCAGAAAGAGAGAGGACCTGCGGGCACAGGAGACCCAGCCCTCAGACGCAGCTCCCGTCACTTCATCCACAGGGCTGGGGCCTGAGAAGCCGGGTCTCACCAGTAGGTGCCTGGAGGGGCAGCCTTCAACAACGTGCACTGCATCCTAAGCTCTGTGTGGCTTTAATTCCTGCCAGGTAGCTTTTCTGAACCAGCCTTGACCTAACGTTAGGAGTCCTGAACTATTTTTGAGCTTCATTTCTGCTCCCAGATTCAAGAATCTATTCATGACACTCCTTGACTTTTGTCAGTACTGTTTAATTTTTAATTGTCCCTGTAGAAGGATGGCTCATGGACATGAATCTGCTATGCCCACACCTTGAGTGCACCCTGACAAATGAAGGTTATTCCTCCGACTCTGACAACAAACAGCCCAAAGTGAAGCTAACACAGAGTTGTAGAGTTCTTCCTAAAGAAAAGTCATACACTTTCTTTTTCTAAGATTGATCATTTAATTCCCCATAGAAAAAGATACACAGAATAAGCCCCCAGCAAAATGACCAAGCCTAGGAACTGTGCCCAGAATCCATTTTCAGGCTGTGGCCCAAAGCATCCCTTCTTCCCACACTCTAAGAAAGAAACTAGATGGTGCAGAGTTGAAGGTCCTGGGAGCTCACAGGCCTGGGTATGAAGCCAGCTCTGCAGGCCGAGCATACCACCTCCACAGTGAGGCTGCCTGGTCAGTCCTGGCTCTGACAATCACCAGCTCTGTGACCAGTGGAAGCTTTGAAAGCCTTCATCCCTTGGTCCTTCCAAATGGACATAGAAATGAGGATGAAAATGAGGTCGTTCTGAGTATTCCATGCGGCCACCCACATGCAGTCACTAGGGAAGTGACTGAAAGAGGGCAATGTTTATCCCTCATAAAACTGTTTATGCACAACTCTGGGGGGAAATGGAACTGTAGATGTTAGTCAGGTTTCACAGAATGAATATGGTTCTTTTCTGGAGTTACCTCTATAAGGATTATAAAGGTGGTTAATACCGACATCACTCTGCCTCCACCATGGGGATCTGCTTGCCAGTCTTCGAACTCATCAAGCACAATGCCTGCGCATCCTGTCCCTCTGCCTGGAATGCTGTGTCCCCAGGTGGCCACGCTGTTCCTTCACTTCCTCCAGCTCTGCCCAGTTGCTACCATCACAGAGAGAATGTTCCTGAGCACTGCCTCCAAAATAGCACCCTGGATGGTCCTCTATCCTTTTAATCAGCTTTACTTTCCTCCAGAGCATCAGGGCCACCTGACCGCTCATCACGTGCTAATACCCTTAGTGTCTGTCTCTCCATGCTGGAAGGCAGGGACTTTTGTTTACTGTGCCCCCTGACACCTGGGACAGTGGCTGGCACGTGACACATACTCAAAAACATGTGTCAAGTAAACGACTGTTGTTGCTGAGTGACTCCTAACTGGGTTACACAGAGAAGCAGGGATGCTTAATGTGTGTCAGGCAGAGTGCTAGGCCGGGTGCCGCCCTGAGTGAGCCGCACATAGCTCCTCTCTCATGGAGCTTAGTCTGCCGGCCAAGATCCTCTCAGTCCCATCTGTGCTAAGACATCTTCAAATGCAGATCTCCCTACACTTTTTGACATTACATTGTTTTGAGTTATTTCCAAAAAGACCAATGTCTGTTTCAAGATATTAAACTATTTCAATACACAGGGTCATAAAAAGAGACGAAAATTCATGCATATTCCACGATAATCACTTGTCAAAGAATCAGGGGCTCAGCAGACACACACAAAACACAACTGGGTTTGAAACACCAGTTGCTCCCAGGTGACAAGTAGGTTGTTGGCTTTACTCAGTTAGAAGTTCACTGGGGGAAGTGTTTATGCATTTTAACAGAGACGATAAACAGGGAATACGGGTGTTTATCACTGAGACACACGGCTATTGTCATTATTACTCTTGCTACCACTTACTGAATATTTAACATAACACTTTCTCATTTAATCCTCAAAACAACCCCACACACTGAACTTTAGAGGGACTCGGCCATCTCCCCAGAGCACACAGCAGCCACTGGCAGGACAGGGACGGGACCCTGGCTCTGACTCCAAAGCCCCGACTCTGCCTCGCATCCTGCGGGAGGTGGCAGGACAGGTCTGGGGGTTTCTGGCGAAGCTCCCTGAGCAGCTGAATTCCAGGAGGGCGGAAACCCAGCAAACAACACCTAGATTCAAGACGTTCAGAAAGAACAAAAGGTGCTTCTCCTCAGCGCCTGCTGAGACAAAGGGAAACAGCAGCGTCTTCTCTGTAACATGATTCTCCCTTTTATGTTAATCCAGGTGAAAAGCATCAGCCAAAGCTGCACATGGAGACAGCGATCAATCTCAAAAGACTCTGAAAGGGACTCTGTCTGATCCGGATAATCATGTGCTCAGGCTTCTCAATCTTGGATCACGTTCCCCTTCAGGTATGTGAACGAGAAGTTCTGTCAGCCATAACAGTAAACAGAGGATGCTGACGCCACGAAGTCATCAGCGGCTGCCGTCACCCCTGAGAGTGCACTCCGCGAGAACTCAGGGTGTGAAAGGATAGGATACTGGCCCTAGACAGCTAGGTGCTTGTCAAAGGAATGATTTCAATGAGCCCCGACATTTGTTCCCTCTCATATATAGAAAAGCGCTAAATTCTTTAACCCGAGATGTCTGATTTTCTTTAGTTAACAGGAATCTTTTTTTTGCGTTTTCTATCCTTTTAAAAAAAATCTTTATTGAAGTACACTCAATTACAATGTGTCAATTTCCAGTACAGCACAATGTTCCAGTCATGCATATACATATTTTAATGTTCCGACGACCTGGTCTTTGCTGTAAAACTCCTGTATGTCCTGGCTCCTCCCCTACCTCTTTGGAGCAGTCCCTCAGAGAGATCTGGGAGGCTGTCACCTTGGGCTTGAAGTGCTCAAGTCCTCAGAAATGTCCACCAAATAAAACCTACTTCTCAGCTTTTACATTGTGCATTTTATTTCAGTCAACAAGTACGTGTGAAAACTGGGAATGATCTGATGCTTAAAATTTAGTAATAATGTAGTATACTAAGATTTTGGATTTGAAATCCAAGGTATCCTATTCTCCCCTCACTGAGAAGACCTCACTCTAAAGCAAATGAGTTGAGGACTGAAAAGTTCGGTAATACCTGTCAAGACACTGCAGGATGGCTCCGCTTTTGTCTGAGGCCCTCTGCTCATTTGAGCATTCTGGTCTCAGGAACACCCCAGTACTTAAGAAAAGTTGTCTCACAAATCAGTAAAGGCATTCTTTGTCAACCATCTGGCAGGCTGTTAAATGAATGATTTCTTCCCTTTTTTTCCCAGCCAAATGATTTCAGCACAATCTCCCACCAGATGTCTTCTGTTTCTGAACAAATGATGATAAGAAGCAATTTCTGTCTATCCACAGAGGCATAAATAGTGAATAATCTTGGCTCCATTTAAAATGTAATACAGCAACTTGTGCAGCCCTGAACTCTAAGACACGCCATTCCATCTTCTCTCAATTTTCTTATGGATATTTTCTATCTCCCAAGATTATTCTAAAGAATAAGGGAACTGCTAAATTCAGAGATTAACACATGATAAATGTTGGCTCTCTTCGTTTTGTTATAAGAATAAAGTTTGCCTCAGGAATTCTAAACTATTCATATATGTGAGCAGAATTCAACAGTACAATCCTATATGCCTTAAGAAAGATGTTCTGTAGATGGACATTTAAAATATGCATAATTGTTGTTGCTGTGCATGCTAATTAAGCAAACTCCGGTTTATATGAATAAGTGTAATTTTTCATTTTTACACAAATTCCTCCTAGGTCTCAAATGACTTACATCCCTCCCTTTTCCCAAAAGAACTTAAACTAGATTACCACAAAAGATACAACTAAGAAAAACAGAAAATTTCCAAGCAGAGGATTAAAAAGAAGACACAAACATTTTAACCACAAGATAACATCACTGCTGCCACTGAAATTCAAATGTGATTCTGCACAGACTCATACGAAGTTAGAATACATGACAGACAGACAGATAGACAGACAGACAGACAGACTCTGCTGTTTCCCATTATTGCACTGGAAAAACCATGCCAACTCTTTAAAGAAAAAGAATTTTTCCCAGCATTAAACTGACCAAGAGTTTATAGGTTAAGGAGAGCGAACTGGTGAATAAAAAGGAAATATACTCTTAGAGCCCCTTTGAATAATCTTCAAAACATAAACCAGAAAGTCTCTATGGAGATGCACCATGATGACAACATTCCAGGAGTTCCCAATGTGATAGCTTCACCCACACAAAGATGCTGAAACAAAGACAGAATGGATACCATTTTTCTCAGGGCTGGAGAAGACGGTTATCACAAACTCAGATGACTGCAGGATCCAGGCAGTCAGCAGAGGCTGTGATACAGCCAGGTACAACCAACAGGGCTGCGGTGGGGACCCGGAGAACAGAGAGCAGGCAGCCCCCTAGCAGAGAGCACTACCCACCCTAGAAGGAATATGGGCCACAAAGCATTCTTTGCAGAAATTCAGCCCACAGCCCATGCAACTGTGTTCCCAGTTGCAGGCAAATAAAAATCATGGGCGAAATATTGCATGTCAGATATGCTATCAATAATTATATGCAACATCAAAATGAGGTTTTAAGCACTATATGTAGGATTTCCATTCCATGAAAGATGCAGTAGGTCATGCCAAGGTAACACTTGCAACAATTAGAAAAAGCCAAATAAATTACCAAAAATCACACCCTTAAAGACCTTGAAGAGCTTTGGGAACAATGAGGACTAAATATACTAAAATCACAGGAAGGGCAGATTCCCTCCTGGGTGATCTGACAATCAGAGACGAGACTGGATGGCAAAAGTGCTCAGCTTAGAATTCACAGAGGGTGAAACTGAATCTCCTTCTCTTGCAGGGAAGGGGAGACAGACCACCAGGTGCTCAAAGAAAAGCCAGAGTCACACCTGGAGAACATGGATAAACCTGTCCCGGGAAATACTCAGATATCATGTAACTCAGTAATTTAGCTCTGAAAATATCTTCTTTGATAATACCCCAAGATTTAGGAATACAGCCCAAACCTCATAATTTTCCTTTACAAGCCAGTAGAGGTCTTCCATCTCTGGATTCATCTAAATTCTCTATTCACTCATTTGTATTATCAGCCTGGCTGCCACTGAAAAGTGGGTTCTGTAAGCTTACTCTCCACTATGTGAAGATGTACACACACATACACACATACACACACACACACACACACACACACACACACACACAGAGTCTAGATTTTTCTCACATTTCCTATGTATTTTGTGATTTGATCAACAACAAAAAAGTTACATTCATTTTACAATTCCATTTATTAACTAATCCATTTATAATAGATTTTAACACAATCACTTTTAATTTTCTATTTCCAGGCTTCAAGGCACTAAATTATTTAGTCTGTTCCTCACTGTATCCTTTTCTCTTGCATCTTTCTGAAACTTATTTTTAAATACACAGTTAACACATGAAGATAGTCTCTGTTCACTGAAACGTTTCTAAACACAGATTTTGTGGCCCCATCCAATCCCACTGTCTTCCTCAGATGTAACCAGTTTGATGTGAATGCTTTCAGTCCTTTAAAAAATACATTTATAGTCATATAAATGCACATGGAGGTAGCGTTAGGTTTTTTAGTTGAAGTATTTATTTATGCAAGTATTAAATGATGTGTTACAACTTGGTTTATTCAAGTAAAAAGAATAAATTCTTCAAACGTGCAGACACCCACGTACGTATGTCACTTAATAACAAGAACTCCTGAGCAGAAAGTAATCTGTGTCAAATAAGAGAATTAGAAGAATCTTGGCTGCAGAAAGCAGCTCTCTTGGTTCATTACTCTCTCATTAGAAAAAAGAAGTTTCCAACTGTGCCTCTCACTGCTGTTCTCAGCGCTCTGTGCCTTCACTAAAAGTCTTGCCCCTGCACCTCTTGTTCTTTTGCTTCTGTGCCTGGCCACCTGCACTTCTGGCTGCAAGGCCCTTCCCCACGTGTTCCAGCCCAGCTAGCCTTCCAGGGTAGCTCACTGACCCCTTCTCCAAAATCACTTGCTTTCTTTATCTTTCCAATCAACAGCTGTGTTCTCTTGGACAAGTCACTGGAAACTGTAAATGTATGTTCCCAGGGAATTAGAGAACCTCTCAGTCCCCACCCCTCACCGTCCTCATGTGCAGCGGTTCTTAAAGCCCCCCTCTTGGTGACCCCCGGCTGCATTTCACATGTCCCTCCCTGTGGGACAGGTAACGCTCCCTAATGAAGGAGTCTGGCCCCCTACCCCGCCTCCAGCCTAGACAGCAAGGGAAGGCCTGTCTGGTGTGGACTCCCTGGTGAGCACCTGAAAGCCTCACTATGATTTGGAGCCTTACTATTTTTACTTCTCAACAGCTTTATTTAGGTACAGTTAGCATACAATAAACCGTACGCATGTACAGTGTAAAGTCTACACTTCAGTGCATTTATATGTGTTTTTCACACATTTCTGCAACTAAAAATCTCTGAGCCCAATCAGGACAATGAGCATATCCATCTAACCAGTCCCCGCCCCCCGCCAAAACCTTTCTTGCCCGCTTTTGCAATCCTTTTATTCAGAAATTCTTTAAGTAGGTTGCTATATAAATTACAGATTCTTACGTATATAAATGGTATTTAACTACCTCAGACTTCACCTTGATTGCCTTGATTAAATTTCGGCAAGGCCCTCATCTTCCATCTTTGATTAGAAATCAGTTTATTCCCTGAACTACTAGTTTCCAAACTTTTTTTTCCGATGCAACCAGTTCTATCAGGACTCTTCTCGTTATGGGGAGGGGCTCTAGCACAGCCTGATGGCAAAACTCCTTAGTCTTGTATACGGCTTCACCGAGACAAGAATCTCAGCAGGTTTTTCCACAGTCTTTAAAAATAAAAAGCAACTCTCTACAAAATACTCACGCATGAGCAATCGCTATACTATGATTGTGACATTTTAGAACAAGAAGGCACCACTAATTTGACAAGTATTTAAAGGAAGAAAAGTTCCCAGGAAAATCAGGGTCCTTACTCGATGGTTCATAAAGCAATTCAGTCAACAAGAAGTAATGCCACCACCAGCACACCTCACACACACACCCCACCTTGAAGATCACCTCCAGAGAAAAGTTCTCAGCATTTTTACCTCTCCGGTGACACTGTGAACATCAGGGTATCTATCTGGAGGTTAAATACTTTCAATGTTCAAGGAACAGAACCATTTGAAACAAATCTTTCATGATTATGTATTCAAAAAAATAATGACCTTATGAAAACTGAATAATGGTTAAAATGGGGAGTATAATACAATAATGATGAGATTCATCAGGCAGCAAACAGCCAGGCCACAAGATGCAGATGAGATCAGGCAGATTTTAGTGGAAGATAGGGGAATGTCACAGCAGAGCCCTGGTAATGCCTGAGTTGTGACAATTTCCAGCTGTTGACTGGGTGGGGAATGTGAGGTGTGGATAAACGTGTGTGTGTGTGTGTCTGTGTGTGTGACTAATGAGCTTTTTGAGAGGCTAAAATATCTGTAAACAACTGGGGAAATGTCTTAGTCTAGAGCAGATCAGTCCCAGACATTCTTAGAACATTATCTTCCACTTAAGTTTAATTCCTAGATGATGAGCTGACCTTATCACACTTGGCACCGCTTTCAGAGCGAGTTCTCATGCCCCATTCATCTTGTCCCTCCCAGGCCGAACAGTCTGTATCCGAATGCTGTTGTGTGAGGAGTGAGAGAATTAATAAATGCAGAGGAGAATAAGCCCTGTGCTGACCACAAACACATGAACTGATGAAATGGGGCTATCGCTTTCAAAACAGGCACCTCTGTTTTGTCTCCTCACTTAATTGTGAGGTGACACAGTCACCGTGGGACAGAAAGATGGGAGGGAAGGAAAGACACACACCAGCCCAAGGCCAAGAGCGCTGCGGGTCCTGCACAGCAGGGCCGGACCACTTGGGCTGGCGTGCTGGTGCCAGTACACACACAGGTACTTGGACGAGTGATTTAATCTCACTGTGCTGCCTGTGGGAAATGGAGATAATATTACGGGTTCTTCACCGGATCATTCTGAGGATTCAATAAGTTAATTTAAGTAAAGTGTAAAGAACAGTGTCTGGCATATTATCAGCATAGGTCATTATCATTCCAATATTTTTATGTTAATTTGTATGTAAATTTGGAGAGAAATAGGTGAAAATAAAATACTGTGAATTCTAGGTTGTAGGAGACAGACACACAACTCAGACTGGATTTTTCAGTGGAACTTAGGCAAAGAGAACTTGAAAGGTGCATGTCTTGTGGAGCACCTGGTCAGGAGCCCCGATGAGCCCCAGGCAACTCCCACCCCGCCGGGATCGCCCACTGCCCTTCTCCAGGACAGCTTCTCTCTTCTCTCTCTCTTTGAAAAATGGCTTCCTCCTCTCTGAAATCAGGCGGGAAACATGGGGCTGACTCGCTGTAAGTTTTACATCTTACATTTTAGGAACTCAGAACCCAGTGTGCTATTCTCAGTTCCAGTGTTAACAGCCTCCCCAGTGAAGACCTCCTACTGCCCGCTCCCTAAGCAGCCCCAGAAGGTCCAGGCAGATGAGGGAGGGAGGAACAGCCCCAGGCAGTGAGGCCTCAGGGTACCCGGAGCCCAGCGCCACCTTCTAAATGTGCTTACATGGAAAGAGGACAACAGAAGGACAAAGATAAAGTTCTTCCTCTGAACTGGTGCCTGCCAGCTCCTCTGCCAGGTTTCCTCAACTGGCTTTTCTTCTCAAGCTCAGTAAGATTCCAGGAATGAAATCTCCCAACTTCCTGATACTTTCCCACACTTGGAAGACAAGTGTGTTTGTACGACACTCATTTCTGAACGGGTCTTGTTTGTTGTATATTATTTGTTTGGTCTAAATTCCAAGTCTAGATGCCTAAGTTAGAGGAGTCTCATTCTTGGTCCTAACCACAGGTTTCTATTTTCAAGTTACAACTTAGAAAATCATGTCATTTGATTCACGTAGTTGCAATGTTGTGGCTGTGTAATGTAAACTCTGCAACAGAGTTTTAGTAAATAAAGACCACTTTATACTCTGCTTAAAAGTTTGCTACCATCTGTTTAGCATGTGGGGGTGTGTGTATGTATTTTAATGATATTTCAGAACTTCTATTTTCATTAATAAAACAATACGTTTCCTTCAAAATAATTCCCACTCTCCATAAGGAAGACACTGTTATCCTCTCATCCGTGCACTGGTAAGTGCAATGCCTGGCACACAGAAGCAGCTCAACAATTCTTGAAAAAAATAAATGAATGAGAGGGGGCCAGGATGTCAGAGCAGGAAGACCCTGAGCTCATCTCCTCCCACAGCACAACCAAATTACAACTACTTACAGAGCAGCTGTCTATGAAAACCACCTGAAGACTAGCAGAAAAGATTTTCCACAACTAAGAACACAAAGAAGGAACTACAAGATGGGTAGGAGGGGCAGAGACACAGTGTAGTCAGGAGCCACACCCCTGAAGTCAGGACCCACCAACAATGGGCAGAATATCACAATCCAAGAAGTCCTCTCCAAGGAGCAAAAGGTCTAGCCCATGTCAGGCTCCTCAGCCCCTGGAAGCAACCTGCACCAGGAAGACGAGCTTCCAGAACATCTGGCTTTGAAAACCAATGATACTTCTGTTTGGAAGGCAGGAGGGCTATAGGAAACAGAGACTCCATTCTTAAAAGAGCATGTGCAAAGTCTCACATGCCCCAGGTCCCGATGGAGAGGCAGAAGTTTGAAAGGAGCTTGGGTCAGACCCCCAGGCTGATCATGGAGGGCCTCCCTGAGACACAGAGGCAGCTGGGACTCCCCCTGGGGACACAGACGCTGATGGAGCCGTTTTCAAGAGTTGTTCTACCATGACAAGGCTGGTACTTGCAAGAACCACTTTTAGAAGCCTCCTACTAGCCTAGCAGCACCAAGAGTTCACCTGTCCATTGGCAGGCCAGCCCCAGCCCCAGGCACAGCTGTACAGGGAACCAGCTCTCCTGGGCACAGCCCCATGCTTCCCAGGCCAACCATGCAGAGAGCCTACCTCGCCTTCCAGTGGGCCCACCACAGTCCCCACATAAGGCAGGGTCCTGCGTCCGACTGGGCCGGAGGTCAGCCCAACTTACAGTGCAACTGCAGCAGTCAGCCCCACCACAGCAGAAGGGCACGGGCAGACCATGCAGGGGGACCAGAATGGAGTGTGCTGCTGGGCCCCACAGGATGTGTCCTACATAAAGCCACTTCTCCAAGATCAGGAAACATAACTGACCTACCTAACACACAGAAATAAACACAGAATGAGGAAAATGAGGAGATGGGAATACATTCCAACAAAGGAACAAGATATAACCTCAGAAAAAGGACTAAACAAAATGGAAATAAGCAATCTACCAATAAAGAGTTCATCATATAGCCATAAAGATGCTTACTGAACTTGGGAGAAGAACAGTTATAAAACATAAAGATAAACCAAACAAGGCTGAAGAATACAATAATTGGAATAAAAAATACACCAGAAGGAATCAACAGTAGATCAGATCACAGAGGAACAGATTAGTGAACTGGAAAAACAGATTACTGGAACTCACCCAAACTGAACAGAAAAATAAAAGAATTTTTAAAAATGAGGATAGTTTAAGAGACCTTTGGGACAACATCAAGCCTACTAAGAGTCACAAAAGGGAAAGCGGGAAAAGGGTAGAGAACTTATCTGAAGAAATAATAGCTGAAAACTTCCCTAACCTGGGGAAGGAAACAGGCATTAATGTCCAGAAAGAAATGAGAGTCCCAAACCAATAAACTAGAAGAGGTCCACACCAAGACAAATTATAATTAAAATGGCAAACATTAAATATAAAGAGAGAACCTTAAAAGCAGCGAGAGAAAAGCAACAAGTAATATACAAGGGAACACGGGACCATCAGCTGACTTCTCAGAAGAAACTGTGCAGGCCAGTAGGGAGTAGCATGATACGTTCAAAGTGATGAGAGAGAAGAAAACCTACAACCAGGAGTACTCTACCCGGCCAGGTAATCATTCAGATTTCAAGGAGAAATGAAGAATTTTATAGAAAAGCAAAAGCTGAAAGTGTTAAGCAGCACTAATTGGCTTTAAAAGCAAGAAATGTTAAAGGGACTTCTCTAAGTAGAAAAGGAAAGGCAACAACTAGAAATGTGCAAATTATGAACAGACAAATCTCACAGGTAAAGGCAAATATACACTAAAGGTAACAGATCAACTACTCACCAAGCTAATAGGAAGGTTAAAAACAAAAGCAGTAAAACCATCTATATCTACAAAAAGTAGTTAAAGGTGACCCAAACAAAAATATGAAACATACATGTAATATATTTATGTTGTTATATAAGAGCCTCCTGACAACCACAAACTAAAAACCTATAATCGATAACCAGAAAAAGAAAGAAAAGAATCCAAATGTAACACTGAGATAGTCATCAAATCACAAAGGGAAGAGAGCAAAGAAGTAAGGAACAAAAAAGAACTATAAACACAGCCAAAAATAATTGATAAAATGGCAATAAATACACAACTATCAATAATTACTTTAAATGTACTGGACTAAATACTCCAATCAAAATACAGGAAGAAAACTGGGAAAAAACACAAACGCATGGAGTCTAAACAACATGCAACTAAGCAACTAATGATCCATAAAGAAATCATAGAGGAAAAAAAAATACCTTGAGGCAAATGAAAATGGTAAGACAACAACCCAAAATCTGTAAGACACAACCAAAGCAGTTTTAAAAGGTAGGCTTATAGTGATACAGGCCAACCCCAGAAAACAAGGAAAAATCAAACAATCTAACTTTAAACCTAAAGGAATAGAAAAAGAAAAATAAAACCCAAAGTGAGTAAAAGAAATTAAATGGTCAGAGCAGAAATAAATGAAATAGATACTAAACAAGCAATAGAAAAGATCAATAAAACCAAAAACTAGCTCTTAGAAAAACTGAACAAAACTGATACAATTTAGCCAGACTCAGCAAGAAAAAAAGAGAGAGGGTCCAAATAAAATCAGAAATGAAAGTGGAGACCTTAAAACCAACACCACAGAAACACAAAGGAACATAAGCGAGTGCTGCAAAGAATTATATGGAAATGAAATTGTCAACTTTGAAGAAAGTAATAAATTAATGGAAACAAAAAATCTCCCAAGAATGAGTCAGGAAGAAATAGAAAATATGAACATACCAACTACCAGTAACAAAACTGAGTCAATAATTTTAAAAACTCCCAGTAAACAAAAGCCCAAGCCAGATTGTTTTACAGGGGAATTCCACCAAACATTTAAAGAACACCTACCCTTCTCACTATTCCAAAAAATTAAACAGGAAGGAGTACTTCTGAACTCAACTTACGAGGCCAGTATCACCCTTATACCAAAACCAGACAAAGACACCACAAGAAAAGAAAATTAGAGGCTAATATCACTGATGAACACAGATGCAGAAATCCTCAACAAAATATTAGCAAACTGAATTCAACAAGACATTAAAAGGATCATACACCATAATTAAGCGGGATTTATCCTAGGGAAGCAAGGATGATTCAGTAACCACCAATCAATCAGTGTGATAGAACACATTAGAACACTGAAGAATCAAATTATAAGATTATCTCAATAGATGTAGAAAAAACTTTTGACAAAATCCAACATCCATCCAAAATAAAAAGCTCAACATCACTAATCATCAAGGAAATATAAAACAAAATCACAATGAGAATGGCTATCATCACAAAGACAACAAATAATAACTATGGGCAAAGATGTGGAGAAAAGGGAACCCCAGAACACTGTTGTTAGGAATGCAAATTGGTACAACCACTAATTTTTTCCTCAAAAAATTAAAAACAGAATTGCCATATGATCCAGCAATTTCACTTCTGGGTACTTATTCAAAGGAAATGAAAATGCTAATTCAAAAAAGAGATGCAACCAATGTTCACTGCAGCATTATTTACAATAGCCAAGATAGGGAAGCAACCTAAGTGCCCATCGACAGATGCATGGGTAAAGAAGATGTGGTGTATATATACACAATGAAATACTACTCAGCCATAAAAAAGAATGATTTTCTTGCTATTTGTGATAACATGGGTGGATCTAGAGGGTAATGTTCTAAGTGAAATAAGTCAGACAAAGAAAGACATATACCATGATCTCACTTACATGCAGACTCTAAAAAGAAGCAAAAGAAAAGGAAAACAGATCCATAGATACAAAGTACAAACTTGTGGTTGCCAGAGGGAATGGCGTTAGTGGGTGGGGGCAAAATAGGTGAAGAGGATTAAGAAGCACAAATCTTCAGTTATAAAATAAATAAGCCACAGGCCATAATATACAACATAAGGAAATGATCAATAATATTGTAATAATTTTTTACAGGGACAGATGGTTACTAGACTTATTATGGTGAATATTTCATAATGTATGCAAATAACAAATCACTATGTAGTGCACTTGAACATAATACTGTTATGTCAACTGTATTTCAATAAAAAATAAATAAAAAATTTTAAAAGTGAATGAGTGAATGAATAAATGATTGGGAAAATGGAAAAAGGTAAAATCTCTCCAATCCTGTTAGTCAAAATTCAAAAGTTGCCCTGCAGAGGGAAAAAAGGGCATTTGGTCAGGGAGAGCAGCAGTCTGGAATGAAAGTAATTTCAGAAACAACTGTCATGAGTGGTGCTTAACTGGATCTTGTTTGGAGGCAGAAAAAGGCAACTATAAAAAACAAAATGGCATAAATGGGGAAATTGTTGACGAGACAATTATATCAACTTAACATGATGCTATAGTTATGTAAGAAAAGATCCCTTCTTCTTTGATATGTACAGTGAAGTATTTGGGATAAATAGAATCTTTGGTATTTATTTTAAAATATCTTTTTTAAAAGGAGGCGCAAAGATAACAGAAGGTATATATGGTGTTAAATCAATCAAATTCAACTGAGTGAATCTGAAGACCTAATTGGCATTATTAGATGATTCATGAATTGGGCAGCATCTCATCTAGCAAGCAGAAGGGCCCTTCAAGGAGCAGTACAAACAGACGGTTCCACAGAAAAGAGGGTGGAGCAAGGAAGTCATCAGGGAAAGAAAAGAAAGGGTTATTTTGAGCTAGGGCAACTTATTTTTTGGGGAAAGAAAGGGAAGAGGCTTTCAGTATGCAGACTGCGTCTTCTTCCCCTGGGGGATGGAGAGGACACCCGTGACAGATGACCTCACCGGTGCTGACCAGGAAATTGCAGGCTGGTTGATTAAGATTACATTTCTGGTGAAGTTCAAAACTGCAATTAGGCTAGACATTAAATCTAGGGTTGGTATCATGGGCTTCAGCACAAGTGATGCCATTTCGGGCCTGTGTTTTTTCTCTTTAACAATGGGAAGGCAGCCTCTGACAAAAAAGGTTCTAAGACCACGTTATCATCTTGGAGGTTTATTGTCAGCAGGTGTAATATACATGCTTTCCTTTTTATCTATGGGAAAAAACCCAAGGGCCCTTTCAAAATGACACCAACCTAATTTTCCAGTATTTTTTCAAGTTTTATCCTCCAAATACAGCAAACCTAAGACAAAACAGAATACTAGCTCTTCTGCAAAATGATAAAATTTCAGGCTGTTCACATCCCTCTATCCTCTTGGAATATCCTCCACTGTTATCTCAACCTCTTTAAAATTCAACCTTTCACTGAAGGTCCAGGGGAAGCATCATCCTGAAGACTGAGCAGACCCCACCCGCTGTAAGTAAACTCTCACCGTGCCACCATTCTAGACTACAATGTCAACACTTTGGTGAGCACTGGAACCATCTCGGGTGTTTTTAAACATGCTCAACCCCAAAATCACACTGCAAGAGACTGGGATTCAATGAATAGGTAGAAATTGGAGCCAAGAAAGCTGTATTTTTAAAAAGCACCCAGGTAATTTTGATGCAAGTGCTCTAAAGACGTCAAATTGAAACAACTTTTGGTCTAGACGTACTTTTGAACATTCCTAATTGTTTTGAATACATTTTTTCCCACCATAGATTTAATAACCTTAAAAACAGAAATCACAATTCATATTTTCATACTCCTGACCAAGATTCTGGTACAGTATCCTCTACATATGAAGCAATATTAAGTATTTATTAGAAAAAGAATTGAACTAGTAAGAAATCCTAATTGTTCCTAAATATTTATATTTCTTTACATATTGTCCTAGCTGATTTTTTAAAATATTTAAAGTTGCTGTACTAGTCCTCCTAGATTAAACACACACACACTCCATACATTTCTAACTTCACAACACAGACTATTATATTATTGTCAGGAACTGTACTCATATGGCTTTTTCAATACAAACTCACATGACCACAATTTAAATTAATGGCTACTCAGCCTTTCACAGATTTTAGTTTTTACCAAACAGCATCAAGTTTTCTTTAGAAGCATTATATTTTCAGTAAAGTTTAGAAAATACGATGATTTCTTACATCATAGAGAAAATGTATATTAAATATAATATATAAATATTTATATATTAAAAATATATAAATTTCTTTCACAATTTAGGAAATCATCACAATTTCTAAAGTCTACTGATAACATACATACACACACACACAGACACATATATACACACATATATGTGTATGTGTACAGAAAGAGAGGAGTTGACTTTAGCTAATTAATATATAATGTAAATGAGGTAATGAATCCAAAATAATTAGCCTCCTGGTATTCCACACCCTGAACGTCATTAGGTGGTTCACCAATGCCTGTCAGCTTGGACGCCAAGGAAAGTAGAGGAGGGCAGGCAGGTAAACACAGGTGTGTCCTCATCGTTCCACCTCTTCCAAGTACCCTGCATCCCTAACACCACTGTGTCACGTTCAATACAGGACTGTGATGTGCTCAGGAGGAACATCCTCTGTGCTCATCTTACTTTGGGCTTGTTGAGTTTTTTGAAATGTAAATCAGTGTTTTTCATTAAATTGGGGGAAGTTTGGGCCATTTATTCCTCAAATAATTTTTCTGATTCTTTTCTCTTTCCTTTCTTTCTGGAATTCCAACTCCATATGTTAGACTGCTTCATAATGGCTCAGAGGTTTCTGAGATTCTGTTCATTTTTCTTTCATCTTTGTTTTCTCTGTTTTTGGATTATGTAATTTCTATTGATCTTTTTACAAATTCACTAACTCTTTTTTAATCTATTTCCAATCTTCTGTTAAGTCCAACTAGCATTTTAAAAATTTCATTTACTTTATTTTTCAGCTTTAGAATTTGCATTTTTATATAGTTACCATTTCTCTGTTAAATAAATAAACATTCCTTTAAATGTTTTGAATATATTTTCTTTTAATTTTTTGAAAACATTTATCATAGTTACTTTGAAGGCTTTATCTAGTAAATTCAACACCTGGGCCAACTCAGAGTTAATTTCTATTGACTGCCTTTTTCCCCAAGTATTTGTCACAATTTCTTGTCTTTTTGCCTATATCATAAATTTTTGGTTGAAAATTGATACTGGAGCTAATATGTTATAGCTACTCATAATTCTGATTTGCTCTTCTGAGAATTACTGAAATTTTATTCTATCAGGCAATTAACTTCCCTGGATTCAAACTAAAACTATTGCTTCCCTGTATGGCCCTGTGGTTTCTTACAGCTTATTTTTTTGCCTGATCCTTGTAAGTCTCCCTGTTCTATAAAATTCTCTGATAAACCAAAGATTTAGGCAGAGATGGGGCTCGCTTGCTCTGTGAATCCTTGATTCTAGGGATTTCTCCCTATTTTCCAGCAGCTCTACTAACCCTTGGGCTCTATATCACGATACACCAAATCCATCCTGCTTCAGCTTTCTGCACCCGCGCTGTGCACAGCTGAAAAACGCACTCGGTTCAGAAAAGCGTCCAATGCACAGATCTGCATCTACACACTTGCACTTTTCAGAAGCAGACTTCTCTCTGCTGTCTGCTTACTGTCTCATTAAGCCCATCTGTACATGAGTAGCACAGCAGCCAAACACAGATTTAGACAGTTCATGCTCCAAATGTGTCTCGCTTCTGAGCGTCTCATGCTGCTGGATTTTCCTTGAAATTTCTAGCTGCTTTCCCAGTTCCAAACTCTAACCTTGGTATCCTCAGCTGGTAAGGTTTCCATTTATTTGCACCACCACTTTCCACAGCTGTGTATCTGTGGGAGCTGGGCATCAGCCTTGTACCATAAGCTGCAAACTCACAATTGTTACCCATTCCAGTTATAGGTTTTCAAAAACCCTTACAGTTGCATATTTTTATTTACTTTTTAATGGCTTTCAGTGTCTTTATACAGGTCTTTTAAGCCCGTATTTTTACAGGTGTTATCTGCAACTACTTTAGTTTCTGCCATTAACTACGTTCTCTTTTGAGCTACCTCTTATCATATCTAATACCTACCAAAAGGTATACTAATAAGTTGAAATGAGATAAGCTTATCTTATATTTAAATACATAAATAAAACCCAGTTATATTTATGTATTTATGTTAAGACTGAGAACAGACAGGTTAGCTAACTTGTCTAAGGTCACTTAACTAAAAAGTCTAGGATTAGGAATTAAACCCAGATCTCTATGACTCCTGTATTGTTTGGTAATCTATTCTTTATAATCAAATAATGATAACCATTTAATGCCCTCTTACTGTGCATATGGCACAATACCAGGAGCTTGGGGCAATTCATTAATTCTAATTAATCATTTATTCCTCACAATAAGTCTATGAAATGGATACTATTATCAACCCATTTTACAGATGAGAAAATTTAGCCATGGTTTAGATTCTCTGAAGTGATACTGATATTAAATACCATAGCTCAGATTCAAATGTAGGTAAATTCACTCTAGACTCAGTAACAAATTAAACTTTCTAGAATTGAAACAAGACATATTATACATATATCTATAAAAATAACTGGCTATAACTTTCTAAACTGTGAATTTTCATAAAAATGACATCTGTCCTGTATCATTCAGAAATTGGTATTAAAATCAAGAGCATTATAAAATAACAGACTGTCTAGACCTGTTAATATATTAATATTAGTATCAATTGATAGATTTCTCAAAAACTTTGTAATTTATTCATTTAAATAAATGTACCTTAAAACATTGGCTAAACAAAGATTTGGGTTTTTAAATCTGTAACAGGTGCAACTTTTTAAAAAATAGTTTTTGCTTTAAATCTAAATGATATGCTTTTACAAAATGTGAACACTTTTTCCTTAAGTACACACCAAAAACATCAATTATTTAAACGTTGCTTTTGTATATAGTTTTTCCAAACACAAGCACCACCATGAACATCACTATTACAACTACAGCATTCCTTTTAAAACTTGCTTCTCATCCAGAATTTCACAAATTGACTTTTCAGTTGGATACCTAAATTCCACTATTAATCATGAACCACTCTACAAGCAAACATAAAATTGAAAAATGATTATTGTCATGAGACTTAACTTTATTTGAACAATAAACTGTAGTCATTTTTTAGGAAGCTAAATTAAGGCCATTAAATTAAAGCCATAGGAAATCAACTTTTAGAAGAGATAGTAATTTATATAAGTCAAGAACCAGAGAAGTGACAGCCACCTTAAGGTGACTGCAAAATTTTTGATCTCCTAGAATATACTCTCTAGATAAGTTTAGAAACTCCCCAAGGTGAGTTACCTGTTTCAGGTAACTATTTTCCTAATATCACATGGCAATAGTTTTCATCTGTGGATTTCCCCAAAATGAAACAGTCACTGTTCCCTTTGTTCTAAAAAAGCCCATGAGGCAGACTGTCATCAGATAAATTATCTCTATAATTACTAAATACTCTTGAGTTCCAATAAGGAAATGACTGAGGGAACTAATAAAAGAAATACAAAGCATTATAACACACTGGGAAAATCCTGTGAAGCTTCTTGGTCCAGTGGACTCCAGGACAAAATCAAAGCAGGCAACAATCTTCTGAAGAAATCAACTCTAGTCATCCCTATCAGGAAATCCAAGTCAAATTAATAGGGGTGTTTACACCAAGAAAGGTAGATCTAATTTTTCATTTTGTGACATGACATTTAAAAAGCAATACAATGGTAAGACTTAAGTTGTGAGAGATTGTGAAAACTGTTTTGACTTCTTCCATTTCTTTTTCTGCCACATATCATAACTTTCATTCTTGCAAAAGTAATTGCTCAAAAAAAAAGTCTAGCTAGCAAAAGGTTAAAAAAAATCAGCACTTCAATGTGTTTTTTCCCAGCCACTGAAGAAATTCTAATTAAAAACATTCAATTAAAGCATTCATAAAAAATCATGAAAATAGTCCCTCAAGCCAATTACCTCCCTTTTTCTAAAATGTCTTACTCTCAAAGAGTTCTCAATTCATCTCCACTAGGCCAAAGCTAGTTGGTTAAACAACAAACAAATTTCTCCTTCTGGGACTAATTACCTTTCAGTGACAGGCTCTTGAATTTGAAGGTCCTTCTAGATTCAGAAAAACAAATCTTGTATCCGGGATGTAGACACAATGACAGAACAATGAGTGAGATACCACTTTGGGGCAGAGGTATTTCTCAGCACTTTCTCCAATCACACAACGTGGGTGACTAACTTACCAGCTCACTAACCCTGGCAGACACACAACCTACTGGGGAAGTCTGATTTTGCTTTGGACCTGTTTGTCACTCAAGTCTTACTCAAGGAAGAGAAGCTTGAGAGTTTTTACTATTTCATAAACATAAACAAAAGGAGACAGAAAGGAGGAACCCAGAAACAGCTGGTGGTCGAAATGAGATATTGGAACATACTGCCAAAACAAAATTAACTGTTAAAATGGAACTACAATATTCAACAGATAAAATTTCCACTGGTGTTCTAATAAACAAGAGTCACATTAGCCACTGTGTCACCAGCATGTTACCAGACGCTCAATTTTTAATCTCACCACATTTCAAAGAAAAATAAAAGCTGGCAGGGAAATCCTACAAGTTTGCTTCACAGAAATATATTTTATAGCTAACTCTGCTATAATAAATCTGTTCTACAAAATAATCAATGTTTTCTACCATATACCATACATACTTTCACTAGTATTCTTTCACAAACTCTATCTCACTTTAACATCTTTCTCAAGGATTAATTACATCAACCGAAACACTTCGATCTAAGGTTTTGTTTATGTAAACTCATAGGTAAAGAAATGTCAGCATAGTCTAGAATGAAGTACATAAAAGCACCAGATGAGGTCTAAACAACTCTTTCCTGTGGACTTACTTGCCAGGTCACGTGACTTTCATCAGCTTTTAAGTGAGTTGGATACCACCTAACCTTACACACAGGATACCTGAGGATGAATGATCATATCTACAACTGCTTTAAACCCCAAAGGATAGCCTCTTACTCAGTAAAAGACAGTTTGGATGGATTTATTTAAAAGTCTTTCCTTTGTTCCTTTGTTTTCTGAATCAAATGAAGGGCAAACTCAAGGTTCTTTTCACTTCTTTCTTACCAAATAATGACTTTGCATAACAAAGCCAAAATGTCGAAATTTGCCTATCCAACTTTAACAGTCACAGACATTTGCTGAATTATCCTGGGATGGAATTTCAAAGACAAGGGGCATGGTGAGACCTGACCCCACCCACCAATGGGCCAGCACCAGCCATGAGACACCCCACCCCCAACCCAGGCTGCATAGCAAGCTGGATGGGACCCAACCCTACCCGGCAGTGGGCCTGTAGCCACTGCACAACGCAAGGCCTGGCAGTCAACTGGGCCAGGGACCAGACTCACCTACCAGCATGCCCATAGTAGCCAACCCCAGCACAACAGAAGGTCCTATGCAGTCCACGTGGGGGGCACTCCTAGAGAATGCAGTTCTGACCAGAGGGGAGTGTGCTGCTGGGTCCTATAAGACATCTCCTACATAAAGCCACTTCTCCAAGAGCAGGAAATGTAATCAACTTACCTAATATACAGAAATAAACACAAAGAATTAGGCAAAGCAAGGAGACAGAGGAATTGCTTCCAAACAAAGGAACAAGTCAAAACTGCAAAAGAAAAACTAAGCAAAGTGGAGATAAGTGATCCCCCAATAAAGAGTTCAGGGTAATGATCATCAAATTGCTCAATGAACTTGGGAGAAGAGTGGACGAATAAAGTAAAAAGTTTCACAAAGAGTTATAATATATAAAGAACCAAATGGAGCTGAGGAACACAGTGATTAAAATGAAAAATACACTAGAAGGAATCAACAATAGATTAGATGACAAAGAGGAATGGATCAGCGAACTGGAAGACAAGAGCAGTGGAAATACCCAAGCTGAGCAGAAAAAAGAATTTTGAAATATGAGGATAGTTTAAGATAGCTATAGGACAACATTAAGCCTACTAACATTCACATTATGGGAGTTCTAGAAGGAACAGAGAGAGAAAAGGGTAGAAACCTCACTTGAAGAATTAATAGCTAAAAACATCCCTAACCTGTGGAAGTAAACAGACATTCAAGTTCAGGAAGCACAGAGAATCCCAGACAAGATGAACCCAAAGAGGTCCATAACAAGGCACATTGTAATTAAAATGGCAAAAATTAAAGAGAAAGAGAAAATCTTAAAAGTAGCAAAAGAAAAACAATTCATTACATACAAGGGAACTTCCTTAAGGCCACAAGATAATTTTCAGCAGAAACTTTGAAGGCCAGAAGGGAGTAGCACAATATATTCAAAGTGATGAAAGGGAAAAAACGACAATCTACACACTGACTGATGGATGAATGGATAAAAAAGATGTGGTGTACACAGACACAGACACAGACACAGACACACACACACACACACACACACAATGGAACATAAGCCATAAAAAAGAGTAAAATCTTGCCATTTGTAATAACATGGATGGACCTGGGGGTATTATGCTAACTGAAATAAGTCAGACAGAGAAAGACAAATACCGTATGACCTCACTTATATGTGAAATCTAAAACACAAAACAAACGAACAGACACAGAAACAGAAAACAAAACAGAAACAGATTCATAGACACAGAGAACAAACTAACTAGCGGTTGCCAGAGGGGAGGGTGGTGGGCAGATCCGTGAAATCAGTGAAGAAGAGTAGGAGGTATAAACTTCCAGTTATCAGATACATAAATCACGGGATGTAATGCACAACATACAGAATACAGTGAGTAACACTCTAATAATTATATATGGTGACACATGTTAAATAGACATCACAATGATCATTTTCTAACGTATAAAACTGTTACATCACTATGTCGTGTACCTGAAACTAATATAATATTGTAAGTAATTAGACTTCAATTAAAAATTTAAAATCAATTAAAAAAACAGACAAGGGGCCTGCAAATTCCAACTGTGATAAATGTATTTAGTAAAAACACTTGAAATTATTTGTCTAAAACAAGAGCAATGACAGAAAATTATGAGCTTAATTCTTACGTATGTGATCCAAGTTCAAAGAATTGAATATATATGTACTGGTAATCAAAAAG
Source organism: Vicugna pacos (assembly GCF_048564905.1). Lineage (NCBI taxonomy): Eukaryota > Metazoa > Chordata > Mammalia > Artiodactyla > Camelidae > Vicugna > Vicugna pacos. The sequence goes on from NC_133009.1 coordinate 32,410,324, forward strand.
TTATTCTTCTATATGAATTATGAATTAGCTAATCATAGTAGCATGCAATTTCTATTTCCATTGGGCATGTTCAGTGAAAATAAAAATTGAATTAATTGAATATATTTGGATCCTCCTTTTTAAAAAGCAGTTTGAACAGATATCTAATATTATTTTTAAATATCATTTAAAATAGGAGAGCATTTGAACAAGAATACACATCAGATTTCATTTTATTTATGAATTCTGAATTTTTGCTTTATCATAATGTCTTTCCAAGGGAAGTCAGGTGGCATTCTCATAATCAAGTAAGGATTTCCTCTAGTGCCCTCAACAAGGAAGTTTCTAGTCATCCCAGCAATTAAGATTTTCTATTTGATGGTGAAAATGGAGAAGGTTAAAGACAGAAACCAGAGATGAAGATCTGAGCTTACCCACTCCCTACAAATATAAATGAGGTCTCCGTTTCGGGTTCTTAGAGCACATGATTTCCCTCACTATCATGGGGCTTATCAGCTTAACTCAGTTCGAGCCAGATGATAAGCTAGTGTAACTTCTAAAATTATTGATGTGTATGAGGGAACTGCAATCTACAAGTAACCCAACAAGGATCTCTGGCATTTGAGTAGAGTTAGTAGTCCATGTGTGAATTAATGATGCATCCACAAATAACGCAATACTAGCCAGGAAGCATTTTCAGCATAAATTGTTATGTGAGAATCTTTAATGTTTTAACTCTGGAGCTGAAATTAAGAACTTAAGCATGTTTGTGTATGCATGAATAATCTTGCCATGGTAGTTTTTAGAAACTGATTCTCCCCTCTCCACCTCCACCTTCTTAAATAGCCTAACACATTCATTCAGTTTGGGAATGTGTCTTGGCAAAAAGTTCTCTCCACTCACCCAATTTATCACCAAGCCCCAAAGTGAAAGAGTTTAGAAATCAGACCCATGAGCAAGATTATTCCGTCTGCAAATGCAATGCTCTGTGCTACTGTTTATACCTTTGTGTTGATAGTTACCCTGGAACCCAAGAAGCCACACTGGCCTCTGGGGAAATAAGATAAGATTAATCATGTGTGATGATCTGCTGACGTGATATTACAGAATATTTCATTGATACCATACCTATAACCATCTTAACTTGCAGATGAATACAAGGTTTTGTTCCTACAGTAATGATGAATAGCAATAGGCTTTACAGGGATGATGTAAACATGGTATCAAGGTTTTATTTAGCAACAGACACTAAAAGTAGCTACACACAGACATTAGCCCATTTTTAATCTTTGCCAGAAAGGCACTGCTGTAGTTTTAGTTCTTACTCATTCATTTATTCACTTTTTTCTTTTCTTTTCTTTTTCTACTAGAGAAAAACTAAGACTTTTTTAATGAAAAAAAAACCACAGTGTACCTGTAGTATACAGACATCTTTAATGTTCATAACTCCTTTTTCTTCCCCTTCAACTTTGACCCATTCCCCTGTCTCAACACTAAAGTGATCAAATCATGACCACAGAGACTGAGAAAAATGTTCAAGGCATGGAAGATGCCATGGAAGTTTCTTCCCCTTATGCTGATTCCTAGTTCTTCTCCATGGAGAGTTTCTTTTTTTTTTCCCCAACAAACATTTGTTGGCGTATGACAATGTAAACTGAACAAAATTCTATGTAAGGTTTGTTGTATACATTCAAAGTCTATCATATGACTGCAATAAAGTGCCCTAGAGTTGAAAATACCTCAATGTTTCTGGGGTAAAAAAAAGAAAATTAGTAACATTTCTAAGGCACTTGTGGACTGAATATCTCACATCACTGAGGAATCTTAATAAATCATTGTTTATTACAGGGAGAAGTATTTGTTTGCAAAAAAGGTAAGGAAACAAGACACAAATCCATGGTAAAAGTACATTGATTATGTGTTCCTTTCTTTAGTGAACAAATATTTACTGAGATTCAACCGAATTCAGAGCATTATGCTAGAAATCACAGGCAGGAGAAGGGTAGCATCAGAAAGGCCCAAGATATATATTACAACACTCCAAAATTCCGAAATTCCAGAGGAATTTACAATGGGGGAGGGGGATTGAAATGGATAAAAGGTTAATTATTAATGTCAGGTAATATTATTTGGTAGATAAGAAAATGTATTTGAATCCAGGTTTTACCCATTTTAGCTGGTGGCCTTCATTTAAATTATCTGAGGTGTCTCCTCATCTGCAAAATGAGGATAAGAACAGTACCTTCCCCATGGGATTTGAGGATTAACTAAGAAAAAGCTCTTAGCACAATGCTTGGCGCTTACTGGGCACTCAGGAAATGTTGTCTACTGTCACTTGGTACCAAATTAGTCATTCAGATCAGGTGATAAGAACTTGGAAGCGGAGCAGAAGTGCAATGAAACAGAGCAGTCAAAGAGAACTTCAAACACGAGAGAGGACCTGAACGGGGACTTGAAAGATGGTTAGGATGTGAATGGGCGGAGATGACAGGTACTTTATAGTCAGCTTGGATGGAGCAATAGAGGAAGGACAGATGTGTCACTTTGCTGGACCAGTCTAACTAGAGCAGACGTGTGGGTTGAAGCCGACTAGGATGTAATACTGGAAAAGAAAGTAGAGGCCAAATTATTAGGAACTTTGAATAAAAGGCAAAATAATCTGCACTGTATCAGCAACAGGGAGCAATAAGAAGCTGATGACTCTTAATGTTTATCAAAAATATTCATGCAAATTTACAAAATTTATCTTTTGACAACAAACTTTTTAAGAGTTTTTTTCTTTTTTTTATTGTCCTTTTTTTTTAATGAAGGTACTTGAGAATGAACCCAGCACTTCGTGTATGCTAAGCACACCCTCTACCACTGAGCTATATCCCTCCCCCCAACAACAAACTTTCAAGAATAAAATCCAAGATGTTAATTAAAGTCTCTGACCTGTTTAGAAGCACGTTTAGATTTTCTAAACCGTGCATCACAGTTACGTCTCTGCCCCATCGCGTTCCATTTTCAGATAGATGTACAGGGCTCTTTGACTTTCAACGGATAATGTGATAGTTATTCTGCTTTTACCTAAGAAACTAAACATGTCTGGCCTACTGAGGTCTCTAAGTAGAAGAGAATAACAAAATGGTAAACAGAAATTACCTAATGAGTAAACTGTGTGCCTAGTCTTGAAAAAAATGTCTTCAGTATTACATCACTCCAAATACAAGCCAGCTACCATCAGATCTCATTAATTAGATAAGCAAACCAAATTAAATTTCGTAACACTTAACTCAAAGTGATTTTAGGGCATACCAAGGATTCCTATACAGTTTATGTCTTCTGAAATATTAAAAATAAAAAATAAAATAATAGAAGTTTTTAGTTTTAAATTTTCAGAACTCTTAAAAATTTCAAATCTAAAACCTAATACAGGCTTCCATGTATTTCAGTTCACATTTTAAAATATACTCTTTTTGTCTGTGATTAACTAAAAATATTAAAATATGGCATGTAAGTCCTTCTTTAGACATCACACTGAGATAAATGAGTAATTTTTGGTCTTGGTAGAAATCTATTACCCTAGAAGAAAAGTTGAGTCGTAGAAGTGGCGAATAATGGATCCTCTCTGACCTGCATTCATTATTTTCTTTTCCTTCAGTATAGATCTGGTTCAGGACCAAACCTAAAAATGTGTATGAAGCATATCTAAATACAGATATAGGAAAACATTTACCATCTTTTACCGATGAAACCAGCTTTCAACTCCAGTGTCCAGTCTCTTTCAGATGGGAATTACAACAGCAAGAGTTAGAACTGGCCAGAGACAAAACTGTGGAGGAAATAATTTGGGGGTTTGGGTTTTTTTTTTTTTAATGCCTCTGATCCCATGTGACAGCCTCCTGAAAGAACAAGGCTATACTTTACAGTGTCCTAGATCCTAAATGTGGGGAGCTTTGTGTTCAGAAAACCTGTTTCTGCCTTTCCTTCAATCAGTCCTAATTATTCAAATTTCTGTAAATTAACTGAAGTCCATTAAAGAATACTCTTAAGATTCAAATGAATGATAACATAAGTTACACCCTTGGGAGAGCATGGGGACTGGGGGTTCATATTTTAATAGATATGTTTTCAGACAAATTGCTTTAATCATTAGTAGAAGAATTTAATTTCTGACTCTAAAATCCAGAAGCGTACTCGGGGAGAGATGCTTTCTAACAGAAACCCCTCAAATCAAATCACCCAGATGCCCAGTCGCTCTGCCAGTAAAGTCAGCCCTGCCTGAGGAGAGAGGGACCTCCCTGCCAGTCAAGTGCCATGTAAAGGGTCATCACCAGTTCCCCTACTCCAGGCACCACTGTATACAGCTTGACGGCCTGTACAGGAAGGACCTCTGCTCCTTTTCAGTTCAGTTTATGGCCATTTACGAAGCAGCCAAGAGCAGTAAATACAGTCCTGTGTGAGCTAATCTGGGCCAGCGGTTCTCAGCCTGGCTGCCTAGGGACACAATGACCTGCTGCAATCAGCAGTGGGAAAGGAGCGGAGTTGTGATTATACAAAGGAACTGCTCATCCCTGGAAACTTATTTTCGTTCTTCATCTGGATGGCCCAAATCTCAGTCAATCCCTGGCACGTCTTGTGTGTGAATATGGGGTGCTATGCAACGAGGCTAAGCACCATTGACTGGCAGGGTAAGAAGTGGTCTATACACTCCTGAGCCCACAGCAGCTGGTGCTCCTGGAGGTCTCGCCACCAGCCCACCAGCGTGCTCCTTTCTTTTAAAATTGAAGTATAGTTGATTTTCAGCTTTGTGTTAGTTTCTGGTGTACAGTAAAGTGATTAAGTTATTTATATACATATATATGCATATGTGTATGTGTGTATGTATATATTGTTTTCATTATAGGTTAATACAGGATGTGAATATAGTTCCCTGTGCTATACATTACAACCTTATTGTTCATTTTATGCAGTAGTTTTTATCCCCTAATCCCAAACTCCTAATTTATGCCCCCATCCCCTTTCCCCTTTGGTAAGCATAAATTTGCTTTCTATGGCTATGAGTCTGTTTCTGTTTTGTAAATAAGTTTGTTTGTATCACATTTTAGATTACACATATAAGCGATATCATATGATACGTGTCTTTCTCTGTCTTACTTCACTTAGGATGATAATACCAGGTCTATGTCCAACCATGTTGCTGAAAATGGCATTCTTTCATTCTTTTTTACAGTTGAGTAGTATTCCTGTGTGTGTGTGTGTGTGTGTGTGTGTGTGTGTGTGTGTGTGTGTATACATACACTTGTTTGAAGGTTGTTCAAGTGCAGATCCCTCCTCGACGCTGAGGGATATTTCTTAATTAGAACAGCACACACTGGTTGCTAAAGACAAGGAACTGTACAATGTTTGCTGACTTAAATTGTATTTAAGCAAATTTACAAATTTAGAAAGCAAATTTATATTAAAAAAAAAAAAACCCACACAACTCTTTTCTTCCCTGCAGTCAAATGAATACTTTCTACAGCAAGCTATACAGTGAAAAATCTTTTGATGTGAGAGCCTTCTGTATATTTTCATTTTCTGGAAATAATATGGAAGTGGTTCCAAAAGTTTAATCAAATTTATGCATACAAACGTACTAATTTATAAGACCAGTACTGTTTCTAGTTTATATTGATAACGTTTAAGGAAAACATTAAGAGACAAATATTTTGAGACCTGGAAACAGATTGGGGAGGTAGAAACAAGTGGGTTCTATTAGAGAATACCTCATTTATAACTCAAGGTCTACATCAGTCATTATAAACTTTCACTGGATTTTAGAAATTCCATGAAAAAGAGTGTGTAAGCCATTGGACTTATGTCTATAGATTCGTCATATGTTCCAAATCATAAGGATATTCTAAAATTGATACACTTGTTTCAAAAAATAAAAATTCTAGGAATTCAAAGATTCACTTTTTTTACTCTCTTGAAGGACAGGTACTTAGCTAACTTGTAAGGTTAGCTCAAGAAATATATCTGCAAAAGCTTGAGGATAATTGATACTCAGATCCCGTGACTTACCTCTAAAACTGCAGCTTTGTTTCCACTTGGAAAGTCCTGAAATTCTCCAAAACATATTGCTCCATTTAAGTCAGAACATTCAAGCAAGGGAGGAAAATTCAACTTTCTTTTAGCATCTGGTTTATTCACACACCCAGTTTTAGCCTAAATACCTATATTTCCTTGAACACGTTAGTACAATTCATTTTGCTCTTTTCTTTAAAATTCAGTATGCTCAGATTTCTGGTCATATCATACAAAGGCACAATTTAAGATCCACTTATGCACCAAATTGGTTCTCTCAAAATCTTTTGACTGATTAAAAAAAAAGTGATCTAAAAAAAGGCAGCTCAATGAACTCAATGAATGTCTTCAGCAACCTTCCCTCCCCTGCCCATCCATCACCACATTCTACTCCAGTGTCTTCCAAATATGCCATAAACTATTTAAGGGGTAATAGGTAGAGAACAAAAGAGAGTTTCAAACTTGATCACTCTATCCATCTGTGCCATTAACTTGGCTGGCAAAGTTCATTGCACAAATGCTGTTAATGATGGAAGCTGTGCACAAAAATAACTGTTAAAGACAATTATTAAATAAATTATTAATTTTTTTTCTTTTTCATGGCAGATGCCCTGTGGCAAATGAACTCAGTTTTCATTGCTTTTCAGGTGATGGAAATTTTCTGTCTTTTGACTTTGGTGGTAGTTACAATGTTTAAAAGTTATTATTTGTCAAAAAGTTCTAAGTTATACACTTAGATTTGAATTTTTACTGTATGTTAATTATACCTCAGGAAGAGTATGTTCAAATCCTAGAGCACTAGATCTTTGCAAAATCAACCTGGGTCACAGTTGTCACATATACAAAACAGTGACAATAATGCTACTTTCACCGCATCGTTGTATACTTCATGTAGTCATGTGAAGAGCTATTTTCTGTATAATAAAAATGTTCCATACAAAAAAAAAAAGAACATCAGGTGCCACTGAATTGAAGAAACAAAGGTTAAGAGCAGTTTGATTATTTTCAGTTGCTTGAAAATCTCCGCAAAGCTGTCATTTCTTCGCTGCCTCCTTTCTCCTGGTCCTACCCCAGCCCCTCCAGTTTCTACTCAGCCAAGAAGAGTCGGCCTGGCCCCTCGGGATTTGAGCTGCTCTCCTGTGGTGGTGACCAGCTCTCTGAATATTGGGCAAGACACCAGGAACCTTCTGTTTGCCTTTTCAAAAAGCAAGCATTGACTTCCTGAGCCTACTTTTAATTATAATGTGGACCTGTAACAGAAAACTCCTTCACCCCAAAGTTTGTGTCTAAATGGTTCTCTGGGCCTTTTTTCCTTGTATTCTCACTCCTTTGTCCAAAAGACAAAGAGAATGGAACCCAAGGAGAAGGCTACCTTGGTGACAAAGCTTCCCCCCTTTATGTTGAGATCGGGAACTAGTATCGTGAACGTAAATTTATGCTGAATGAAGATTGTGTTTTAGGCTTTAATACAGAGATCTGCCGTCACATTCTGATGAGTAACGTTAATGGCTTTTTTCATTACGAAAACAAGCCCTAACTACCTCTGCAAAGCTTAAACAAAAACTTACATATAACAGAAGATTTAAAGAGAAGTATGCAGGCAGGTGTTTCTTCAGAGGGCAAACATTTCACACCGTTATCGGTTTACAGGGTAAGCTAGTCTTCCTCTTCTTTGAGCAGGGCAATCACACTACAAGAAACGTCTTTATCGAACAACTTCCACACTGGATGCTTTAACAATATTTTCAACATGGTGTTCCTAACCATCGGTTTACCTGCATGAACTGGTCGTTTGTGGCTCATGGCCAGACACCATTACAACTGTCAGCAGATCACACTGAACCACTCGACACTGAAGCCAGAGAGACAATCATCTTTTCCCAGAAATATTTCAGTCTTATCAAACAGGAACTTTTAAGATCATTTAAAGCAGCTTATTTCCTAACATAGAATATATTCAAAATATCTTTAGAAACTATTTGAATTATTTTTATCTTTCCTCAGCTTTCAATTCTATGGACAGGAAATGGTATGATTTATGTATGAATTAAACATTAATATTAGGAATTTTATACGGTAAGGAATTCCTTACCATGCCAGACCCTATGTTAAATTAATTCATTCAGTCCTTAGAAAAGTACTAGAGGTATACATTATTGTCAACCCTGCTCTACAGATGAAGAAAATGAGGCTCAGAGAGGTTAAGTAACTTGCCCAAAGTTACACAGCCAGTCATTTCCATTCAGGCAGTACAGCTCCGGAGCGCACGCTTTCAACCCCATCATATGCAGTACAACTAAATCATCCACCGCATACACACAACTCAACCAGACAGTTTCCTGACAGATAAATAGCACATTTAACAGTCAGGAAAACACCCATGCTCTGGCTTCCATTTTTTTATCAACACCTTATATCATTTCCTGGTGACCCCACACGCCTGGCACTGTGTCAGCAGCTGCATGAATGAGACAGACATGGCTCCTGTCCTCACAGGGCTGACTTCTCTCTCTGTCTAGAGAGTAAAACTGTAAACAAGACAGACTCAGAATATGCCACGTGTTGTGAAGGAAAATTGAATGATTTAACAGCGAGTCCCTTTGACACAAGGGGGTACTTTGAGTACAGTGTCCAGGAAAGGCCTCTCTGAGGAGGCGGCATTAGAACTTAAAAAAAAGTCTCCCAAAGGCAATTAGCAGAAACCTGCTACACGGAGCGGAGAGAGCAGGATTCAGGCAGAGGAAGTAACAAATTACAAAGGCTTGAGACAGGAAAGCCCTTAATTTGCACAAAGCCCTGAAAAGAAAGAAAAGGCGACCCAGATGACGCAAAGCTAGTGAGCAAGGGCACCTGTGGAACGTGGTGAAATATGAGCTCAGACACAGCCACTCAGGCACAGAGCAGATGTTATTCTCAGCAGGGAGGGAAACCGCTGGACAGTCTCGAGCAGGGCGCTGTGGGCCTGTCCGGCTCAGCTGGGGACGTGGCACAGTCGCCGGCAGAAGAGGGAGACGCCTTCGAGGCTTACTGCAGTCTCTGGGTGAGGAGCAAGCGTGGCCTGAATTACAGTCATAAGAGCGGGGAGATACTGACAGGACGCCTGGCTGAAAACAAGGAAATGGATGGTGGTGACACCTGCTAAAACCCAGGAGACCCAGAAAGGCTCAGGACAGGAGTGGTGAGGCGGAGGCTGGGGAACTGACTCGGAAATTCGGTCTTGGATGTGCTGAGCTTGAAATGCTCAGTTCACATGCAGGTGGACGTGGTTTACATGCATTTTAAATTCTCTTTCAGACCTGATTCTCTCGATAGGACAGGGCCTGGTGCTGCTGCAAAGCCTGATCGCAACATATAGTTCCAGGGACGGCACAGGCCAAACTTGCAGTGACAGGGAAGGCTGACAGAAATTCAGTCTCAGGAGAATGTCACTGTTTCAGACTTAATGCATCCATTGTTTGAAACCCTTTAGAGGATCTGGAAGGCTGGAATGTCTACACAAAATAAAAGAACTCGACCCCTGTATGATCTAATCATTGCCTGGCGGGGTCCTTCCGAGCTGATGGTCCACCACCCTGTGCCCCCTGCCCTCCCTGGTGCCTTGTCATCACTGCTCCTCTCCCCACATCCTAACGCCCCTTCCCAGACTCACTCTCAGCCAATGGCCTTCCTTCCTGCTTCAGAACCCACCCTCCACCCCATGTCTGGGCCACATTCTGTCCTTCTCCCCATTACCATCTAGGCATGTCTGCACTCCAAGCAGAGGGAACCCAGACCCCCTTCCCTCACAGCTGCCCAGGGACCCTCCCCGCGCTTCTCTCTCTCCTCTATCGGCAATCCTTCCTTTCCTACCTTCCCCGGGTCTTCCACATCACACGCCAGCACTGTTCTTTTTACCACAAAAAAAAAAAAAAAGGGATTCTGATCCTCACTTTCCCTGCAGTTAAAGTCCTGTTTCTTTGCTTCACTCTGCAGCAAACTCCTGACAACTCTGCCTGTATTCACCATCTCAACTTCTCTCCTCTCACCTCTCATTCTGTCTCAAATCCACCACAAACTGTATCCCCACCACTCCTCTAAAAACAACTCTAGTCAGCATCACCAGTAATCTAGGAGCTGAATCCACCTGGCATTTCTCGGTCCTCGTGTTACTTAAGTGCAGGGTGTAACACAAGTAAATGCTCTCTCCTCCTTGGGATATTTTACTTCTCTTGGATACCAGGACTCTCTCGATTTCCTCCTATTTCACAGCCGTACCTTCTCAGGTTCCTTTGTGCAGCCCTCCCCTTCCCTCCAATCTCTAAGCTCCAGAACATCTCTCTATGTATCCCCCTCCCTTAGTGATGCCTCTGAACACCGTCCACATGCTGTCAACTCTCAAACAGTTATCTCCCTCTTTCCAGACCTTTATATTCAACCTCCTACTCCACACCTTCACTTGGATATCTGAAATGCATCTTATATCTAATATGGCCAACAATGAGCACCACCTCCAAACCCTTATCGCCTCCCCGAAAACCCTCAGCCCTATTGACAGCAACTCTGCCCTTCCAACTGCTGAAGCCGAAAATATGGCTTCATTCTTGACGCCTATTCTCCTCTTATACTCCACACCCAATCCATGGTTATCTTCACCTGCTGGCTCAGGGAAGCTAAGTGACTTGCCCAAGATTCCTCAGCTAGCAAGTGGCTGCGGAGAATCACCTCCCGGGCTCCCCAGCCCTGTGCCAAACAGTGAACAATTTACTTTCCATCTAGCATGAATATAAGCCTGAAAATGAGTCATCCAGCCAACCACTACAATTGGGAAGAAATATATATGCTACATGCAAATGTTCCAAAGACTCTCTGTGGCGGTCGGTGGCGGTCGAGGTGGACCTCTAAATAAATACACTGTCTGTAACACATCACAATTTCACAACTAGTGGAAGAAATCCGTTCTGCAGTTCTGTGAGCACGCTGACATAAGAACAACTTATCAAAGATTTAGTGGGGGCTTCTTTCACTCTCTGTCTTTAGATAAAGTCACTGGGCACAAAACCTTCCTTATCACATTGCCATGAATTCAGATGAGCAGATTTTCCAATGCTCGTACCAGAAATGACAGTCAAAGACATCCTCTGACTTTCCTCACTCTGATTCCCTCTCTTTTCATGTGGCTTTCCAAGTTTGGTGACTGTCAACAGATTTATGACGCTGCGGGAAGACGCCTATGACCCTGCTTCATTCTTCCTTCCCTCTGTAACTCTGGGACACACGCATTATCAGACGGTCTCAGAGATGTTATCTGTCTAAACTGTTTTGATTCCTTGCCCTCAATGTTTTTGTTACACATACTGCACATGATGTCAGGGTCTATCATTTTCAGAAAAGGGCTTGGAGAAGCCACTTAGTTCACTGAGCATAAACACTGTTTACACGCCCTATGACGGGTCAGTTCTCTGAACGGAGACTGCTTCCAGAGTACTTGGTGGCCTCCCTAGAGTTTTTGCAGCATTTTGGTTTTAAATCCCAATATTTAGCTTTGTGATTCTCTAGGCTTTTAGGAGACAGTGGCCTACATCTTTTCAGGATGGCAGTGGGATACTGGGAGAATAAGTTTAAAGAATAGTCATTTTTATAACTCAGAATTCTTTCTTATATGATGAATTGCAAATATTGGCAATACTTTTGTTATGATGTTTAAATAATCTAACAATTTCTCTATTCCCCAACCAACAGAAACTGTCATCTCTCCTTTTTCCCTACCATGTTTCCACTTGCTCATTCACCCTGGGGAACAATACTTCTCTGTTACAGCCACAGTGATCTGACTGTTATTTTTCACTTTCCTATGAATGGAAACAACTCCTTAAAACTACTGCTAAAAGGAAATCAATAAAACCTTGATCTGTACACTCTCTTCTTAAATTAGATGCACTGAATGGTACCTATTCCATGGTCACCATCTGTTATTAACAATATCTACAATACAGGATAAACTCTTACCAAACACTTGGATTAAGAAAGTGAACTGGCCCAAATATTTCAAGGTACATTGATCAAACAGTAAGTGTGCAGGCAGTGAGAACTGTTAAACTGTGACTGTCCAGCCAACGCACCTAAAACACTCTTTATCCGTCCACAGGTCCACATTCAAAACTGCAGGGTGGTGCTTCACATTGCAAGTCTCATACCTTCCCTGCTGTCCTCACTCCCGTCTGCATCAAACTCCTTACTGGAAGTATCTCTGTCATCCATTCCTTCCCCCAGGCTTGCTTTCACACGCTGCTCATGCTGAGGCTTGGAGCCAGGCAAAGAACTTCCTCTGAATCACCCAGAGTAAATGCCACTGATGTGCAGCCCTGTGAAAAGCTACAGGCCACAGAGAGGCCATCACTGCTCATCTTCCTCGTTCTGTATCTGAACACTTGGCAATCCTACTCCAGAGGAGGCAGCCTCCCTCCCTGACAACCTCATTCTCTAATTTTCCTTACATCATGCGTCTGAGACAGTCCTTGGGAACTCCTCTTTAGCACATCTCTGTATTTCAGTCCATCATGTACTAAGATATTTTTGCATGTTGTGTTTTAAATTGGACCTGGTAAGTATCTCTAAGGGTAATGACAAAAAGGGAGGAAAGTTCTGGTTCATCTATATAGTCTAGTGACCATGAGGATGCCATCTGTATAAAATATAGCAAAATAAAGAGATGCCTAAAGGAAAGTAGTTGAGAAAATAGAAGGAATGGAATGAGAGCCTAACTCAATATCGTGGGGTAACAGATAAAGTTTAGAGCTTGATTAAAGTCACCCACCACCACATCCCTTAGAACGTGGAACTCAAAAGCTACCGGAGAAAGGTCAGTCCAAATCTGCACAGAGCTTAAGACCCCAACTGCTTTTTATTTTGATGTTCAACATTATTAGAACATCTCTCATCCATGAAGTACTCTTTCTTGATAAATATTTAGCTGTGTGGTGGCTTAGGCTCAAGGGAAGAGCCTAGACTCTCATGTGGAGAGCCTGGCTGGCTGCAGGCACTGCATGGATCGGACTTAGCTACCATAGGACGGGGATGTGCCTTGGGATTAGTGACTGAAATGTGGTAACCTTGGGAGGCCAGAGCCACAGGGACTTGGGGCAAACAAAGCTGAGCCTAACTCTGAGCACAGAGACTCTGCTTTCCCTGCATACCGAGACGCTACCGTCTGATCAGAAGAGAGAGCGCTGCTGCTGTGAGTCAGGACAGCACCCGATCTCCTGTTTCCACAGCAACACCAAAGGGCAGTGACTGCACGTTCTCCAAGAAGAGAAGCTCTAGGTCAGTTGTAACAAGAATAGCATTTCTGTACTGAACCATTAATCACTGAAAGTCCAGTCAAACCATGCTTCCGTAACAGCAGTGTAAATCTCCAATTCTAGAAAGAAAAGATAACGATTTCCCCTTATAAGCACAAAAAAAACCTCCAAATAAAATAATTTCTCCTTATAGAAGGAACTATTATTTACACTCATAGAAAAGGGATAAAATTTCCTAAAGTAAAAGTCAAATGAAAGGATAACTGTCATGTTATCTACAAATAATACTTTTTCTGTACCTGTTCTCATGATCATATGTTAATTTGTAGACAATGTATAAATTCAAATCATAAATCAACTTCCTTACAAAGAAAAGTACTTAGGGAAAGAGCAGTGATTCTTCCAGGACTTTCTCACTGGCTAGAAGGACAGACAAGACAAATTCTAAGGCAACACTAATTAAAAAACTGTGCATTCAGCATGAAATGTACCAACTCCTGTATCTCACATGTTAGTTTCTGAAAAGCCTCCCGACAGCTGGGAGGACGCTCACGCTGAGCCGGGCGCATTCTGCCCATCGGCTGTAAGGTCCCTTACGGCCCCAGGTGTCACGACCAGGCCCAGTACTAGCTACAGGGAACATCACAGAACTCTCTAATTCGGGGTGACCTAAACACGCGATCATTAACACGCAGTGGCTGTCTGCTGGCCTGCTGGCCCAGGTCTCCGTGTTTTGGTTCAGCAGCATCAATGTAACTTGCAAGCGCAGAGGACTTCCAACTGCATCACGTGTTCCCTCCTCTACACCCACTCTCTAGCCTGAGGCCCATGATATTGAAACTGATTCACACTAACTGTGCAAAAGGGTCACTTTTTATTTCCCCTTAAAGGAATGTTGAAGTAACACATATGATATTCACTTAAACATACAGGAGCACACATATGTGCGCTCAAGGTCACAAAGAGGATTTGTGGCCACAGATGTTGCCCGAAAGAGCTGAATGCAAATCACCAACAGAACATACTGAGGAGGCTCCAGACCTGCACAGACACGCACAAGGATTAATATTTATATTCTATTTATATTTGTTATCTATGTTATCTTCTAATCTGGAAGGAACATACCCATGGAGTCTGATGGACACACCTTAACCAAGTGGCCAAGGTTAGGGTCACCAGGCTCACACCACACTCGTGTCATGTGCCCCTGTTGCAGTGCAATGAGAAGAACACCTCGCTCTGGGTGTCCTTTCAAAAATCCAAACTCCCAGTATAATCCTAATACATTAGACAAACCCAGAATGAGGGACCCTTTACAAAATGCCAAGCCAGAACTCTTCAAAATTTGGTCTCCAGGTCACAAATGGGAAGAAAAGACTAAGCATTTGTCACAGATGGGAGAAGGCTGAGGACACAGCAATCAGATGCCACACGACAGCCTGGGTCAGGTACAGGCAGAGACACGGCACTAGTGGAAAGACTGGCAAAACCCAAAGGAGGTCTGTGGCTTAGCTGATAACATTGCATCAGTGTTAATTACTCCTTAGTTTTGACAAAATACATTGTGCTTAGGTAAGATGTTCCAATTAGGTGACACCGGATGAGGAGTACACAAGAACTCTGTTCTGTATTTGCAACCTTTCTGTAAACCTAAAATTATTCCCCCCAAAATATTATTTTAAAAAATACTACTAAAGTATTATTAAATGTTGCCAAATGCCAGCCACAGAGACCAAGAAACAGGAAGTATGTTAATCTGAGAGTCACACAAGAAAATGTTGCAAATTTGGTACCTAAGACTTAAGACTCTTCTTTCCCTCCTTACAGACAGCTGGATGTACTTTAATGACATCACTAGTATTCCAGCAACATATCTTTAAATTCTAATAACTTGGCTAAAATTAAGCATACTCCAAATGGGATAAAATAATACACTGAAAATTCCCTAATTTCTTAAAACCCCAACTGACTGCCTGGTTTCTTAATCTTTCAATGAACTTTATAAAAAGAAAGCAAAGAGTTACTTTATAATTTGTTTTAATCTTCTTTTTTTGCTCACCTAATGAAACCAATCTTTCCTTTTCCTTTTAGTTTCCTTATATACATTTTAATGGAGAACCAAATTTGACAAGGCACATTTCACTTCTAAGAACTACTTACCTAGCTTGCAAATTGAATGTTTATGTTCTGTCTTACGGTGTGACACCATTTTTGTTGAAAGGGTATGTGTGTGAGTCTAGGGAGAGCTGGAAAGACACACGTGAACAGTGGTACGAGAGTCAGCAAGCTGACCCACAGGCCCACACTCTCTGTCTCTGGTGCAAAGTTGCTGCTGGGGGGTGATTATCCAATTTTCAAGTTCCAATCCTCTAAGTGAAGCTACTTTACTACTTTAGGCCCATATAATGTGAATGTGTATCGTTTCCAGGCCAAGGAGTTTATCGTTGTGTTTCCCCCACTCTCTTTGATTTCTATGATAACCCGGAAGGCATGCTGTACAGTAATGTAATCCTTTGAAAGCAAAGTCATAAAACAGTAAGAAAACTAGCACACAACTAATTTTATATTAAATATCACTTACCCTATGTCCGTGTAAGGAGGGGCTATCCACTTCAATACAAATCTTGCACATGATGTTCTGCACATATTTTTTATATATTTATTGAGAAAAGTCCATGTATAACTGGACCCACGTAGTTCAAACCCATGTTATTCAAGGGACAATGTAGACTCTGTGTGGGAGAACAAAGAAAAAAATTGTAATCTTTCAATCTCAATAATCTTCCTCTTACTTCTTGTGACTTTGAAAAAGTTACCTTTTCCTACCAGATAAAAAAGGTCTCCTTCTTTACAATAGTTATCCGGAAATGCTAGTAAGTATTTCTGCTACATTTTAGATCCAGTATCACAAGTACAGCATCACAGTGCAGACATACATGTCAGTTTAAAAATACTGATTACCTACATGCACGACAACCAGAAGTCAAAAGGATGCACAGATTCCAGCACATGTGAAAACTCAGAAAACCTTTAGATCACAGAAAGAACCAGCACCTGTAACAGGGGTGTTTGTTATTTGTGATTATATGCCCACACCACATATTTTTTAAAATCATATTTTAAAACAAAAGTAAAACAACAACAAAAAAACCCCACTATGCTTCTGACCCCACAAATATTTCATTATTTTTTGCCTTTACCTCAGTCATAATGACATAACAGCCGTGGCACAGACCCGCAATTCTCACCTAAAACCCATGCACGTCTTCACAATCCAGTCCCACCAGAGAGAGGTACGCTGTGTCACTGGCTTTGACGGAAACCTGAGGAGTAACGTGTGTCACTGCCAGGCTGAGGTAGCGAGAAATCCCAGAGGGATACTGCGCAGCTTTTCATCCTCTGCCTCAGTGAACAGAAAACTGGTGTTGAGATGACAGAGTGAAGATGGAACCTTGAATCACCGCTTAAAGCAAGCTGCCCTGGAGAGCCAGCTGACACACCGAAGGCTTTTATGTAACAACACACTGAGATTTCCGAGTTGGTTTGTTACTGAAGCACACCCCAGCCTCCCTGACTAATATAGCACCTTTCAACTTTCTCCTCCTTCGAATTCCACAGCATTGCAATCCATTTACTACAAAGATGCTTATCTCAATGGAAACTTTGGGCCTTGTTATTTAAACAAAGTCTTTACTTAGCCTATGAGTTAGACAAGTGTATTTTTGGGACCGCTCATTCATCGCCTTAGAGAAAGCATGGTATAAAAGAACGAATCTTAAAAAAATAAAACAAAAAATAACTGCACATCCCAGACTAGTGTTTAAATTCATGGACACAAAAGAGACATTGACAATGTGCATCTAGATAAGAGAACCAATGAACTGTATCTGTGTTTTCTCGGTCGGCCATACTGAACAGGCGTAAGTGTCATCTGCTCATTTAGGGCAACACAAGACCAGAAGGACCAGAAATCAGTTTCTTCGCATTAAAAAAAAAAGTGATGAGATAAAAATAGCTCAGATTTGCGTACGAAAAGCAACAGCACTCACTGCCAAGGGCAGTAAACAAGGCAGAGTCATCGATGACCACCGGTTGAACGGGGGAAAGCTCCAGCCAGCACCTAAAACTACTGGGGTAAGTCCACACACACACACAGGTAAGGTAATTGCTAAATGGCTCACTGAGCTGAACAAAGCAGCATGTTCGGAATCCAAGCCTTTCCGCTCCGGGCTGCCTCAGTGCAGCTCACGTAGGTCTCCCAGGACAACCAAACACACGCGCCTGCCCACCGGCCTGACGGGCTCCTAGCGAAACGCAAACCCTGCTTCCAACAGCACTAAGGCCCAGCAACAATCTGAGACACGGATATTCAGAGGTCTCCAGCTCAGTGCCTTTTCACAACATAAATTCCTAAGGATCCAACTGCACACTTTTTCAGCACAGGAGGGCTGTACTCAACCACCTTTTCAGAAAGGAGCAGGGAGTAAGACAGTGGGAGGTGAGAGAAGGTGCATTCAAGTCACCAAGGGAGGATTTTCAAATCAGCTCGCATCCCCATCCCACTCTTCTGGGGTGTCCGCTGAGCCCTTAGTCTCTAGCCCTGGGGGGCCTGGGGAGCAGGGGTACAGGCTGAGGGGGTCTCAGTGGTCCTGCTCTACCCTCATGCCTCCCCACATTTGGAACTTCTGAAATGAAGAAAAACACAAGTCTTTCTTTTTTTGTAAGATTTTTCAAAGGTGGACTCCTGAGAGAACAGATACAAACAAAACATCCAACGGAACACTCACAGTGTTCCGATGGAGACTGAACCAAATGTTTCCTGAGTGTTCTCCTTCTTTCAGGCTCTTGTTACCTCGGAGAAAACAACGTGTTCCAACTTACTCTCACATTGTAGCGAACAGGATGCCTCACAATACTGAATGGAAGTGGAAGGGTCAGAGTGAAAATCTCTAGTTGATGACTTCACAGAGTTTTGATGCAAATGCAAAATGTAATAGTATTGTCTAAATACAATGGCTTTTATCCTCCCAAAATTTCTTCACAGAATTTTACTCTTTCATTGAAACAAATCAATACATAAATCAATACATACCTGTGGTATGCCATGAAATATTAACACTTGTTAGAAATACTTCACCAGTTCTATTTGATTCAATTACGTAATTTGACTCTCGGGCTTCAAATCTTACTGATTTAACTTCAGAAATATTCTTACGCTTTTCCTCTGTCTCTACTACTGGAGCAGTAAATCCAACTGATCGCGTCTCTCATGAGAGCATCATTTTCAGACTATTTACCTATCAGACTATACTGCTCTTCAATCCAAATCTCATCATGTTCTGCTGAATTAAAACCTTCTGTTGCTTCTGCGTGACCTTAAAGACAAAGTCTAAACTTCGGAGCTTTGTAAGAGACCTTTCACAAGCTTTAAACTCAATTCATGCCGCTCCCCACTGTATAGAGTAATCTCTGGTCTCATTATATGCGTTAGATTTTTGAAAATTATTCCTGGATACAGCAGGACTTTTCCTGACTCCACATATACCATCTACTACGTTTAGAATGCCTTCCCCCCAACTTCTTTGCCAAAAAAAATAAAAATAGATTTTCCTATTGGTCCTTTAAGAACCAACTCAAATTATACCTTATCTTCAAAGTGTTCTGTCTCCCTGATGGTGTGTAGAAACTCCCTCTAAAACACAGCCACTTTCAAAACAAGAAATTTTCATTAGCTCATAGTTTCTGTGGTCAGGAACACGTATAGAGCTTAACTGGTGGTTCCAACAGAGGGAGTCTCAGGCAGTGAGGGTGCTGACTGGGGCTGCAGTGATCTGAAGCCTTGACAGGGCTGGTGAATCCCTTCCAAGATGGTTCACTCGTGGGGCTACTGGCAAAAGTTCCTTGTTGGCTGTTGGAAGGATGCCTCAGTTCCTCACAATGGGGACCTCTCCCAGGGCCACTTAAGTGTTCTAATGACATGGCAGTTGGCCTAGATGAGACAGCTGAGAAAGAGTACAAGGAGGAAACTATGGTGTCTTTTACCTATTCAGTCACATTTTAGTCATTGGAAGTGAATCACTAAGTCCTGATAATGCTTAAGAAAAGCCTCCACCTTTGCAGTGAGGACTATCAAAGAATTCAGACATATTTTAAAACCATCACAAAAGGCTTCCAAGATTTCCCCGGGAGTCAATGAGTCTTTTCCTCTGTACTCCCATAGAATTTGTTCATACTTGTATTGCAGAATTTAACATACTGTGTAACGAATTCATGTGAAAAGACACACTGGAGCTTTAGTAAGTTTCTATTTTGCCATTTCCATCTGTTGAAATCCCAAGATTCCTAAAATGAGATTATTCAATAAATGACGTGGGGATAACTGGTTGGTCATGTGGCAGAGGAAGCTGTAACACTACCTTGTTCCTTATTTAAAAATAAATTCCAAGTGAGCTAAAGATTTTTAATTTTTAAATAAGACCATAAATGTACCAGGCAAAATATGGACAAACATTTTTATCATCCTGGAGTGGAAAAGGCCTTTTTGAGAATGACATAAAGGCCCAAGGTTGTCAGGAGGAAGATAATGACTACTTATAGAGTGAAACAGCCATATAGAAAAGAAAAGAGAAAAAGATTTAAACAAAGAAAAACATGCAAAAGACAAACAGAAATATTAATAACATATGATAAATAAAACACTAATTTTCTTAATATAGAGAGAGTTCTTATAATTTTCGTATTACAAGGTGCACAGGTGAGCAAAGGGACTTCACTTTAAGAAGGCAGAACACAGGTCACACGGTGCACAGCTGTCTAACTTGGACTGGGATGCTCCAACAAAGAGTGATGTGATTATACCTGGTTTTCTTTAAAAGCCATTCGCTTCTGGCTTACCTGTTCTGCTACAAAGTTACTGGAAAGAATGAAAAACACTAAAGAATTTTGAAAAGTCAGAATTCTTAACTCACTGATCCTAAAAACACAACCAACTTACAAAACATACATAAGCAACACGTTGTGACTTTTCACAATTTAAAAAAAGCCTATTAATTTATATAATCATATTTTACAAGTATAAAATAATATAGAGTATATTAAATACATCAAAAGGCAGAAATTAATACATATGCCAAATACTACCTGAGATAAAGATTTTATAATTGAGAGAATGGGGACCCAGACTAATTGAATCATTGCCATTGTTATAAATAATAGAAGCAGAGTGCAAACCTTGTGTTATTTTCCCCAACCCTACAGTACCTCCCACATGAATGTAGAGGAGCAAAACTTGCCACCACAAAATGTCTCTTTGTCATGCGGATTATGATGAACTGAAAACAGTGAAGGCCCAAAAGACACAAGAAGAAACGTTTGACCTTCCCCCTAACGGCCTAAAAAAACTTCAGAGAGAGGATAGAGGACCTACCCCAGGAAGAGAGCTACCGCAAAGATACCTACAGGGCGAGCGAGGCCTGGAGACAGCAAGGGACCTGGCAGAGTCTGTTAAAATTCCTCTCTGGGTCTCACTGCATCTGCCTTGCCCAGCAAACACTGTTTACCAAACATCTGCTTTTCCATCTTCATCTGCATTGACTTCCTCCTCTTTGAAGTCCCAAATCACTATCCCCAATAACCTCTCTTGCCTTTAGCTGAAGATGGTATTTAAATGTGAGGGTTTCAGCCATTTGGGAGGAGTTACTCAGTTTTTCTGGGTCTCTCCCATTGTATACATGTTGTTAAAATTTTGTTTATCTCCTGTAAATCTGTCTCATGTCAATTTAAATCTTAGACCAGCCAGAAGAACCTAGAAGGGTAGAGGGAAATTTCTTCCTGCCCAAAATGACTGTCTCATTTTTCCTTCTTTGATTTCATAAAAACCTTAATTAATAACTACTGTAACTTTTATAGCATACGCCTAAACTGTTCATACAGAAAATATCGTTTTATCTAAAATATTTTAAAACACGATACAAATTTAAAGATAAATGTTCTCATTTAAATGAAGTGATTTCAGAATTAAATTTTGTTAAATGAAAGATTTTGGTGTTCTTAAAAGTCTAAGATAATAATGTGCAAAAGTGACAAAAAAATTGAACGTTTAGCCAGAAATTCTATTTAGCTGTATGTTGGGGTGATTTAGCTACATAAAGTTAAACAAACCAAATATATGACCAAAACCTAATAAATATTTTTATAAAATAACTGTGTGTAAGATGTTCGTATACTTGAGCCATGTTTAGTCCTGTTCAGGGGAATGGAATGTTTTCCTGCGTGTGTTTTCCTTGACAAAACAGGAACTTTAATCCCAAGGAAACTCTCTCAGACTGACAGTCTACTCTCCTGCCTGGAGATCAGGTCTCAGAAAGTCACAGATATTTTTCTGCTTCAAAGTCAGACATGGTATTTTGACAGCTTTTTATTTCACCTTAGCACAAGATACAACTGCCTTCAGAGACGTTTTTTTCATCTGAGTCTTTTCTTAATTTGTCCTTAAATGACCAGTCAGGAAAACCAGAAAAGTTAAATGTGCCAAGAGTCACAAAAATGCCGCTCTGATAAGCACTGAGATCACGGACATGTCTTTAAAAAGCTTTGTTTATGTCAGGAGCTTACTAAAAGAGGCTCATAAGCTACATTTTTCAGTCTATAAACTTGGTTTAAATATGAAGTGGGTAACATGACACCATCAGTTCAACCTTCAGGACTTTTCCCCTTCAGACAATTGCCTACAACAAAATCAGAGCTGACTTAGTTATCACCAGTAACCAACCTTTTCTGCACAAGCTACACTTTCCTAATTACTTAAATAAAGAATAATAAAGGGCAACCATCAGAAAGGTAAGGACTCTCAAAAATTTTGTTCATTGTTCTTTCCCTAGCCCCTTGAACCGAAACTGTAATTACAAGTATACCACTGATTTTGTGCAAAAGAAACAATTTGCATATGATCAGTTATCAATCACCACAAGACTAAGTCTCTCTTGGCTGGAGCTGTCTTGTTTTGTTTTGTTTTTAACTTATTTCGTTAAGTAAATGCTTAGGACCACATGTTACCTTTCACAAAAAGTACAAAAACTGTAGTGATCTATAATCACGTAGTATCATGGTTAACAAATTTTCAAAAAGAAAAAAAATGCAACAAAACATATTGCTGAAAAAGATGAGAAAATCAGGTAAGATTTTAAAAGCTGCCCTGGGTACAAAGGGTAATTAGTCTGGATAACTCCACTTTTATTCGTTATTTTAGTAATTGCCAGATTGTGGACAAACAATTATTCTATTTAATTTGCCAACTGAATTTCCCCGTGTGCATCTACGTTGTTTGATTATCTATAATTCCTTCCTTCATAAAATAGAGATGATAGTGTTCCTTCTTTTTTCTCCCTTTTTATTTTGGGGAGTAGGAAAAGCACTGAGCCGGGATTCAGGAAAATTGTTCTAGTGCTGGACTGTCACTGACTAACGACATCACACTAACCTCAGTATCCTCATCTTCAAAACACAGAGGAACACTGCTTCCCTTCTGTGCTTCACATGGGTCTGTAAACATGAAATGACATAATGCACGTGAAAAACAATTTCAGGACTATCAGGACTTCAAAATGAAAGCTAAAGACACTAATTGGGTCTAATAATTTGTCACAGCCTCCATCATTTATAAACCTTAGATGACCCTCAGTGTTTATGGACTCCAAGTATCCACATTTCCCTAACCCCATAAGCATCTGTCAGTCAAAATCATGGGCATTATGTTTCAGAAGCCTAATTCTTATTCCATGAAAGCCTGACAGACCCAAAAAGGATAAAAATCTGGCCTATGTTAGTGCTTCATTCAATTATATAATAGTGCACATACCAAAGGTAAGCAAAGTATATTTCAAATCAGCAGAACAGCAAACCCAGTTTCCAAGTAACAAAATTAACCCAGACCTGTTGGTTCCCTGTTCTCTGTTAACTCGCCACACTCCCAGACCCTCGTTGACCAATAATTTTCCTATTGACAGCAACTTCTTGACATTCTGCATCTTTTGCAAATTTTGCTCTTAGGCTTTGCCCTCCATCTACATTATATCTTAGTGACTGTTAATTACCACTATTAAGTGGGGAGAGGGTATTGAGTGTAAAATGCATTGCTTTTCAGTTGATTAGTGGAAGTTTTTCTGTTTTGATGGCTTTTGCATTCCTGTGCACTCATCGTGGAGATGACAATCATGAATAATCAAAGAAGGAAGGCACCCTATTCCTACCTCAAAAGGCTGTTCTGACAATAAAAATGAAATTCTACTTGGTACACATTGAGTCTCAATAAATGCTGCTTACTGGTATTTTTAAAGACAGAGAGTAGTAAGCAGAAGCCATGAGGCAGAAACAAGGAGAGACAAAAGAAGTAACCAATGCTGGAACAGGAAGAAATCCAGAAGGAAGCACAGAGAGGGGGCCGAGTCACAAGCATGACAAAGTGGAGTCACCCTTGGCTCCCAGAGCTGCCTGGGATTCTGAGCACTGTGGCCTGTCTCAGAGTCCCCTGGCTCTCCGTTCAGACTGCATGCACATGGTGACAATACACCGCTATCACCTGGGGTAACCGCTGAGGTCTCGACCATGAAATAACCAGACACACCAGTGAAATCTCTTTGTTACATGTTAGTCAACCAGCCTTGCTTCTAGGAGATGCTGACAAAACAAACATTGCTTTCACTGAATGAAAGAGCCCTTTTCTTTTGCCGATTTACCAGAATCTCTAAATTGTTCCCCTCTTTTGGTTTCAACAGATCTCAGAAGATAATTCCTCCAAGCTTCATGCAAAACAGAACAAAACAAAACAAAACAAAAAACCCAGTTTCTTGCTAATATGTTGTGTATACAGCACTCCACAATTTACAAGGCATTTTATTTCACATTCACAAAAAGAAAATATAAAAATAACAGTTCTATTTTGGGAATAGAATCTAGAAATTTTCCTCTTTAATGAGATCACTAGATGACTCACCAATTCTTTTATTTCACATTTTCTCACTCACTAAATGAAAATCAAACTCCAGTTTTACCTTCCTAGGAATATCTGCACGGCATCTGAACTGAAGCTGTGGGTGTTTAAAAACTCTTGAAACACACACATACGAACAGTCTCTTGGTGTATAACATAAATCATTAATACCATTCACGGGCTTTCTATTAATTAACTAATTCATTATTTCACTCAACAATTATATTGAGCATATAATTACCATGTGCCAAGCCACGTATTCAAGGCCTGATTTCACCAGCTCAACTTTCTAGGTCAAGCTTTTACAGATCACAATTACACAGGCAGGGAGGGTATCCAGGGGGAGACAGACCTAATGATGACAACCCAAACTGAACTTCCCATAGAAACTTCAATTCTACAGACTTGGAATTCAAATCCTGGCTCTGCCAGACCTCCTTGCTACTTATTTGGGGGCAGTTTCTTGATGTCTCCAAGCATCTATAAAATGGAGATAACAGTAGCTATCTGATGGAGGTGTAAGGATAAGAGATGATGATAATATACGTGAAGTGCCTGGTCAGTGTTTGGAGCACATAATCGGTGTTCAATAAACAAAACCTACTGCCATTTTTATTAAAGGGGGTAAGGCCAGACTTTTTCTATGGAAGATTCTTGAAAACTCTATTATCATGTAGTATTAATAGTCCCATTTTACAAATGGAAAAAAAATTAAGCTCAGAGAAGTTAAATCACTCATTCACATACTGAGCGTGATCAGCATGTACTGTGTGCCAGCCCAGGGCTGGTCTCTGCAGATGCAGGGATGGAGAGGACAGATTCTGACCTCAAGTGCCCACTGTCTACCAGAGGATAAAATGCCCCCTCAGAGGGAAGCACAGGCTGCGGCAGCACCCGGGCAAGCTCATGCAGAACTGGGGCAAGCGGGCGTCAGGGAGCCATGAAGTCACTACTCACCAACAGCAGTGCTCCCGGTTAGTACAGACTCACCTTCAGACTCCTTCCTAACACAGCACTCCACATGACCACTAGGTGACAAAGACAGACAGGGTTAATTTATTTTCATTCTTTCTTCTGTTATATGTGGAATCTAAAAAATAAAACGAATGAATATAACAAAACAGAAAGAGACTCACAGATACAGAGAACAAGGCAGTAGTTACCAGTGGGCAGAGGGACAGGTCAAGTGGATTGAGAGGCACAAATTACTAGGTATAAAGTAAGTTACAAGGATGTAATGTACAACACAGAGAATATAGCCAATATTTTATAATAAATTTATATGGAGTATAACATAAAAATGCTATGATGTAGACCTAAAACTAACATAATAATGTAAATCAACTATATTTCAATTTAAAAAAGAAAAAAAGAAACTAAGACATTATTTTCTGTGTATGACTTTGGCCACCTCCCATAGATTTTCATATATGATTATCTCATTTCTAATAATTTCTAAAAAGCCTTTGACTTTTACTTTTATTCCCTCCTTGGCCTACAAGTACTTTATTTAGTAAACTGTCTGTGTAAAGCAAAACCTGGGGAAACTTGTTATGTGAGTCACTGGTACAGCTTCTAAAATAATGCAATTTCATCCTCACCTGTGACCCTATAGCACATCCTCACCCGTGACCCTGCAGCATCCTCACCCATGACCCTACAGCACAGCCCTGTTTAAACCTCTACTGCTCTAAAAAGGAAACTTTTTCAGGTTACACTGAGGAAACCAACCACTTACTTCTCAAGAGGCTCGAACTTCACCTGCTATTCAAGTCTGACTAGTTTTGCTTCAATCTAGTTCGTTCTGTTTCACACATTCCCCAAGTTTCACATTTCTCATATGTCAGTGGTACCTTCTCCTCCTCTTTAGCGCTCCTATGAGGTTTTCCTGTTTCCTTTTTGCTCTCTTTTATTTTTTTCCATTTTTAGTTCTTTCAGCGGATTGTGGGGAAGAAGGCTCAAGACAAGACCTTAAAGCAGAAACCCAGAATTTTTTTTAACTCTTTCAAATGCTACCCAATCAACTGTACTCTTAATCATGCTTTCCTTTTTCCTCTTCGTGAACCAAAGAAAATTACCTAAACTGATCATTGGATATATTACATATTGTATATTATAATGTTTTAATAAATTTGAACATTATAATCCAAATAATAGTGCTTATATAGGAAATTCAGAACTTAAGAGCAGTGAAAGTATAAAGGAATTTATGTCTTCTATCATTATGAAAGCTTCAAAACCATCAGGAAATGTCTGTCCTCCAAAATCTATAATGTGTTAGGCCTCAGTCTACTTGCCTGACAAAAGCAAAAAGAAGCAACCTATTAGGTAACAGTCCAAAAAGGAACTTGCTAAAAAGCCTCAGAAACAAGCTATTTTTATATTAGATTTAATTTATTATTAAATTGTCTAATTAAGATAAATACATATACACACACACACATGGCTTCATTCAAATATATATTGTAACAGACAGTGAAATGAGAACAAATGACAATACCATGTGACTTTTTAATCCTATGGGTTTTTTTTTTTAAAACATCCTTATTAAAGGAAATGTGAGCTTATTCCCCAGTTCATAATGTTTTAAATGTATAGCTTGTATATCACTACCTTGTCAATTTTCCTCCTAATATGGATCTCTGTTAAGTGGTTTTATAAACAAAGGTTATTCTACCTATTTACAATAGGTAAAAGTCAGATTTTTTAAACACCAACAAATAGATTATTTTACACATTGCAAATGGAAAAAGTATCAAGAGAAACAACAGAAAACTTACTTACAAACATTGCAAAATTCAGTGTTAATATGGAAACTTTACAAGGTTACAATAGAAATTTAATTATAGATATGAGGACATATGAACTTCTGACACAAGTCACACTGACAACAGATGGCAGAGGCCCTGGAAAAGTAACCACCCCTTCATTCACTCCATTCCCTCAGCAAGTGCTGACTGAGTATGCTTTATGTTCCAGGATACAATTATTTTTAAGAAGAAAAAGAAGACGACAGAGGAGGAGGAGATGGGGGAGAAGAAACTGTCTAGTGAGGAACAGTGACAAGAAACCAGGTAATCACATTGGGAGGATGTGTTAGTGGAGTGAGGAACAGTGTGTTGGCTACGTGCCGGAGAGAAAGGTCATTTTTAACAATACCTGGAAAAAGATGAACGATATAGAAGATGGATAAAAAGTGGGAAGAAGGGGAAAAGGCCCAGACAGAGGGAACAGCACGAGCAAATGGCTAAAGGAAGGAGGAAGCACAGCACGTGGAATGAACTGGAAAACATCCAGCAGGACAAGAGCACAGAGAGCAAGGCAGCCGAACGGAAGACGAGGCCAGAAGGGCTTGCAGCGGCCAGAAATCATCTTGCAGGTCAGCTCAAGGAATGTGGAACTTATCTTAACGGTAATGGAAAGCCATTAGCGGTTTTAATCAGAAAAGCAGTAATGATCAGGTAAGTATTTTAGTGAAATCACGCTGGCTGAAAACAGATAATTCATGACAGAGGATCAGTTAGAAGGTGTGATGTCTTGCTTGGATCCATGACAGGGATGAAGAGAAAATTAAGAAAGTGGAAATGGGAATGCAGAGAAGTTTATGGTCTCAGGATACACTTAAGAAGTAAAATTAATAAGCAGGACAGATTCGTCATAGGAAACTGAGTGGATGATGGTACCATTCACTGAGATGGAGAACAAAGGCCAAGAAACAGGTTTCGGTGCAAAAATGGGAAACGCTGTTTTAAACAAGTTCATTCGAACCGCACATGAGTCATCTAAGTGAACCAAGCAGACGGACAACTGTGTGGGAAGAGAGAGACCAGTGGTGACATTCATCGGCAGACAGACCACAGCTGACTTCACAGGAGTGAATGCGGAGTGTGGACGTGCGGAGGGAAAAAAGAAGCCATGTAAGGAATGTCAGCCTCCAAGGGACAAATGAGCAGACGCTACGGAGGACGCTGTGAGAAGAATCCCTTTCCAGACAGAAAGTAAATGTGATACCCCTAGAAAGAGCCCCCGGCCCAGACCCGGGAGACCTACGAGGAAAGCTCTCCAGACCACCTTGACTCACACCTCTGCTGAGCTTTCCAACACCTCCCCGCCGCCATCACCTGCCTCTTCTCCACCCTCCCCCAACACACACGGACTCACTTTCGCCTTTTCATGAAGTTTGTAAACACTCTTTAAAATCAAAAAGCAGTCTGTTAAGAAGGTCTGTTTATGTTTATGACAAAAAGATACCTTAACTATGTAATGTTTAAAAGAAAGGGAGATGTTCCATCCTGCTGGTAGCTTCACAAAGCAGAGGCAGCTTCCTCCAAGAAGCCCCTCAGGTTTGCTACAGGCATCCACCAGCCCAAGGGATCGGGATGTCCCCCAGGGGGAAGGATGGCCAGGGCCTCCCAGAGGTGGAAAAGAGAAGATAAAGAGCAACATGTCAAGCTGACTGAAATTCTGCCGCTCTTAGCTGCAGCCAGACATTTCCGAACAGGAATTAGAGGCTTATCACCTTTTGGAAAGACAACACGAGGAATAACTCAGAGCATCACTCCCTGCACTTTGACACTGATGTTGATTTATTCTTCCAAGAAAACTCTACAATATGTACCTCCCCCACCAAAAAAAAATGTAGCATTCTTGGAAAAAAGTGGTTTCAATCCTGCCCAAGATGAATTTTTCACACCAGCTTGAGCTCCACCAGATTCAGGATCTGAGTTTTGTTCACCTATTTCCTGCTCTGCGGAGAGGGAAACAGAGGCCTGCAAATAGGAAGGGCTCCCCTGGGGTGCAGCAGTCCCTCGGCATTTGGTCCCTGACTCAGCGCCCTGACACCCACACTGTCGTTATCCCCTCTGGACGGCGTGCTGTGCAGAGGGTCTCCTCACCTGGTCAGCAGAGCACAGCGCTTTGGGAATGCTTGTTCCGCCACTTCGGGGTGGTTGTCCCCTGCAGCAGGAGCTCACCTCTGTCATCCACATGTCCCAGCTGCACAGTGGCCTGTGAACCAAGCCAGAGAAAGAGGAGAAATGGGTGACTACGACTCCTACTCCTATTCCAGACAACCTATAGTCTCCCTCAGGATCATGACTTCAAGAAGACAAAAGGCCACCAAATGTGATGTTGACATCTCTTGGGGTGAACTTTTCGAAATGCACATCAGCTGACTTCTCTCCAGTGGTTGTCCTGTGCTGTGCCATCGCCTGATTACAAGACAAAGATGAGAGACACAAGGACCAGAGCCAACATCAGCTGACCCTCCGCTGAGCTCCAGCCACATGAGAAACCCATCCAAGACCCGCAGAGCCACCCACACTCGGCTAGCCCAGACTGACCAATCTCCAGCCAATCCCAGCCAGGTCAGCAGAGGTGCCCGGCCCAGCCAAAGCCAGTGAACTTCCAACCAACCTGCAGCCTGACTGACAAGAAGACTGAGCTGTTTTGCTCAACAAAGTTTCGGTCCCCCATGGCCTAGGGGCCTCTGTGAGGACCTCTGCATCCAACGTCTAACACCTCCCAAAATAACGGTTCTGAAAGGAAGCAACTGAGGGGCCTCTGTATCAATCAGCGTTTCACTACATGTAAGAAGAGCCTGAAAAAATCACGATTTCCTTGCTCATAGTTGGACTGTAGATTCTTGAGATGTGAAAACTTTTTAAAATGCCACTTCTTTCTTTCTTGTTTTTCAAAGGTGAAATTGGACAAGTAAGCTGAAGCCTTGGTAGGGTCCTCCATAATCTCTCCCCAGCCTCCTCCCACATACATTCAAGGCCACGCAGACACAGAGGGATTCTGAGAGTAGAAAAAATAAGACCTCAAAGAGCCACAGGATGAAAAGTAAGTCAAGAGAAAAAAGAACATTAACCAAGAATTTTGTGCGTCTGTCCCCTCTCCTGCACCTGCGTTGAGGTCTGCCCTCGTTACCAGACACGGGATCGGTTTCAGGCAGATGCTCACCAGTGTTCTCTACAGCCAGTGAAGACATCCGAGGGCTGGCAACCTAGACTGGCTCAGAACACCGAGGGAATCTTGCAGGGCCTGCTCATGGCCATGATGCTCTGTGTTGCCCTGGTTCTGCAGACACAGTGTCAGCCAGTGGCAGCCCCACCAGACACCATTAAACCAGACCCAGACCCCCACAGACCAGAGATGGTGTTATGTGTAGTCATAGATTTTTCATAATTAAAAGCCTACCTTATGGAAATAAAGACAGAGAACTAGTCACTAAAGTTTCTGCCCTCCAAAATTTTGGCAAGTTCAACCCAACTTAAAAAGAATTTGAAGGCTCTGAACCAACATTCATGGAAGCCAGACTCAAGGACAAACGATCAGCAATAGAAAAACTGGAGGGCGTTAACAAAGAGCTGGAAACCTCCAACTCTCTGCCTGGGCTTAAAACACAGATTTTTACTCAAGGACTTAGCAAAGAGAAATCTAAACATTCAGAACAAGTTGATATTATAAGAAGTATTCAGTCTTTAAAAATGCATCAAAACACATCCAATTTTAAGTAACTACAAGCAAAACAGCCTTTAGAGTACATCAGAAAAGTGAAGAACAACTTCAGACAGCACTAAAAAGATGCTTCAGGTGAAAAATTTCCATCTTCGGGGAAGTATGAAACTTTCACAGGAAACTAAAGAATGGTTAGAAAGACTGAGCAAACTTACTCTTCTGAAAAAAAAATTTTTTTAACTCTACTGCATATAGAGTAAGTTCTAAATGATTAAGAAAGTCAGATCGTTGCTAAAGATGAGATTGACCATGATGAAGACAACATGGACGGTGGAGCCTTGAAATTGGGTGTAAGACACAGATCAGAAAATGGAGACTTCTAGTAAGATGAATTCAAAAGAGTTAAGAAACTGATTCATGTTGCTGGCTTAAATATGGCTGATCCAGGCTTGGCTAGGCCAGGTGACTATGCCCACCTTAGCTGGGTTTATTTTAAGCCTATTTAAAACCTCTTGAATAATATGAAACCAAATATACACTGAAGTAACTGAAGAAGATAAAATAATTAAAGCAGTGTAAGTCTCCAAATAAGAAAGGTTGACTACAATCAGGAGGGGGGTGTGGGTGGGGGGATGCAGTTAGAAAGGAAGAGGCAGAAGCACCAGAGACAGCTTTACATCCTCCTGCGCTGCGCTGAGACAGAGAAATGAATTTGCCCAGTGAAGACAGTGGAGAATTCTTCCAAAATAGATGAAAAGATTAGCAAGTGAAGAGCTGGACATTTCCAAAACATTTTTGAGAAAGAACCTAAAACATTTCCAAAAGTAACCTTACATCTGTGATATTCCCAATGGGGCATCTGGAAGAGGCTAAGGGGACCAACAGGGAACCCAAAGGATGAACAAACTCCCAGGAAAGCAGCAGGATCAGGCAGTGAAGGCGCGGGATCCAAGGTCCGGTGCCTGGCTGGAGCAGACGCACCCTCCCACGGTCAGGACCACAGACCAAGGAGCCCCCCAGTAGACCACCCCCAAACTTAACGCAGTGCGTCCTCCACTGAAGCAAGACAGAGCTTGTCCTTGAACTGTTAGACACTCAGGGCCTTCTTCTCAGCTAACTCTCCCACCTGAATGGGAGACCTGCCACCCTTGGAGCAGCAGCAAAGAGCGGGTGCTAGGAAAGCAGCAACTAAACTGGCAAAGAGCCGCATGGAAGAAACCAGTCCTGCTGCAAAGTTCTGCAAGTGCCAGACCTGCACACCGTGCACTGTCACCGCCCAGACATGCGGGGCATTCCCGGCAGTGTTTTGATTTCCTTGCAGAGGAAGCCTGCTTTAATTACTTCTCCCAAAAGATATGAAGTCTAGGCACAAGAAGGCGAAGCAATCTGCCTGGGGTCATAACTAAAACAAGGCCGGCAACTGGGAACTAAAGGCAAGTATCCCAATTATGGACAAACCCTCCAACCATCCTGCTCTCCTAAGGATAACTTATGAAAAGAAAGGCAAAATTATTTTGTCTTCTGAAGTTGAGAACGTCAGCTCAGCATTTACCTGAGTGTCTATTTCACGGCAGCTGTATCAGGGCCTACTGGTATCTCCTGGAAAGCACTGTTCTTCCAATTAATTCGGTTACAACTTGGGGTTTCTTTTATTTTATTTTTTAAATGTGTTTGGGAGCAAAAATCCACAAAGTTTTAGGTTCTTGTGAAGTAGTCCATGGATCAAAGATCTTTGAAAACCAATGTCTAATATGGGTTAATACTCTCTACCTAGGGAAAGTAAGTAAGTTGGAAATACCAGTGCAAACAGAATCCTTATTTACTAGATGAAAAGGCGGCTTTATTCACACTTGAAGAAAAAAAATTTTTTGAAAGTTGGGTTCTCCGCAACTGATACCATGCAGACCTTTGAAATCGTGTATATTATGAAGCCCATATCCTAAGATTTAAAAAACAAAAAAGGTCAATAGGACACTTGTCATTTTAATAATTTGACAAAATTCTGTGCACAAAAATTAAAAAACCAGGAGAACAAATGTCAGGAAAGAAATTCCTAGTTTTACCTCTGCAGCTTACAACATGCCATCTATGCAACTCATTTCTTAAGGAAGTGTTTCTAATCGCCGCCCCTCCCCTGCGATCCCGGGAAGTCCACTGTCTCAGGAGACAGCAACAGGCACATGGAGGGAACGATGCCCCAAACCCAGACTTCACACTAACTGTTCTTCAACTATAGAAACCTACTAGAGATACTGCACTGCACATTAGCTCAGGGAGAAAAAATAATTTGTGATGCTTCTGTTGTTGGTTTCCAAAGAGAATCCATATGCTTTATTTAGTAAGGGGGGACTTGTTAAATTCAAGTAGGCCCTGCCTGCATTTGAAGTACAACGTACATCTTACTAAAGGTGAACTTAAGGCAGAACCATGGAAGTGCTCTTACTGGAATTACCAACACAAGGACTAGTAAAATTATTAACTCCTCTATAACACATGTCAAGTACTTGGCTGAAACTCTGATTCATTCCTGAATAAAATACTAACCTTCTCTCTTACCAGCTTCTGGGTATGCAAATTGCATTCTAAGAAAGACGGTAATTGAGATTTTAAAGTATCAGATTATATTAGGGGTGAAGAGTGGCGTACAATATCCTGTGGGGTCATGTGTTCCTTCTGTTAAAGTAATATTCCACCAATCAAAGTTAAATGAGAACCAGACCAAAGGAAACAAAGACAAGAAAGACGAACAGGAAAACAAGACAGGTGTCACACTTCCTCAAATATGGTCAACCACAAGGATGCTGAAAGTTTTCATTTTTCCCAATTCCTCATCACCCTTTGCCACACGGCACTTAATTCCCTAAATCTGTTTTTCCTTTTGTTTAACCTCCCCCTGATTGAAGCTTTCACGAGGTAAGCTGTAAGTTTACAGCTTTTGCAAATTTAGGAACTAAGATATCTTACCAAAAAAAGTAAAGAATAGAGTTAACACACAGAATGATCCTTTTGTGGGTTTTTTTTTTAAGCACGTATTTTGTTTCCTAAATTTCTAAAGCACAAGTATGAAAGTTGTTGGGTATAAATATTTCTAGCTAATCATAATTGTTTTTTATTAATCACAGCACATAGCGGGAGGGGGAGAGAGAAGTTGGGCAGCAGCGACTTGAGCTTTTCATAGTCTCCCCACGGTATTCCTCAAAACCGATATTTTTGTTTGTTTGTTTGCCTTCTTTTGTAACTTAAATTTTTTTTAAGTGCAAAAAGTTCAAGAATCAGCCTGCAAACTTGCACCACTAACATGCTCTCCAGTAGGGGGCGTGACAGACCCAGCAGGGAGAATGTTATGCATCCTTTCCCATACCACTCTCAAGCCGTGGTTTTCCTGTGCAGTAGTTACAACCTATTGCATTGCTCCTTCCTCTACCACAGAATGGAAAATACATGTCATCTTAATATTGAGCAATCCCATTTACCTAAAAGCCAGCTGCAACTAAAAAACAAAAGGAAGTCATCAACACTAGCTTTCTCTTTAAATATATGATCTGCCTGTCTTAACATCAGCTGTCAATCTGAAATGGTTTGTGAAAAAGGCAAATAATTATGTTACACACTTACAAAATAATGTCTAGAATAGTCTATACTTAAACCAGATACTTACATGGATACACATACACTTTCGTGAATGTACTGGGATGATTAAACTTCTCTGGCTCGTTGATCTCTGAAAAGTTTAAATATGAAACAGTTTGCTTATTTTCTTATTTATTATCCAGAGGACATTTATCAAGTATCTATTACGAGCCTGATACTCTACAAATCTATGTGACGCTATCCTGACATTTTAATAGTACTTAACACATGTATAATCCACCTAAGTGAATCCATTAATGATTTTTCTAGCTTGAGTAACTATGCTTCCAGGTATTTCTTTTTTCACACACATGCAAATTAAGAAAAACAACAAACTTCCCTACAGTACTTTAGAATTTATAAGGGCCTTTCACAAAAGATTCACATAATAGTCAACGATGTTGGCAAGAAAGACACATTACTCTTTAATACAGATGAGAAACTGGTGCTCAAGAAGGTGGGATGGAAGTGTCCCAGTAGTAACTTAGCATTTACTGGTTAAGGTGCGAGTCTAACTAGAGATCCTGACAGCTCGCTCTCCTCACTGCCTCTTTGTCAGCACTCCTGTCTTTTCCACTATGAGTGAATTCTATCATCCAAGCTTCTAAGTGAAAAATATATTGGGGTTTATATTAGCAAGAAAAAGCAAGTGTCTGCATATTACACATATTGAACAAATGAGTACTGAATCAACAGAAAGTGAAAATAGATGTAGGAAATACCATGCAAAGTTCTTTGCAAGATGAAGAAGAGCAAATGCTTAACAAAAATCACATTCTTACATTTCACAAAACGCTTCCAAGTCCTTACTACTGAAATCTAAATGATTTTCCTTTCCATAATTGAGTATATGTCTGTTCTCCTTACTAATAGTTGCAGGCTTTCCTCTCCAAATCAAACTTAGAGCTCCAACTACCGGCAGCTCATCATCAGAATATGGTAAACTAGTTTCAATTTTAACAGTTCTAACGCAAAGCAGAGAGAATATTCGCAGCCTAATGCCTTGCTGTTAATCTTACTGTCTACTCAGATGCTTCACAGGGAATCCCCTTGAATAGTCCACTGCACGGTTCTAATGCTGCTACCTGACAGCAAATCGTTTTGGAGTTGAGGTTATCTTCTTGTCCTTATCAACCAAACCGTTAAAATTGTGCTATAACAAGATGATTTTTGAAGAATTAACAAATTAAGCTCATTCCAACAACTGTTAACTTCCCCCCTTCCCTCCCCCCACCACTTTTTCTTTCTTTTTTTTTTTTTTGCCTATTATGTGTTCTGGTAAATTCTAAGCCAACTAAGAATGAATCATGAGGAAATCCTGCATCCCTGCACTCTTACACTAAATGATGCTGGTGCATGACAGCTGCGAGATCTTGGTGTTTCCCTCTATCTCATCACAAGAAGATCTGTGATTTCTCTTCGTCTTCTGGAAGGAGAGGCAGCCAAGGACTCCTGAGGACTATGTCTGCACTCCCAGGGACAGACCCAGCCACGTGTCCGCTGGCGAACAAATTTGCACAACCAGTTAAGAGTACTTTCTCCTGCCCCTTCCCTGACTAACGTTCATTCCCCAAAGTGCTCCAAGATGCTCAGGTAAGCTGCAGAGTAGCAGCCCCTGGACTTCACCGTTCCTCCCGTTCACCGTTTCCTTCCCCCAAATTAAACAGTCTCACAGAGGAACAGGTGAGACCAAAGCGCTGCCGCAGGTTACAGACCAAAAAGCTGTGAGGAGAGGGCGTGCGCTCCAGAATGGGGACACACATCCTCATTTAAGATAAGGTGACTGAACTCAGGTTCCTAGGAAACAACCTCTCCCTGCGGCCCCGGGAATCGTCACACCTTTGGGGACCAGGAGCACGTGAGCGTGGGGGAAGGGAGGGGCGGGGAGGGGACGGGGAAGGGCGAGCGCCCCTGCCGGGCCTGCCGCCAACCTGGCTCCCTGCCTCCACTCGCGACCCCGCCTGGCCGCCACAACTCGGCCAAGGCCGCCGGCGACCGCTCCAGGGAAAACTTGTGTCTGCTCCCACACCGGACCCAGCCGGTCTCCGCGCTCGGCCGGAGTGCGCACGACTCCGGGGCTGCTCACGTCAGCGGCGCACCCCCTTCCAGACCCTTCGGCGGCGCCCGTGACTGTGCGGAGCGGCGCTGACCCCGCCCCCGTGCCCGGCCATAGCCGGCCAATCGGCGCCCGCTGGAGGCGGGACCGGCGTCGTGGGGCCCCGGCCCCGCGCCACCGCCTCTTATAAATGCAGCGGCGCGCAGCCGGCCGGGAGGCACTGCAACCCCAACGGGAAGACGATAATGCAAAGTGCTATGTTCCTGGCTGTCCAGCACGACTGCGGATCCATGGACAAGAGCGCAGGCACCAGCCCCAAGGGCGAGGAAAAGCGGGAAAAGATGAAGCGGACCCTGTGAGTACTGCTCTCTTTTCTCCCTCGCCGCCTCTGCCGACCTCCGTGTTCCGGGTGGCTGCAGACGCGGTACATTCGCGCTCCGCTTCGACATTGGAACTGTGTAGCTGGCGCCTCTGCAGGAAAAAAACAATGCGAAAAGGGTTAATTTGTTAAGTAGGATTAAGCTGTGTGGTAGGTAATTCTGTTACTGAGAGGACTCGTAGGTAGAGTTTCGGAACTGCAGACAATTCTTGATGCAGAGGCGATGGTAGATGCACTAAAGAATCGCGGGTTGTCTTTTTGTCTCCTTGCATTTAAAATGACACTAGAGAATCCTGCGCCCGAAGCGTGTCCCCAGCATTAGTCCATTGCCTTGTAAATTCTGATTAGCTTACACACCTGCTGGGATGGAGATACTGCTGCTGATTCTAAATATATTCTTCTTAAATCTATTTTTTTAATTAAACAGCAGATCTCACCCACTCAGGACTGTGGAACAGATAATTCTGCATCATCTGCTTAAAACGAGTGTTGTAGTTGGGGGAGGGGGGAAGTCTCTCTCTCACTAATGCACACCCATTATACACAGCTTCTAGGGTGGTCCAGAGCCTCCTGCTCTAAGTGTAAAGGGGAAATGAGCACCGGCTGGCTCAGGGCAGTTCCACCTCGGCGGTTTCTTCAAGTGTGCATGTCTCAGAATTGTAATTAACGTTGCAGAAAAACTGCTGCCTTTTGTGGGCCAGAAATAGCATCTGCCCAGTCATGCAAACTAAATTCATTAAAATACCCTGTCATTTTAATTTTATGTAGTCCTACCCTTAGTTAGAAAACTAGTAATTATGTTCAGATGAATGGGTGAAACTAATTGTGTTCAGTACCTAGGTGCTGGGTTTAGACGTTAAAGGAGTAAGTTGTTTTGTCTTACTTGGTTTTGTACCTACTGAGGGTGACTTTATTTGGTAAAAATGCCTTCAGCTGCAATGGCAATGTCAAGTGTTGCCACATAGTGAATCTTTTTTTTTTTTTAAAGATTAAAAGATTGGAAGACCCGTTTGAGCTACTTCTTGCAAAATTCCTCCTCTCCTGGGAAGCCCAAAACTGGCAAGAAAAGCAAACAGCAAACCTTTATCAAGTAAGTTAAAAATCCTGTACTTGCCAATATGCACAACTAGCTGCCAAGCTGAAGAGGGAAACTGAGATGCATGAGCTAATGTGCAGAACCTCTCTTGCAGGCCTTCTCCTGAGGAAGCACAGCTGTGGTCAGAAGCATTTGATGAGCTGCTAGCCAGTAAATGTAAGTTAACCTCTTGAATTTGATCCATTTCCAGTATCACAGGAGTCTAGAAAGCTTGGGTCTGCATAGCAAGAGCAGCTTGCCCCAGGGGAATTGGACTTAAGATCCCTATGACATGAGGCTTATTTTTCTTTAATTTCCCAGTGATTGACTATGGAAATGCATGGCTTATTCACTCCAGGGGGGGATATTAGCCTAAAAAATTGCAATGGTAATTGCTCTTTGTTAAGATTGAGTCAGCTTTTCCTCTGCATACAGTGTTTTCAAGAGGCTTAGTTCCTGGAGATCTTAGGGCTCCCCTATAAGGATTTCCATCTATAGCAAAGCTAAGTACATTTTTGTAGCAGTGTGCCAACTTAAGGATTTTGCCGACTGGCATCTTAGTCTTTAAAGAACTAAGTTCTGAGGATTACAGGTTTGAGGGAAATCTAGAAAATTGCTACCTAGAAATCAGAAAATACAGTAGAGGAGGAGCTCTAGGAAAAACGTGCGGGATTATTTGGTCACTCAGTTCACATTCTGCATGCTTTTTTTTCTCCCCTCTCCCCCCTAGATGGTCTTGCTGCATTCAGAGCTTTTTTAAAATCTGAGTTCTGTGAAGAAAATATTGAATTCTGGCTGGCGTGTGAAGATTTCAAAAAAACCAAGTCACCCCAAAAGCTGTCCTCGAAAGCACGGAAAATATATACTGACTTCATAGAAAAAGAAGCTCCGAAAGAGGTAAGAAGGGAGAAAAGGTTCCTCATTTCAGCATATTTGGAACATTCTTAGCACCAAAGTGAAACCAAAGAATTAAAGAGACCTCAAACTAAAAAGAGGCAGGGGTAAACGTTTTTTGCCTAATTCTAGCTTTCAGTGAGGTGAATTACATTTCTTGAGTGACGTGGCTGCTGAAGCTAATCACATACTTCCTGTTTTGTTGTTTGCAGATATTCAATAGGTTTTCAGTCTCTATCTCTGAATATGGAAAAAACCACTATTTCTTATTTTATTTCAGATAAACATAGACTTTCAAACCAAAACTCTGATCGCCCAAAACATACAAGAGGCTACAAGTGGCTGCTTTACAACTGCCCAGAAAAGGGTATACAGCTTGATGGAGAACAACTCTTACCCCCGTTTCTTGGAGTCGGAATTCTACCAGGACTTGTGTAAACAGCCGCAGCCCACCACAGAGCCCCATGCTACATGAGATGAGAAAGGAAGCCCACGAGCAGAGGACATTTCATTTTTTTTTCCTAAGGGGAAAGGACGTGACCTGCCGTAAAGACTGAACTTGAACTCAGCAAACATCACTCAGAACTATTGACAGTGAAGCAGGAAGCCGGTAGCTTCTGCAAGTGTGATGGAACACAGGGAGAGCAGGCGGAACGTGGCGTGTCTCACACTGAAAATGCGGGAACGTGAGACTGAAAGTTAACGATGTGACGCTATTGGTCCAAAAGCATTTAAAATCAATAGGTCTGGGATCATGTGGCCTTAGCTAGCTGGCTGTACATCTTTCCCTGAATCAGTCCGTGTTACCACATAGTGGTGTAGTTTGGGGGTTTTTTAGTACTAAGTAACGTGTTTACTATGTGCAAAGGTATTGAAGTTCTTATGCCTACAGATCATCAGTACTGTTATGTCATGTAACTCTAAGACTGAAACAGTCTGTGTTGGAATTGTCAAGTGTTGTGTGTAATAGAATGAGTGCTGTTGTGTAGAAAACAGCGTCCATCATGAGTGCCAAAACCTGTCCTGATGGCAGCTAGACTTCGAAGTGGTCTTTGAATACTTCTAATAAATTTATTTTGATAAATAATAATTTTGAATACTTTGGCCCAGGTGTGATGGGGGGGTGTTAATCAAATATGGCAGATAGAAGGTAAAATACCTCCTCTATGGTAGAGAAGTATCAGTTGATGATCCTACTCAGTGAACATTGACAGTCCTCAGAACTGAGACATTACAGCTGCAGGGAAGACATACCCCATGTCTAGAATGCCTTCACATCTCAAAAAAGGGTGGAGCACATCCTTAGAACCACGCTGGGATCAAGCTTCCTAATATAATCTTGTAAAAAAACAAGCTTCCTATTAATGAAAATACAAGAACATAGGCTTAAAGTCCATTCATGAGTATCAATTAAAGACCAGCTAAGTATGAAAAGTAAAATAATGTCATGGAGACCAAGCACCAAAGTTATTCACAAATAAAGTCACATGAAGCGAAAGTAGGCCTGCCTGTTTTTTTCCCTCTTGGTTCCACGTTCCCCCACAGGGATTGGCATGAACTCCCGAGATCCCTTCCTGAAACTTCACTTCCATGATGGGTCAATACAAAAGCAAAATTTTCCCGATTGTCCTGCCTTCATTTGGCCAGTAAAGAATCTGGTGATGTTGCTTTAACGATGAAAGCAAGAAGCACACTTTGGCTACTTAGACTGAATCTAGAAATGGAATCTTCTAGTTGACCGAGGCCTTGGATCTGTTACATTTACGGCTGGCTACTCAGTAAAGGAATACCCTTCCCCAACAGCAGGCTGCTGTTTCAACCTTGATTATGGTTTTCATTTTGAAAAGGAGGCCGAACCTTCATCTTGGACTTGGAAAACATGAGCCCATGTGATGATTTCTCACAACTCTGTGACTTTAGGAGTCCTCATCTTCCCTGGTCCCTCAGTTTACTCCTTTCTGCCTATCCCATTGGTTCCTGGGAGGTAGTAAGGAGCTTTAGAAAGTGTAAAGAACTAGGAGGGGGAAAAAAGCATTTATTCTGATTTTCCAAAAGAAAAATCGACCTCCCGTAGTTTATATACTGTTTTCATTGTGCTGGCACTAATTTTCTTTCATCTTCACCTGGCTTTCTGGGACCAATAAGCATGCTCCATGAAAGCCTTTAATTTGTCTACTGCTGTGTCACCAGCAGCCAATAATCCGTAAGAGGTGGCCCATAAAGAATGATAGAATAAAAATTCTGAAGGGTCCCTGGAAGAGATAGTTCTCTGGAGAATAAATATGTCAGATCTGCACAAGCCTTAATTTGGAAAGATTCTGGCCAACAGAGAGACCCAGGAATCACACCATAGATCCAGTTTGTCACCAAGTCCTGTTTCACTTCAGATCTCTGTCTAGCCTTCTTTCTGTTACCACCCTGATCAAAGATGCCAACCATTTGCCCAGACAACTGCATCAGTCTCCACTCACTCATTTCTCCCTCTTCTGGGGTGTTCCCTGATTTTCACTCTAGGGATCCTTTCAGCACAGAGACCTGATCTCATCTCCTGTTGTTTATAAATCCTTGACAGGTTTCCCAAACAATCAGAATAAATGCATAATCCCTAATATGGTCTAACACCTGCTTGGCCTGACCCCTTCTTCCGCCCCAACTTTGTCTCCACCACGTGGCCCTGGCCCCCAGCTCTCTCTGAGAGCCACACTGGCCTCCTTCTGTTCCCCAGCAGGTGCCGTGCCCACCGGTCCTGTCAGGCCTTTAGTACATCACAGTTCCTCTGCACAGAATGCAGTCTGAGCTCTTACTCATCCTTCATAGATCAGTGCAATTGTTACTTCCTCAGGGAAGCCTTCCCTGACCTCCTTACCTGGGTCAGATCCCCTTTTAGGTCAGATCACCAGCTTCTCTA
This sequence comes from Vicugna pacos, assembly GCF_048564905.1. Lineage (NCBI taxonomy): Eukaryota > Metazoa > Chordata > Mammalia > Artiodactyla > Camelidae > Vicugna > Vicugna pacos. Next base: position 32,452,022 of record NC_133009.1, read on the forward strand.
ATTTAGCACGTTTAATAAAATTCTCGTGAATTTATACAAAATATGATAATTCTACCTCGTCTCCTCCTGGATTGTGGGTGTCACAAATTGAAGACTCCAGCTCTTTTTCTGCTCAGTGCTGAATCCCAACACCTAGCTTCTTGGCCTGGCACACAATGCCAGCTGCACAAATCACTGCCAAATAAATGAATAAAGATGAAAAACTCAGATTTTGGTTGAACAAGTATCTACCAATGCACAAGGAAATAAGCACAAGGTTTTAAAAGCCCCATTGGCTCAGATGTCTGGAAATATCTGCAGAGGTTTTTTTCTGGGCAAAAAATAAATACCTCTTACCAAGCACATTCTCTCCAACTTTTGCCCTTTAATAGAAGGAGAAGCCAGATTACAGTGAGTGAAAGCAAGAGTTTTGACTTTTTCAGGGCTGCTAAAAGTACAGGCTTTATTCAGGTGGTATTTTCCAATGTTCTTTAGGGTGGAACAAGCTGAAATAGATTTAAGATTAGAAACCACATACCTCCACAAATAAATATTACTTAGTGTTCCAGTTCCTCTGAGTGCATACACTTAGGATCCATGGTCCATTCTGATAATATTTCATTTTTCATATAATTTAAAGCTGAGGAGCATTTCAAAATGTAACTTCATACAGTCCCACTGGGGGAAAAAAAACAGAATTGTGTATTATCTGTCACATGAGCACAGAGAGGCAATATATGGGTTTCAATGAGGTAGCTTAAAGTGATCACTCAGAGTCATACGGGAACTGGGTCTCTGGGAGAGGGTCTGTTAACCACAATTATCTGATCATTTCTGGCAGTGATTCTCACCTTAGAGGTTTGTCGAATGAGGAGACTATGCTTTTGTCAATGGCAAGGAAATAAGGTTTATCTAATTTTTGGCATCTTCCCTAAGGAGTAGCTTAGAGTTGCTTGGGGCGATAATCACAGCCCCAAAGGACTTCCCCTGTGACCTGAAGGGTGAAAAGAGGCATCACCAGCAGGCATAAGGAGTACATTCTAGCCTAAGGTGAGAGTATTAAATGAAGGCCTGGTATTAACCATTCTGGGTCCACGATGCAGCATGACCAGACCGCCTGGGAGGACAAGGCCTGGGATGGGTTGTGGCCCAGGGTCAAAGCGTGGCCCAGGACCAGGTGATAGAGAGCCTTGAATACTAAAAGTTGGGATTTTTTCCTGGGGCAACAGATACCAATCTTAACTAAAATGTACGAGAAAAACCTGGGCGGCAAATGAGGGGTGAATTGGAGTCAAGGAGATAAGAGACTGCAGTTATGGCCCAGATGAGATGTGCCACATGCCCAACCAGGACCAAATAATTCACCATAACTTAATAGCAAATTATGCATCACCTGCTCTGTACAGAGTACTGATCTAAACCAGACAGGACTGAAGAGAACGACGTGTAAGATACATTCCTGTCCACCAAGAGACACCAGTTAAGTATCTGAAGAAATAATGTACAAAGCTTAAAACATGAGGTGGGCTATGATTGATGACTAGTTACCAAAATAAAAGTGCAAATGCCTTTTTTTTGAAGTATAGTTGATTTACAATGTGGTGTTAGTTTCAGGTGTACAGCAAGGTGATTCAGTTTTATATATATATATATATATATTTCAGTATATATATACTTTTTCAGATTCTTTTTTGTTATAGGTTATTACAAAGTTTTGAATATAGTTCCCTTTGCTATACAGTAGGTTCTTGTTCTTTATCTATTTTATTTATGTAGTGTGTATATGTTAATCCCAAACTCCTAATTTATCCCTCCCCACCAACTTCCCTTTGGTAACCATAGTTTTTTCAATATCTGTGATGAGTCTGTTTCTGGTTTGTAAATAAGTTCATTTGTATCTTTTTTGTTGTTGTTGTTAGATTCCACTTAGAATTGCAAATACCTTTAGCTGGAATGAATCAAGAAACAAAAGCAAGCGGCATTTCGGATGAGATTTAAAGAATGGACAGGTTTAGTAAGGATGAAGGGGAGAGTATTCGGGTGGAGAAAGTTTAAATAAAGGGAAAGGGGGAAAGCAGGACTGCATTTTGCATTGTGCTATGGTATTTTTGTAGGCAGGTATTTTTGGTGAGGAATGTATATTTGAAATTTATTTCATTGATTCATTTTCAGCAAATATTTATGAAGAGTTTCTCTGAGCAAGGAAGATGTGAAAGAGCAGAAGAAATGGTCACCTATTGAAAAGGAAAGGAACAGAAGGGCTGAATGTTCCAAAATCACAACTACAAGCTATGCTTTATTTTTGTTACACACATTTCTGTAAGATCATCAACCAGCCTGGTCATGGAGGACACCATTGTCATTGTCCTCTCAACTGGAGCTTGATGGGTCAGATCCTGTGTCTGCTTGTCATTCATGTTCTAGGCTGCTAGTTAAACATTGATTTTCTCACCTAAAATATATGAACTCTCTGATATCTCCCAAATCAAGATAAACTGCTATACCTAAGGCTAAAACTTCACCATTCGGCCTTTTTCTGTCCATCCGATCTTATTTCTCACTACTGACCAGAAACATTCAATGCTGGATTTTCTCATTGTTCCTGAGATGTATTATTTTTCTTCTATTAGTAGGTCAAATTATTCCCCTTAGAACTTCCCTCTCTTCCGTTAAATTTTACTCAGTTTTCAAGGCTCAGATCAAGTTTCACCTTTATGAAATATTGCCAAGGGAGTGAGAGTCTTACCTTCCAACTAGATGGTCAATAACTGGATCATTTAGGCTTATTCTTAATTTTTGGAGTAACTAGTAAGACAAGGAAGATATTCAGTGCTCACTGATCACTGATTAACTAATTTGCTCACTGATTGATTGATTCACAAACTCCTCAGTAAAAATGCATGCAGAAATATAAACAATTTCATTTAAATTTACTAAACTCATTTGCAAAACAGTATTGTTTCAAGAGTCACACTTTTTCATTCCATCTCTATGTTTTTGCCTTGTAAATTTAGGGAAAAAAAGGAAAAAAATGAGTAACTGTGTGGATCTTGGATAAGATCCTAACATTAGGTTTCCTCGAATTCCAAGTTAATCTGACATTTATATAGTTTAAAAAGCGCACTGACCTATATGGAAACTTCCCTTAAGTGGGGCTGGGTGTTTATTTAGCTGTTGTATATCTTAGACATGTACAGACGTCATACGAGAATCAAAATAATGAGAAAGAGAAGCGGGCCAAAAAGGAGAGCAAGAAAAAACAATTTATTGCAGTCTACTTTGGGATAAGAGGGGAACTGATTTTTTTTTTTTCTAATGCATTTGCCGCTTCCATTCTGGAAGGCCTGCTCCCATTTCTATCCCAAATTACTCTCTCAGTCTTTAGCTTTAGAATGCAATCACAACTTATCTACAATGAGTGCATTTTTAAACTGCAACACTGAAAGAACTAAGAAAAATATGCAGCTTATGTGAGCCACAGCGTAGTCTGAGAAAGACCAGATAGAAAGCTTTGGTTTGAAAGGCAGGTGGTACTTAGTAGACCTTTGCCCTGTTTACAATACAAAAATAGGGAAGTTTACAGTATTAAATCTCCATTTGGCACAAACCTGTGCCTTCTCATAGAGAGTGATGTCTTACAGAAGTGGCCACTGAGCATGGTGATTTAAATGTCAGGACAAAGTTCTGCCTCTTTCTAATTTCTTCTACTCCTGTGTTCAGATTCCACAACTTCACAAATCCTACAACATGCTACAAAAGTGCTAGGAAGATGGTTAACAGTTTAAGAGAGGCTGATAACAGTTATTTCAGAAATAATGTTGGTCATCGTAACAAGGATTTTCAGGAAAAAAGTTGATAATTCATCTACTATTGAAAATGTTAATATTAATGAAGTATCTCTGAACCTTGAGAATTTTTTTACATCCAGAGAATGTAGAAAGAATGCAGAAACAGCACTGAACACAAAATCAGTAAAGTAGTGCTGTACAATAAAAAAGATAACATACAATAATATAATAAAACATAACATGCATGCCACATGTGTAATTTTAAATCTCATAGCCACATTAAAATATGTGAAAATAAACAAGTAAAATTAATTTTAACAATGTATTTCATGTAATGCAGTAGATTCAGAATATTATCACTTCAACATGTGATCCATATAATAAATTATGAGAGATTTTATATTTTTTTTTCTTATTAAGAGACTTAAGTCTTCAAAATCTGGTGTATGTTTTATACTAACAGCACATCCAGATCCACATCAGCCACATTTCAAGTACTCAGTGGCTGGTGGCTACCTTACTGAAGGGCACAGCAGTAAAAGTTCAGTCTGAGATGATAGATTATAAATTAGAATAAGTTTACTCTTGGTCTTATGTTTTCCAGTCCCCAAAATACATTTCATAGCTGGCCATTCTCAAAATTCTTTACCACCTTGTTGCTTTTAATTGGGAAAATTACCTTTTATTTTCTGCATAAAGTCAGTCAAGTCAAATGCCTGAGATCAAATCCCATCTCCATCTCTTCCTGGTTATGCAACCAAACATGGACATAATACAGAACCTCTCAAACTCACTGTCTCTCATCTATAAAACAGAGTAATAGACCTCTTACAGGTTTTTTTTTCTCTTCTAATTTTTTCCCAAAATAAGTGGATTGATACGTGCAAAATGCTTATGATAGTACTAGCAAATGATTTGTAATAGTGACATTTAAATGTTAGCTATTAACAGTACTTCGTATAATTTTCTAGACTTGATGGAGATCAGTAAATATTATTGACTGGAAGATCACTAGAAAATCCTGAACTGGAAGGGAACTGACTCCTTAGCAAATTAGGATTGGGATTAGGATTAGGGTTAGGATTAGAGTGTTGCTTTCACACATTCAACAATGCTGAGCCAGGTACCCAACTAAGCAGCAAACAAGGCACTTGATGTCTGCAATCGGGGAAACATCTGTTTCAGTGGATTTCCCCTCTATCTTTTTCTTGCTTACACTGATCATTAGAATGACTTTTGTCTGCAAGTAGATGAAAACCCCAATTAAGCTGGTTTGCAAGATTCAGAAATTCAAAGATAGGGTCGACCCCAGTCATTGTGCATTCAGAGCTCCTCCCATGATGTGATGTGTTTCATAGGTCCTCCTCTGTATTTCAGCTTTGTCAACAGACCAGCTTCCACCTTGGTCACGAATGGCTGCCACCAGAGAGGGGAGCAATGGAGAAAAAAAGATTGCTCCTCCAACTACAGTGAAAAAGCTTTCTTAAGTCTACTTGGATCAACTTGTAGCAGTCCAGAGAAGAAATGAAGGTTGGGATTGGCTTCAGGTTGGGTTTTTAAAGGATTGTTGGCAAAGGTATGAGATCATCACCATCCAGTATTATTCACCATCCAATACTACTACCTACCTAGGGTTAGGGGGGTCACTGAAGGAAAGTAGAATTTTGTTAGTAATGAGGATCTGAAACTGTGCCGACAATCAACAATTTCTATCACACGATGCTTAAAAGGAAACTTTATTTCTATAATTGTTCTAAGGTCACTGAAGAGGCAGTCCATGACACAGTATGTACTTGGGGAGAAATCACAAAATAGGTCACTGTAAAATGAAATTTAGGACACACACGGACTATTGTCTCTATCAGTTCAAACAGGGCTGGAAAGTACTAAATGAGCAAATAAATATAAAATGAAGAATAGATTTAGACATTTGATTTGCAGCTCCACCTCTTATAATATTACTTCCTAGTCTTTTGCCTCTTTTCTTGAAACTGGAGTTGTCCCTTTCCAACTCACCCTACACATGGAGTCAGATTATTTTCCATAAACACCGAATTTAGCATACATTGTCTTTCATTCAGTTTCATTGCTTTCCTGTTTTCAAAGTAGCATAGAAAGAGCACTGGATTGGTCAACAGAATGAGATTTCTGGTCGTAACAGCATTAACTATCTAGTTAATCCATCACCTTTCATGACCTCAGCCATTGCATTTTTAACGGCGTTGACTGGATATCAAAGATTTCTTCCAGCTCGAAAATTCTGCTTGGCTTTGGATATTCCCTGTAATCTCTTCCTCCCCTAACAACCTTCATTTTTTTCCCCAAACAATCTACATAAAATCACTGCTTTAATCCCTCTGCTGTCCTCCTTACTCCCACAAACAAAGCCACCAGTGTTTCACTCATATTGACCAGTCTGAATAGGTCCCCAACTCCATTTATCCTGCCCACATTCCACATACACTTCAAGACCCAACTCACGTTCCCAGTTTACTAATCTCTGCATCCAGTCTTTCATCCAGAAAGTACTTGCTGAGTGCTTACTCTGCACAAAGCACTGGGGGTACCATGGTGAATAAGAGAGAGAGGTTTCCTGCCCCTGTGGGACGGACATCCCACTGGGGTCAATAGATAATGAACAAGTAAACAAACAAGATAATTCTAGACTATGACAAATGTTTACAAAAAAAAGTACGCTAAGGGGTGAGAGTGGGAGGAGACTGGGTGGTCTGGGAAGGCACATTTTAGCTGTGTGGGATTGTCAGATGCTCTGTGAATTTGTATTGACCAAAATTAACTAAACAAAAGCCTGGTTCTGCTTTGCAATAACAAATCCTTTTTGAATAAAGAAGATACAAAATTTGTTTTAGTTAAGCCATAGCTTTCTATTATTTCCAAAATAATTGTTATCCATAAAAAAGAATAACTTTTTTCATCAATATATCACATTCAGTATTTTTAAAAATCTAAAAAAATTAAAACCCCTTGAAGTAGTTCTCAAATCACTAAAGATAACAGGTTTATCCAAATTTTTGGTAATGTTATTTTGATACTCCAGGCTAATATTTCCAGAGAGCTTCTGTCCTTCTTATTTTTTGATGGTTTATTTCCTCTGGTATCACCCTGCTTCTCTTCCTAGTACCCTACCATATTACTGACTTCATCACTCACTTTATTCCCAGGAGTAAAACTCTGCCACTACAGACACTTTTTATGAAAGTTAGAAACTTCAGTCATTCACATTACCGAGTTACTAAACCCCAGAGATTCTCCTTACAGCTCTACACCTTACATTTACAACCTGAAAACATCAATAAAACTTGAAAATAAAATAAAACAGTAGAGAAACAATTTACATGAAGACAATCATCAACAGTAGTATCATAAGTAATTCCAAGGTAACACCATTTTCATTAAAAAAAAATTTTTTTTACATGAAGACAGTGTGCCTTTGGGCTGGTCCTCACCACCTCTCACTTGGATTCAGGACTACAGGACTCTCCTGAAAGTTCTCCCATCTACAGACTAGGCATGCTCAGTTCATTCTAAGAATGAGGTGGAAAGATAACGGAGCAGAAAGAACCATCAGACTCTAGCTGTCATCTTGATTCCACCATTTTAATTGTTGTTCAGTCTTTGGCCTAGCCCTGAACCTCTCTCAGACTGTTTTCTCACTTGCAAATTGTATCAATCCCATAAATGTTTTTAAGAAATGACGAAGCGTTGCATGCACTGTGCTGGCATCCCCTTCCCTGTTACTTCCCCTTCCCTTCCTAAACATCCAATCAGACCACTTCATTTCTCCCCCTAGGAAAGCCTCTTCACAGCCTCATTGTTACTTACATCTTCAGCCCCAAATCTGCCTGCAGGTCTTCTCATTCTGGCTTAGTTACGTTTCCAGCCTTCCTTCAGATTTTCTCCCATTATTCTCTTCACTCTCCACCAGGGCACCCTGGCCTGCCACCAAAGCAGACATCTCAGTGTCCCCAGACCACACGAGCTTGTCCAGGGTTCCATGTCCCAGGCCTTGGCATGTATTGTTTTCCTGTCTGAAATGCCCTCTTCCCTCCTCCCATTGAGAGGTCTTTCTTTTCTCTTCAAATCCTTGGTAAAAATTTGAACTCTTTAAAAATTTCACAGACAAACCCTGGCAGAGTGAATACTTCCTTCATCTGATCTCTCACATTATTCTGTTCACACCTCCATGACAGCATTTTCACTGAGGTATTATCTATCCCAAAACCATCATGTCTTCTCTTCTGCACTTGCTTGTAGAGACATTTCTCTGTCAGCCATAAGCTTTCTCATTGCTTGGGCAAGACGTACAACTGATCCAGGGGAGGAGAGAACTCTATCTCTTGTTCAGTGTTCAGTTTATTTGTTTGTTTATTATTTTTAACACTTCACATATGCTCTAGAGCAGAGGTTGTGAACTTGACCACAGACCTTTTAGGGGTTTGTGCCCTTGGAGAGGAAAGAATTACCTCTTTATTTTCACTAGCCCGAAACTAAATTTAGCGTTTCCTTCCATTGTGAATCTAGGCATGTGACCCTGTCACAAATAGAAAGCTCAGATGTTTTTATATGACATTACAATTGTCGAAGATGTTTTAAAGTATTATTTACATTCATTATCATTTCCAAATTTTAATAGCAATTAGACCTCCACTAGACCTTGTTTAAAGTGTTAAGAAAGAAGTACATCTATTACTGTATTGTGGTTTTCTAAGTAAATATTTTATTTTGAGATATTGTAGATTCACACACAGTTGTAAGAAATAATACAGAGAGATCCTATGTGCTCTCTACTCAGCTTCCTTCAATAGTAACATCTTGCAAAACTACAGTAGAATGTCACAACTAGAAGGGTGACATGGATACAGCCAAGAAACAGAACTTACTTCCATCACCCCAAGGGTCCCTTGTCTTGTCCTTTTTATAGCCACACATACTTTCCACCCACCCCACCCCATCCTTAAACCCTGGCAACCACAACCCTATCCTCTTCTGTAATTTTGCCATTTCTAAAATGTCACACAAATGGAATTAGCATCATACTGTGGAGGTTCATTCAGGATTGTGTGTGTATCAGTGGTTTATTTCTTTTACACTGAATAATATTCCATAGTGTGAATGTATCACCATCTATTCAACCATTGCCAACTGAAATCCATTTGGATTGCCCCCTGTTTGGTCAATAAATAAAACTGCTGTAAGCACTCATGTACAAGTTGTTGTGACAAGTTTTCATTCCTCTGGAATAACTGCCCAAGGGTGCAATTGCTGGGTTGCACATACATGGTTGCATGTTTAGTTTTGTAGGAAAATTGCAAACTGTTTTTCAGAATGGCTGTATCATTTTACATTTTCATGAGCAGTGTACATATGAATAATCTAGTTTTTTCCCATCCTCACAAACATTTTGCATTAAAATAGTTTTTTATTTTAGCTGTCCTGGTAGCTGTGTAGTGATAGCCATGGTGCTTTTTGTGTGCATCTCCCTAAAGGCTGATGGTGTTGAACATCATCTTATAAGCTTACTTCTCACCTGAATATCCTCTTTGGTGGACTGTCTACTCATGTCTTTTTTCATGTCATTGTGTTCTTTTTCTATTTTGTTTATTCGTTTTACTGTGAAAGAAGAAATAGAATGTCTAACATCTGATTTTTAATAATATTAAACTCTCTTTGCCTCTCATGTTTTGAATTGGTTATTGATATGCCTGTCTTATTTCCTCTTGCTTTCATAAGATAAGAAGTAAGTCTAATAATAATGTGATCTTACTTTTTCTTATTAGAGAATGTCTTGTTTTCCACTTCATTCCTGAAGGACATTTGTGCTGGATATAGATTTGGGGTTGATAGTTCTTTCTTTCAGCACTTGAAAAATGATATGCCTTCTAACCTCCATGGTTTCTGATAAAGCTGCTGTCAGTCAAATCATTTTCTCCATAACTGGATCATATGGTAGTTCTATTTTTAGTTTTCTAAGAAACCTCCGTTTTAGTTTTAGAAGTTTGACTTTGATATGTTTTGATGTGGATTTCTATGGATTCATCCTTTTTGTGGTCCACTTAGCCTCTTGAATATGTAGGTTTAGCTCTCTTGTCAAATTGGGAAGTTTTCAGCCATTGGCTTTCAGCCTCACCTTATCTCCTCTCCTTTCAGGACTCTGATGACACAGACGTTCATTTTTTGGTTACAGTCCCACAGGTACTTGAGGCTCTGTTCATTATTTTTCTCAGTCTATTTTTCTCTTTTTTTTTTCAGATTGAGTGATTCCTATTTTATCTTTAAGGTCACTGGCTTGTTTCCTCTGTCTCAGTCATCCTGCTATTGGGCCCATCCATTGAGCGTTATTTTTCAATTCTAATTTTTCCATTTGATTCTTCTTAATGTCTTCTATTTCCTTGCTGAAACTTTTTATTTTTCACGGATTTTAAGTGTGTTCATAATTGTTTGTTGAAGTGTGTTCATAATGGCTTCTTTAAAATCTTTGTCAGATCATTTTAACATCTCTGTCATCTCATTATTGGCATCTACTAATTGCCTTTTCCTATTTAAGTTGTGATGTTCCTGGTCCTTTGCATGACAAATGATTTTGTGTTAAAATCTGGAAAGCTTAAGTTATTTTGTTATGAGATCCTGGGTCTCATTTAAACCTTCTATGTTAGTTGGTTTCCTATCTTCCTGCCCCAGTAGGAGAAGGTGGATGCTGCCTTATTATTTTCAGGTGGATTAGAAGTCCGAGGTTCCCACTTGGCCTCTGTTGACACCTGCGTGGAGGAGATGCTCATTCTTACTGCTGGGTTGGGGGTGGGAGCTTCAGCTCCCCACTAGAGCTCACTGATACATCCCTGCCTCACAATCTGACAGAGGTGGAGGTCTGTACTCACCATTCAGTCTTGCTGGCATGCGCATGAGGAGGGCCACAGACTTCGTGTGTGTGTGCTGTCTGGCTGAAGTGGAGTGCTTATTGTTGAAGTCTGCATTGCTAGGCTGCCCCTTTCCCCAGCCTTTGGCTAAAGAAAGAAGGCTTTTGTAGACTTTTCTATTGCACGCCTTGACATTTCTGGGTTGCCAGCTTTTTCAACTCCGAATCTGGGATGTGTGAAACAAAAAGACAATCTAGGAAGCTCATCGTCATGTTGTTCCTTGGGCCCTAAAGTCTCCAGCTGATCTTCCTACTTTGTTCCACTTTTCAGAGTCTATTTATGTTCATTTCTTATAAAGTGTGCAGGGATTTTAGTTGTATTTAGTGGAAGAAATAGGAAAAGTATATCAGTTTCATCTTCCAGGAAGTGGAAGTCTCCTCCATTCCTGTTTTTTAAATATTTTGATTACTGTATTTCAGTATAATTGGTTTCCTTTGCAATCCTATGTTCTACTGATGCACTTATGAGCAATATTCTGAGAATCACCAGCAGCCCCAGAGAGACCTAGAGCACAGAATCATCACTTTAGAGAAAAGTTTTAAAGGACACCTAAAGGAAGCAACACAAAATTATATTTGAAGATGATGCATTTGGCTCAGCTCCCTTCTCCAGAGCACACACTGCCTCTTCTAACTTCCACACATCCTCTCCAACCCCGCCCAGGGCTATGTGGAGAAGGGAGACTACAACTGGAACCAGGACTATAACATAGAGAGGAGTAGGGAGCGGTCCTTCACCAGGCAAGGCTGTGGCATGATTAGCAGGTGGCCCAAGCCTGTGGACTTTCCTCTAAACTCCAGAGAACACCGCCTGTCATTCTGGGAGAAGTCAAGTTAGCCATTCTTCCGATCACTTTGCATGTGGGTTTTCCATTCCCTGGGACAGCCCCTTCTTAATTGTACTATATTGGAGATCCCCTTTTCAGTGACCTAAAATACTCACAGGCATGCCTTCCACCCTGAAAGGGACAGCTGTCCTGGTCGCCTTGATGGCAGGTGGAGAAACAGAAGGGGAAGACCACACGGCAGGACTTGAGAGGGACTGCTCAACCACTATCACATTATACTGAAGCTATATCTATCCTTGCATTAGGCTGTGAATTTCCCAAAAGGAGATATATATAAAATATTATACATATTACAGTTTATATATTTACATATTTAATTGTCAGTGCCTAGCACAGGCTGAGGCATATGGCAGAAGCCTAATAAGTTGGTTTAAATGGACACATAAGCAAATCTATCCTGTAGAGAAATGGCATACATCAGAATTTACCAAAAGACCTCAAGCTTGTATATTTCTATTTTAGTCAGAAGAACATTCCTGGATTATTTCAGACAAATTTCAGTCATTTCTTGGACTTCTGTTTGTAATTTCTTCTTATCTGTCCACTATGACTCACCTGAAAGTATGTATGCATACTTTCTCCATTTCCCAGACTGGTACAGATATCACGCATGCTGCCACCACATAAATATGCTAACGAGTGGCTCAAGGTTTCCAGCTCCAGTCACGACACTGCCATTCCCCGCCTCCTCTTCACCACCCCCACCCAACCAAGGGTCAAGATGAACACATCTTGGGGCGACAGCCTGGATAGTATCGTGCTAGAAACAAGACTGATTCAGATAACCTCGAGTGATCTGCCAATGATGGATGGTAATACCTTCAGTTAACTAGAGTCTGGAAACACAAAAAGATAAAAATCTTGAGCAGAGTCTCATAAACCTTTAACCCACGTAGCCCTCCTCGACAACAAACTCTTCTTGAAAGCAAACAATAATATAAAGAAAGGATTTGCACATCTCAGGGTTAACTAGCTACTTAACCAAGTCCAAGAAATGAAATAAACATTGCCCAGGAGTTGAAAGGAAATGAGTCAGGAAGAGTTGGGAAATGGTTGGCGGCATCAGGAATGACACCTTACAAATGAGGGTGGCATTCCTCGCCTCCTCTCTGGGCAGGGCATGAGGAAGGCCCATGAACTGTCATGAAAGACAAACCCAGGTCGGTCTTATGAAAGCCAGTAACAAAGGAATCTTGGCAGTGAATCTGACAGCTAATACTGTGAGTGAGGCTACGGACGACAGTAATTAGTGAATAACCCGCCTGGAACTCTTCATCAGTGTGATAGGAACAGCTGAGGAATTAACAGATTCAGGTCTCAGGAAGAACACCTTTTGCATGACCCAGATAGATAAAGGAATTAAAAGAAAAGAGTGTGTTTTTAAAGGCAGATATATGCTTTTAAATTTATATTCTATGCTTAAACAGAAAAGATTTGTTGTTTGAATTAAAAACCAAATATCGGAAGTAAATAAAAAGTTTTGATGAGATAAAAGACAGATTTTAGATGTAATGCACTACAAGCAGAGTACATGCAAAACATGGATATTAATTTTGTAACTGATAATGTTTTAAAACTGTCTTGCTTTATTGCTATAAAATTAGCATTATAGAGTTGTAAGTCCCAGGTTGCATAAGACATGATAAATGCAGCATCATATAAGTTGCCTAGGTGGGTTAAACTTCCAAATGGATTGATGTCATTTTCAAACAGATTTATTTTCTGTGTGTGTGTGTGTGTGTGTGTGTATGTGTGTGTGTTCATCCTGGTTCAGACTGGACCTTGCGGGGAGGACGGGTGGCTTCTCAAATCTGTCCTACAATCATTGCCTAGAAGAGAAGATGAAGACTTTGAGCCTTCAACTGGTGCCTGAATGGAACAGAAAATAGGAACAGAGAAGTTATGTCAGCCTAGAAGGGTTAGAACCTCCTTCCTCCTATAAAACTTCTGAGAATTCTGAGTCATATAGTAACTGATCTCTTTACTGTATCAGAAGATTTCTACATGACACAGTTTCTTTTATCTTTTACTAGATTTTTATACTTTCCTATTTTAAGTACTCCTCCTGGTTGTGCTCAATTCCGCAGCGGCTAATCTCATTCATCATTCATTTAAAGCAAAAAATGCTTAATGACACTTTTTAAGAAGCAACCTGCTAGAAGTAAGAGAAACAATACAGAATGGCACCTTTATGCTTTGTAAGTGTAGGGTGCACTATGGTACACAGTTTAGGAATATACTATAAGGAACTATGCTACCAACACTAAACTATTATAAACAATAAATATTAGTAATTATATGGATGCTGACTAGAAATTCAGTGTTTCTATTTTTAACTTAAAAATTGCTCTTGGCTCCTTGTCTTTCCCCAGGACAGCCAGGGCTCCTGGTATTCTTGCCAGTGGAAGAAAGAAATAGACCTCCTTCTCCCAAGGGCCACAGCTATTAAAGGATGAAAAATTTAGTCCCTTAAAAACCATCACCCAAGAAAGAAGACAGCCTTGTGATAAAAAAAATAAATAAATAGATAGATAAGCTCTAACTTCAAAACTAGTATATGAATTTGCATCCATTTTGACATTTAAATGTTTTAATTAAACATTTAAATTTTGGGGGGAAACTTGCTCATGAACTCAAATGATTCTAATCTTTATAGATCCTAATAGAACCCCAAAGCCTAGCAGCTCTTGATTATGTAACCTCTCATCTTCAGTGCCAGTTTGATTATTTACACTGCTAATACTTTAGAATTGTATGTCTAACAGTTTACGAAGCACTTCCACACTCACGTGAAACTTACAATGAAATAGTTGTGTGTAGAAATAAGTCTTTTAAACAGAAAGAGGAACTAATCCAATCTCCATATTTCATCAGAGAGAAAGAATTGGGGAGGTGGAATGACCTGCCAATGTCACTTTGCTCATTTGGGACAGAGCCCAGATGAGATTTCAGATCCAGGTCATTTCCATCCAAACTGGTTGCCTGAAATAGATTAGCCCATATTTTAAAGACTCCAAACTAAGGCCCCATGAGTGTAGGTGCCTTTTTTAAGGTCATATGGCAAATAAGTGCCAAAGTGAAAAGTAAACCCGCTTGCCAGTATTAGATGGGGCAGGGGAGGGGCTGGTCCTGGAAGCGTCACACAGGGGATTGTGTTTCACATTTATGGGTTTCCCGGCTTCAGAGAGATAGAAAACCAGGTAACAAGGTTGGACAGTCCCCTCCATACAGCAAAGTTTAATGTGGTGAATGAATACCTTCAAGATGCTAGAAACTGGGCCATGAGTTTAAATGCATCAATATACCCTCAGTCTGTCACCTTAGAAAGGACATTTTCATTCACATGTTAGTGAACTACAAGACTGAAGCATCAGACTCTCTTGGCCACTCTTCTGACTCTCTGGCCTCACCTTTGTGGTCTCTTTCTAAATTCCAGGCTTTTCCCCTGAACCTCTTTGCCCGATGAGAGGAATGTATCTGAGCAGTAGTCCTTCTGAAAAAGACCGAGAGTTCAAGATGACATAAATTGACTGTGGTCTCCAAAAATCAAGCGCAGCCTTAGGCTGTATTAATAGAGGTGGACTATGTAGGATGAGGGAGGGGATAGACTGACTCTGCTGTGGACCTGTCACAGCACGAGCACCACTACAGTTCTGGACTCTAGGCGATGCAAAGAACCTGTCCTCTTTGTGGTTCCAGCCATGTACCTCTTCTTTTCGCAGTCTCCCTCTTCCCTAGACCATCTCGTCTCTGTTGGCACATCTGGTCAGTTGGGAAGGGTGTGTCCTATACAAAGGCACCTGGTCAAGGGAGGAGGGGAATTTAGCCACAGCTGAAGTCCTAGTCAGCAGGAGCAGAGTTGGCCTTAGGGGAGGGAGGGGTGAAGTGTGGCTTTCTAATTATTTGGCTCAGAGGGCATGTTTAAACATCACAAACGCTGTGTTTGCCAGCAGGCAGCCCTGCATCTCATCCACTCCTATGGCTTCAACTATCATTTGTTTATTGACATCTGCCTTCAGACCAGAACTGCTGTTGGACAGGAGAATGTTGGTAGGAAGCTTCTGAGAAAGTTCTGCCTTCTCTCTTTCTGCTAGATGTGAATAAGAATGTGGGTAATCTCATTGCAACAAGCAGCTTTCCTTGTACCACAAGGAGAACCATTTTCTGCACGGAGCTGATGGTGGGGCCACGTGACCTTGTTAGTATCACAGAGCTGCTGAGTCAGCCAACCCAGAAGACCACTCTATGTCTGAATCTCCTTGGACGCCTGCTAACAAAAGTCTAAATTTGTTCAAACCAGTTTGAATTGGATTTTCCGTAACAAAGTCAAAAACATCCTTACCAAAACATCATGTACTCTGTACTAGGTGTTTGACTGTGGCAAGGGCTTTGCCCTGAACTACCCATGTTTACCAAACGGGCCACCAAAGGCTCAGATCCATGATTTAGTTTTACTAAAAAGGTACCCTAACTAGAGACTTAAGACCAGTAGGGGTCTTTTGTCTCATTCATCTTATAGATGATGAATATATTTCAGTGCCTCAGAGGGGATGTTAGAATCTGACACCCAGTAGCTGTGTGACCCTGAGAAAGTTACTTAGATTCTCTGGGCCTCAACTTCTTCACCTACAAATGGAGATAATCACTGCACCTGTCTCAGAAGGTTATTGTCAGGGTCAAATGAAATGGTACGTGTGTGTGAGTTAGGATGGTTTCAGCTATGAATAGCTATGAATAGCTATGAATATGAATTTAAAAAAATAACTGACTCTGACAAGATGGAAGTTTCTTTCACTCTTACATTCAAATGTCCAAAGATACCCATTCCAGGACAGGCATGGCCCTCTGTGATATCAGAGGCTCAGACAGTGTCTACCTGGTTGCCTCAGCCTCAAGCCTCTCTCATGGTACATGATTCAGTCCCCATTCCACGCAGGAGGACGGGGCGGGAGAGAAGGGCACATTCTCACTCTTTTTTAAAAAAGGTTATACTCCATTTATAGTTACTATAAACTACTGGCTATATTCCCTATATTGTACAGTATATCCATGTAGCTTATTTATTTTATACCTAGTAACTTGTACCCCATAATCCCCTAGCCTGTGTCTGACATTTCACTAAGCATAACATCCTCCAAGTCCATCCATATTGCTGCAAATGGCAAAATTTCATTATTTTTATGGCTGAGTAGTATTTCATCATGTGCATATATATATATGTATATGTATATATATATGCATACCACATCTTCTTAATCCATTCATCTATGGACAAACACTGGGGTTGTTCACATATCTTGGCAATTGTGAATAATGCTGCTATGAACATCGGAGAGCATATGTCTTTTCTAATTAATGTTTTCATTTTCTCTGGGTATATACCCAGGAGTGGAATGGCTGGATCATGTGGTAGTTCTATTTCTAGTTTTTTGAGGAACCTCCATACTGTTTTCCACCCTGGCTGTACCAATTTACATTCCCAACAACAGTGTAGGAGGGTTCCCTTTTCTCCACATCCTTGCCAACTTTGTTACTTGCGGGTTTTTTTTTTTTTTTTGATGGTGGCCATTCTGACATCCTCCTGCTCTGTGAAGACATTTCCTGGAGGTGGCACACACCACTTGTACAGGTGTGCTCGGCTAGCCGAAGGGTTTGCTATGGGAGAAGGGGAGAAAGCATCCAACCTCTGCCACAGCCCGAGAGGTCTGAGCACCAGCATCAGGGTAGGGCAGCTATTCTTATTAGAACTCTCTGCTGAAGTCCTCCCATATGAATCAACACAGATGAACCTGGAGGACTTCACGCTAGTGAGATAAGCCGGAGATGGAGGACAAATACTACATGATTCCACTTACATTAGAAACTGAAAACAGTCAAACTCGTGGAAGCAGAAGGCGGAATGGTGCTTGCCAGTGGCTGGGGAGGAGGTCCTGGAGAGTTGCTATATAATCGGTGTAAAATTTCAGTTACACAAGATGAATACATTCCAGAGACCTGCGGTACAGCCTACACTTAAAAATTTAAGACAGTAGCTCTCATATTAAGGGTCCCATCAACAATTAAAAAAGAAATCTCCACTTCTCTTTATCCCAAGAACAGGTCCTCTCCCAAGCCCCCCACCCCCAGCTTCACTTCCATCAAAATCCTACCGAATCTCTTAGGCCCACTGGGGGTCTATTTAAACTAAGAATTATCGAGCTACCACTCCGTGTAGGCACCAGACATACAGAAATAAAGATACAGTCTCCATGCTCAGGAATCTGAAGTTGCTGTCAAGTCGCAGCACATGAGGTGTGCCCGGCTCACAGAAAGTGCTCAGTGAGTCTTCGGAATTCTTACTATCGTGGCCAAGGGCTTAGATATCGGGGTCAGGAGGACTTGAGCTTGAATTCCTGCTCTATCACTCACTGTGTGACCTTGGGCCAGTCACTATGCCTCTCTGTGCAGTTTCCCTGGTTCATCATTCTTCAACATCTGTGTTTAATATTACTGGAAACAACATTAAATCTTAAAATTCTTTTCTAAACTTGACATTTCAGCCTCAAGTCTTATTCATCACAACACGCTTAAGAAGTTATTGTCAAAAATGAACTTATATGTAAAACAGAAACAGACTCACAGACATAGAATACAGACTTGTGGTTGCCAGAGGAGCGGGGAATGGGAAGGGATAGACTGGGAGTTCGAGATTTGCAGATATTGACTGGTATGTATATAATAGACAAGTTTATACTGTATAGCACAGGGAAATATATTCAATATCTTGTAGTAGCTTATGGTGAAAAAGAATGTGGAAGTGAATATGTGTGTATTCATGTATGACTGAGGAATTGTGCTGCAACCAGAAATTGACAAAACATTGTAAACTGACTATACCTCAATAAAAAAAAATTCTGATGTTTTAAAGTTACACTGTAACAAAAAAAATAAGTTGTTGTCTAGAATTGGACTGCTAAATGTCACTATATGAGAAAGGAGAGTGACTACTTTTCTCTAAATCCCCTCATGGTATCTGAAAAAGAAGTCTTAAGCCAGTTCTTTTAACTAGTAATACTAACAGCATGTCTTGTCGAGTATCCAAGGTTCCAATGTACCAGACAGATCTGTGGCAAAGGAACAAACAGTCAAAAAGATACATAAGACATCTTCATCCAAATTTACTCACCTTTCAAGGAAAGATAAGGCAGCTAACACTTGTATAGAGACGTTGGTAAGCAGATCATTTAGGCTTATTTTAGCCATCGCTTTCTGGTGGTAGAAGTTAAGCGTGAATACAGATTTGGTCGGATGGATTTGTTTTCAATGTACTGGTTTTATTACTAGAAGTTTAAAGACAGATGGATGTTTCTAGTAAGAACATTCTCTGGGTCTGTTAGAATAAGAAAGGAAGGAAGAGGGAGAGAAGAGGCATTAAAGGAATGGAAAAGGGAGGGGAATTTTAACCTGTCCACATTTCTAGGAAATGAGAGGTCTGCGCACCTCCAGCTGAGGAAACAGTGCCCAATGGTTGGTGCTGGTAAAAGACACAATTCGCTCTCCTCTGAGGCAGCTAACCAGATAGGAAGACCATCCCAAGCACAGGATACCTGATTATTTTCTAGAGTGACGGTCTAATTTTAAGTAGTCAAAAATGTTTCTCATCCCTCTTTACAATGACTGGCTCTCTGAGTCAAAGACTATCATTTAACAATTTGGGGAGCAGGTGGCCTGCTTCAGGGAGTCTAACTTTATCCACCACATGCCTCACCAGAAAGTTTTCCAATCTTCAGTCAAGGCCTAAAATCCTAAATCTATGAGTTGAAAGTATTCACCAAAAAATAGAGTTCTGGAGCCTAAGGCTTCTGAGGTTTCCGTACATTTGAAGCCTGCAGCGCAGCATTGGGAGACCCCTGATCAGAACAGCACGGCCGAGGTCCCTCGCTCACCTTTGTCACTCTGTTCCTCCCTTGTCACTGTGGCCCATCCAAGTGCAGCCTCACCGTGACATCTAAGTAAGAACAATACCATCAGATAAACATTTCCCAAGAACAGCCCAGAGGCGACTGCGTTCATAAATCCGGAGTCTATGATTCAGGAGAGTTTTCAGGCTCCAAGATGTTAGCAACAAAAATAAAGACCTGGGGGAAGTATTCTGAATGCCTTACTGTTGGTTATGACTCTTTTGTTTTGAAGTAGCCAAGCTGACTCCAATAACTCGAAGAAAAATAAAGAATGAGCAATAAGTAAAAGGACAGACTCAGTGCTGGGTTCTGTCCTGATGTGACCCCGAAGCCCACACTGTGGCGGTTTCTCTGGGTCCTCTCAGCCCTGCCCTCTACCTGCCGTCCCCGCTGTCCTGGGTCCGGCTGCTCTCAGCGCGGGGAGGTGTGCTGCCGCTCCAGACTTCACAGTCTCCCCCGCCAGAGTCTGCAAGAAACGGGAGCATCTCCATCACTCTCCCAAATGAGAGTGGGGCTGTCTGCCCTACACCCTCCTCACCCACCCACTTAAGTCGTGCTGGGTGGGGAAGGAGGGGGAAGGGGGCGCTTTTCAAGTCTCTTCTTAAACCAACCACAGTGAGCAAGACCATGGGCTTAGCTGATTGGCAATGAGGGCCCTTCCCTGG
Organism: Vicugna pacos; assembly: GCF_048564905.1. Classification (NCBI taxonomy): domain Eukaryota; kingdom Metazoa; phylum Chordata; class Mammalia; order Artiodactyla; family Camelidae; genus Vicugna; species Vicugna pacos. The sequence continues at coordinate 32,472,176 of NC_133009.1, forward strand.
GCCTGAGGATGAAGACAGCCCCATCCACTCCACCCACCATGATGACTGAGAAGGTTAAAATAAAAACTCCCCCAAAGAAATATCTAGATGCTGGTAGAAAAGGGGGCCATGGGTGGAGAGGGGTCAAGGAAGAATTCTGAGGAGGAGGTGAACAATTGATACCCGCTCCAATTATTTAGAATTCCTTTTTTTTTAATTGCAGAAACCAATTCTTACTAGCCTAAGCAGAAAACGGAACTTTATTATATGAACCCAAACTACAACAACCACCTCTTAGGTTTAAAAGCATGAAAACTGTTGGACTTCTGGAAGGGTTGGAAACAGAGGATGAAAGTCACTGGAATTTTCTCTCCTCCTTCTATTTCTCCTCTGAGTACATACGGCTTCTTCTGTGTGTGTGAGGACTGGTTTCCTTTGTTCTAACATCCACGTGGTGGGTAAGACTTCCAATGGCTCCTGACTGGACATGTGGTCCAGCTCCCGGAGAAAATGCTGCACATCTCAGTTCTGGAATTCCAGGGAAAAGATTCTAACAGTCTGTGTCAGGTGACTCCCCGGTCATGCGGTGGAGTTCCATTATGTGGAAGGGCTCCCAAGGATCCACTTTGGTGACTCCATGGGGGGTGGATTGTGGGGCAGTTCCCAAGAGGGGATGGCTGAGAAGACCCTCCAGGAAGTATGCAATGTGTACCTATGACCGTCTGTTTTGCACAATATTGGCCGCATGACACATTCAGAGTATAAATTTTGCTCTAAAACTGAAACTGTATATAAAAACAGCAACTACCAACCTGGAACTTGAAAGAAAGAAGCAAAAGAAAGCTTCTATTTCTCCCCATCACTTGGCTAAAATCCTTCTGAGCATCTCTGTGCTCCAGAAGCACTTTGTACGAGTGCCCATCAGCACACCTGACTGCAGTATCTCTGCCATCTCCACGTGTGTTCCCTGAGAAGACAGCGAGCGTCCTTTTAGAGCTGGAGATGGTTTTCAAGTCACTGTCTCCAACAACCATTCTGGTTCCTATCTCAGAGTCAAAACTCCTTCATCTGTATGCAATAAGTGGATTAAATGAGGAATAAGTCTGAGATTTTCTCATTCCTTCATTCACTATTTGAATACATTATTTGTTTGAAGAACTATTTGAGAGATTATGAAAAAGTCAAACATTGTATACCTTGTTTTTCCCCTCCTGACCCTTACATAAATTAAAAGATGTTCAATATGTACTTGAATGAAAAAAAAAACAATATATGCTCCCTTCATAAGTATTTTCTTATTCTGTCTCAAAGTATTTAGTTGACTATCGTTAATTTAAGGCTGTCTTTATTTATTTAATTATTTTTATTTTTTAATGGAGGTACCGGAGATTGAACCCAGGATGTTGTACATGCCAAGCGTGTGCCCTGCCACTGTGCTACACCCACTCCCCAAGGTTACCTTTTGTTATGAAACTATAAAAAGGAGCCAACACCATGTACTGAGAACAGAGTATTGCTCAATATTTGTTAATGAATGAATAGTGACCCTAAGCATACCTTACAAAATGCTTCCCAACATTTTTCATATGGTGGTACATCTAGAAAATCACATTTTGAGGGGTCAGGACCGCGGGGTATGCTCCGTGAGGCCACTCCAGGTCCCAGGTGATTTGGAACGTATGGCTCTGACAACCCCAGGCAAGAGCTCCAGGGATCAATATCTTAGTGCATTTGAAATGACGGCAAAGAGGGAGAATCAATGAGGCGTGGTCTGAATTTTTCATTCTAAATGACTCAACTCCTTTTAGGCTGAGTAAGACTTGCAGAGGAATTTCCGTTTGAAAATCATCTTTTAGGTAAGCCATTTTTAGCATTTCTGCCTCCAGCAGTATTTCCTTACATCGGAGATTGTGATTCCAGGCATAACTGCTGGGAAAGTTGATTTGGAGTGATGCTTCCTAGTTATCTCAACTCCCAAAGCACCAGCTGTTAGGGATTCAGGTTTCTGATGAAATAATACATGCTTTTCTTCTTTCCAGCTCTCCTTCTCCTATTTTCAGGAGTTAGCCCAGCCATAAAATCTAGATGTGTTGGATTAAATTTCCTTGTGGGCAGAGAGAATACACAAACCACTTAATGGCACTTCCAAACACCAGAGCCATATATTCTTTTGCCTGTAAAACCTGTCTTCCAGGATGATTCACAGACATCCCAAACTTAGCTCAGCCCTAGTTTCTCCTCTTTTTGAGGGGGAGGAGTAGTTAATTAGGTTTTTATTTATTTATCTTTAATGGAGGTGCTGGGGATTGAGCCCGGGACCTTGTGCATGCTAGGCATGCACGCTACCACTGAGCTACACCTTCCCCGCCCCAGTCTCTCCTCTTACACACATTTCCTCTCTACACTCGAAGATCCCCTGTGCTCTTCCTCCTCTTGCCTCCCCTTGTGTGGCTTTTTTGTGGTTGATGATGCCACCACCTACAGTCACCCAGTCTTGCAGTCACCAGGAGTCTCTCTCCTGCCACTCCGCCACCTCCTTTAGCAAACCCTCCACCAAGTCCTAACATTTGACCATATAAACTGTCTCAAATTTTTTTTTCCCTCCACCCTCATCTTTTCTTCCTGGAGTCCTTTTCGATACCCCCTGCCTATGTTCCCACCTCCTTCAATTGATTTCCTCTACTCCAGCCAAAATGACCTTTTAAAATATATAAATACAATCAAGTAATTCCTCTACTCAAATTGACACAACATTGTAAACTGACTATACTTCAATTTAAAAATAAATAAATAAAAAAATAAAATTTAAAAAGTAAATACATAGAAAACCTAATTACCTCCCTCCCTTCCAGAAAAAAGCTGGGGTATTAAATATTCCAACTCCCTACCCCTTGAGTGAAAAATAACTCTGGGGCATGTGTTCTATACCAGCCCCCAGAATCTTGAAGTCTAGTCCTACTTACTGTAAAAAAGAAAAAAAGATAACAATGTTAACCCCACTTCACTGGTTTATTCAGGGGATAAATGAAATAATACATGAAAAGTACTTTGAATAGTACCTACCACGTGGAAAACTCGGTACACGTCGTTTATTATTGTTACAAAAAATTCATGGTTAACACTGACACTTGATATTAAATCCAGTGACAAAAAATAGTTGCAAATATTTTTAATGGTTGTTGGAGAGCTTGCTTGTTACTAGTGTAATTATTGTTGTAATGAGAAAAAAAATACAAAAGCTACTGCACCTATGTACAAGCCACATATACCTGCATATATAAATTGAATGTAAATAATAAGTGATTTTCAATAACACAGGTAGAACTGCCAGTTCATGATTAAGCTCCCAGGTGGGAAAACACAACGATGAGTGGGTCCTGGTAAAGACCGTGAGTTTGGGCACCAGGCAGCCATAGAAACAAGTCCTATTTCTCCTTAATCAAGTCACCTAACCTTTAGAAGCTTCATTTTTCTCATCTGTTAAATGTGGGTACTTTCAGCACTCTGAGGATGGAAAGAGAGAACACGTGTCAGGCCTTCAGTGCCTGACACAGGGTGAGCACTCAATAAATGCCAAATCTAGGCATTATTATTAACAAGTTGAAGAGCCCAAGGCTACATTCTATATCTATTAGGCACAAGAGCTGAGGAACTAGAGTTAGTTGTCAAAGGATAAGGTGATAAATAACCAAGAACAAAACCGCACTGAGCTCAGCATCTGGCCAACCGGTGGGAAGAGACCTGCAAGACCACGAGAACCCACCTAGGACGAGCCAGGCAGGTCGGGGGGCGTGCCCAGGGGCTCACACCGGGTGAGAGCTGCACGCGGCTTCCCTATCAGCGGGCTTTCAGCGTGAATCTGACCAGAGCAGGAGGACATGTGATACTAACGATCTTGTTTCAGAAGTTAAAGGAAGTCCTGAGAGATTGATGCTCGAGATTTATTCTGACCAGCAAGAACTCTCAAACTGGTGACATAGGAATTACAAAAGAAGAAAGGAGAAAAAAAAAAAAAACTTGGAGGAGAAAAAAATATCACCTTAACATTCTTACTAGCAATAAGGGCCAACACAGGCACAGTCAAATGTGCGCTCCAGATGGCACGAGAGCACATTTCAAAATTCTTGAGCAAGGGTGACTATAACCGAGTATTTGGGACACTACAGAGGAGGGTGAGGCAGAGGAGGACGGGAGGATTGGTGCTCATTCACGTCAACAAACACTTGTCAGGAGTCCTCAAGATGTGGAGAGGGCTGGGTGCGTATAAGTAACACTGGAGGAAGAGCCCCAGATTTGAAATTAGGCAGACTGGGGTCTTCCTGCCACTTAAAACACAACATGAGCCTGGCAAATAGCTTAACCTCTCTGCCTTGACAGAATCACCTCTAAAATTGGGAATAATTGTAATGCACAGTTCCAAGTACTGTGGGAATGTAAAAGTACGTGGTTCCGGCTCCTGGTCTTGGACAAACAGATAGGAGTAAGTCCATCTAGAATAAAGGACGAGCTGGGAGAATGAAATAGCGCAGGTGCAGACGTATTTCCACAAGAATGTTGGGAAGATAGAGATTAATTCTGATTCGAGAAATCAAAGCCTTATCAACGTGATGGCCTGTGAGTCCGGCCTTGGATCAGAGGTAGGAGGGGAGGAAGGGAGAGGGAGCCCCGGGGAGACACTCCAGACGGTTTTAGGGAGATGCAGAGGCAGGAGTAGGCTTGTATGAAATAAAAAATATGTTTTAGTGTAAGAAATAAAATATGTTTAGATGTTCAGGAAAGGAGTCGGTGGCCAGGAGCAGGAAACAGGATGGGAAGTCAGTTCAGGGTCAGATCATAAAAGGTTTTTAAGCGCACGGTAGGAGGCTTGGCACTCTCTGTATCAACAAGACCTTACATTTTTATACACCTTTATTTCCACGTGCGCCATCTCAGTTGAAAGTCACCCAGACCTTGAAAGTAGGTAGATGGCCTAAATTACCCCTACTTTAATACAGATAGGGAAACTGAGTCTGAGTGACCAGCCAAGTTACCAGCCAACAAATAACAGGTTGGATTAGAAACCAAACCTGTTGGCTCTTTCCCCAAAGCCATGCTTTCTCCACAGGCCCCTGGGAGCCACCAAAGTGCCCTGTTACACAGACACTTGTAACTGGACATCATGCTGGAGTGTTTGACTTGATTTGTTTTTTGGGCAGAAGATTTAAATAAACAGAACGGAAATGTCTAGTCCAGTAGCAGTCCGTAAGAGGCAATGCAGAGAAAATACACTCAGGTTAGAGCTAAGAAGACCAAGAAAAGAACCAATGAGATGAAATCCAATAAAACATATTTGGAAAGCTGTGCATTTAAGGTTAAAAGTAGACACTTCATAAGTTCAAGTTGCATCAAAACTGAACTAATAGTTCATAAGAAACAGATTTTGACTGTTAATGAACCATAAGATTAATGTAAGTTTAGTGCTAGGTAGCTGCTAAAAATAAATGTCTTGCTTGGCTGTGTTACCAGAAAATTAATGTCCAGAATAAAGAAAGATATCACACTAACATGCTACTTACACCACCCAGAAGTGTGTCCAGTTCCAGGTGTTAAGCTCTAAAAAGGATGTTCCTGATAAGCTAAAGAGGTGTAAAATAAAACAACCAGTGTGACAGTTAAGGACCTGCAAAAACCAGGGGAGCTTTATGAAAAAACTTGAAATCTAACAGAAAAGGGAATGGGGCGGGAAACAGATTTCCCAGAGCCAGACACAGGGCAGAATGAGGACCCATGTGGGCTAACACAGAGTCTGGCAAAATGGAGAATATTTTTCCCAAATTAAGAGTCATCTCTAAAATACTAAGCTTGATGTTCCAGATGGATGTACAGGCAATAGCTGGGGGTCTGATGGCTGTTAAGCTTGTTGGGGTTCATTGCTATCATGGGAAACAGGTTTGCATAAAACGTTTTGAGATCCCTAAAAGCTGAGCTGAAAATTTTTTATACACACACGTAATGGTGACTATAAACTTTCAGCAAATTCAGAACAAAAGGAGGGTATAAATTACGGCATTTAAGAATAGAGAAATTTTATTATAGCTCGTTCAGTCCCAATATACTATCTTATATTCTTTTTCAATTCATCAGTGGAGAACCACATAACATTTCTATTCTACAAATATGGTGAATAACGCCATGTGTCTTGATAGTCATTTATGAACCACCATTTTCATTTTTTGTAAATCAATAAAATAATTAACAGAGATGAGGATTTTCAGTTACTCTTCCATTTCCTTTATGGGTTTTGTATATACAGTTGTTACTTTCTAAATAATTTATCAATATTAAATTATTAAATGTCCAGTAATGTATATCAAACATTCATCCTTCAAAGCTTCCTGTTTCTCATAATTTATATGTGCCTTAAGGAAGGAACAGCCATGAAGTTGGAATTTTTTTTTTCAGTTTTTTTGGGAATAAAACATTTTTCCTTTTTTTTTTTAATGCAGGTACTGGAGGTTCAACCCAGGACCTCATACATACTAAGCATGTGCTTTACCACTGAGCTATATCCACCCCCTAAAACATTTTTCTTAATCTCTGTTTGGTACTAGATTATCCTTTCAAAAAAAATGGTACAATAGAAAAAATCATAAAAATCATTAAATTTTAACTTAAATCATCTGACATTTTTCCAAAAAGAACCAATCACAGATCATTTTATTAATATAGTCTTTCTAACTTGTTTTCTACATGCTTGTCTAATTTAATGTTTATGTGATTTATCACATCTTGAACTGTGAACAATTTGACCAAATAACAAATGCCTTTGTATTAGCCATCAGTTTATGTACATGATAAAATCAATCCTGTTATTTACTCCATTGTTAATTAGCGCCTTTTTCCAGCTACTAATTTTACATTTAGAAATAAAGTGATATCACTCTGATATCAATCTAGCATCTAGATTAGGCCCTTAGGTACCCACTGAAATATGCCCAAGTTAGACTTAAAGTGTATCTAATGATGTTCTTATTCTCAGTAAATTACTAATTCAGGAAGGATATAAATCACATTTTTAACTACACATCTCCTTCCTCAAAAATCCAAAACACATTTATGAAGCACAGAACACACAAAAATTTCTTTTCCACACATAAGAGAAATAAAAAAAAAACAAATTTATAGAAAGCTTTCAATGAGCTTATGAGCTGTTCAATAAAATATTTGTGAAGATATAATTAAAAGTACTACAAGAATTTTATGACAGCTAAATGAGTAATGATAACTAATATTAAAACTAATTTGACAAAATCATCTCCTATTTTTTCAGATCGTCTGATATCACTCACTCCTCCTTTTTTGGTCAATGAACTCAAAGAAGACACAATATGTAAACTGTAGATCTATGTTTGACCAGTTAATATGGGGCATCATTTATAGGAAATATCTCTTGATTTATGACCAAACCAGTTTCCATATGATTTCATTGTGTATACTGTTAAACACTTTATACAATAGAGGAAGGAAGGAGTCTGCTGAAACAGAAGAGGAAATTCTTCAGTTGGCTTTGAACAATTGTGGTCAGTTGTTTTGTTTTTTGTTTGTCTTTGTCTTTTTTAATGGGCACATTCTGTTTTAGTCTTATTTATATTTAGGGAGATTTTTCTTTTACTGCATCTCCTCAAAGATTAATTTTATTTATTTTGTTTTGTTGGCCAATGCCACATAGATTGGGGAGGAGGGTGTCAGACTCAGCTATTCTAAAACAGGGCTGACTTCTCTTGTAACACAATGTCCAACTGAAACAAAGCAATTAATACTCATGTATCAAATCTTGACATCTGCAAGATTTTTTAAAAAAATTTTACTCCTGCATAGGGATATCTTTAAAAGTGATAAATAACTGTTGCTAGAGAAAGAAATGGATGGATTGCTGAGCATCAATAAAGTGACCATCATAGTTTAACATGGATGAGAGCTGTTCCCATGCCCAGCTTCTCCATTGTATTTATTTATCGTGAGGGCTGCGTGTTTGGACTTTTCTTATTACCACTCACTATTAGAGATGATAAATCTCGGCTCAATTTTCTACAGAGCATGCTATAATTCAAATGCCCTAATAACTGTTAAGAAGCAAAGATACAAAACACATTATTTGCTTTTAAAAGTCTTAAGTTCACTTTTTGTAAAAGGTGATACTCCTTACCAATAAATATGTACAAATCAGTTTTTAGACTATGTTCTCTCTAGTCAACAGTTTGGTGTAAAAGTAAAGTATACACCAGAAATTGGAGAAGGGTCAGAGTAATAAAAATCCTCACCCTGGAGAGTGGATTAGCTATCCCCTGAAGACTAGCCCAGAGGGAACACACTCCACAACGTGCTTGGTCATGAGCAAACCACCTGAAAAGGCATCAGTCAGAAAGGATATGGTCTGAGACACAGACGTTGTAAGAGACCATGACAGCATGTTAACATGAGAGAGGTACCTGGTAGTCAGCGCCAATCCAGTGTAATGATCACAAAAGATCATTAAGAAAATCAGAGTCGAAAAATAAAAGTGAGTCAGTCCTGGCTTAAGAGCCCAGACAATGCTCTCTGGCTAACCAGAGAAGGAAGACTCTTCAGGATGTCATAACTTGGTAGAAGATGTCTTTAAAATATTCAATTTCCTTTGCTTATTCTCTATTCACCAAATTCCTAAACAATATTTTTTTCCTGAGTGGAAATTTCCAGGAAGATGATATCTTGGGCAGAATCTGCTCTTATAAGTCAATAAATTTGTGAATTCATTTAGCACAAATCAATTAAGAGCATCTAAGACCGAAAATCCAGACTAGGAACAAAGGGACACCAGTTTGTGATACTTGAGTCTGATGGTCAATCCCGCTTTCTACTTAACTGCTGCTGGTTCATTTCTAAATCAAGACCATTTATAAACATTTACAAACATGGCAAATAGCGCTCACATAAGCAGAATCTCCAGGCTTGTGATGTGATGCCCGTATAAGTGGATACTTTCTATTTTTTACATTGAAGGCCCAGCTACATAGAAAGTTGAAAGAACTTCAAACTGTAAAAAGTTCCATAAAAAAATACGTAAAATTATAAACTCTTAGACCAAAATAAATAAAATATTGAACACTTTCTATATGTGAGGCATATAAAAAATAAATAAGACATAGTTCCTGTCCCCAGAGCAGTCACAGTCAATTTGGAAAGATAAGATCCGTGAATAAATAAAAAGTTGATGAACAAAGACAAGCATGACACCAAAGTGCTGGAGAAATCTGTGTAGATTAGGGACTAGGGAACTCTAAGGGAAAAAGAGACATGATTTGAGCAGGTCTGAAAGGAAAGGAGTGGGAAAATAGGTAAGGAAAAATATTTACCCACGTAGAATCAAGGATGCACAAAGCACATTCAGGGAGAATATGTGGACACTTGCACTTCAGCAGAGGGTTTAGCTAAGATTCGGTGGGAGACGAGTTTAGGAAAGTAGACTAGGATCAGATTTTAAAAGCCATCAAATGTAGAGATTTATCAAACGTTAAGACTGCATTTGAGGAGAACTGTATCTTATTTATTTTGGTAATTTTCTGCTAGCTTAGCCCACTGCCTCTTAGAGAGTAGTTACTCAGTGTGTGTGTGTGTGTGTGTGTGTGTGCACGCACAACTGAGTTGGCTTCTACTGGAAGTGTAAAGCAATTAAAGTCTTTTAATACTGACACGACATGAAAAATAATTTCTTAAAAAGATTTATGTAGCTAAGCCAGATGCTCTAGAGAGAGGAAAGGCTGATGGTGGAGAGACCATTTATAAATTAGGAAAGTTAAACTTTCTCTATATTTGTTTTAGTAGAAGTTAAGCAGCTCTTATAGGTCTATTTTTAAAGACAAGATGATAGTTAAAGTCGGCACTCAAAACACACTCACAGATTAATTAACCCACCACATGACTTGCGGACACAAGTTCGACTAAACAAATGTTATAATTATGATGTTTGTAATTATTATCAGCAGCAGCATCTAAGTTGGTGCCAAACACATCTACCAGATTCAGAGAGTGTTAGCGTGCATGTCTACTGACTCTCCATGGTAAAATTTCCCTAGGAGAAGACAAGCAAATGTAATTTCAGGTTTTCTATAGAAGGCATCTTCAAAAATTTCAATTATTACAATTAATACATCATAAGATGCTGAAACTATTTTAAAGAAAGTTTTGATGGGCATTTAGGCTTACTCTAAAATGCAAGATATGTGGGAAACTGACAGAAACATGTCAGTCTGTTTCCAGGGATCTGATTCATGATAAGGAGAAAGCAGGAAAAAGAGAAGAAATATTTGAGGCTAAAGTGAGTTTTAATTTTTTTTAAATCACTAGCTATACAAATAATTCCATATGTAGGCCTGGCCTTAGGATAAAATCACTTGGGAGGTTTCATAGTTTACAGTTTTCTGTTCCTAGAAAGGAGACCATGGCCTTTCAACAGGTGTCCTAATCATTACATCATCAGCACATCTGAACTTCAAATAGGAACCAAATCTCATTTGGCCCCCAACCCAACAGGAGATTAAACAGCCTACCTCTGGGAGGATAAGAAGCCAAAGGTGTTAAATGTTTATCATGTCTGAGTCACATGGAGTCCTGCTTCAAAACAAGATTTTCCTCTTCAGGACTATTTTAAATAGTCAATTATGAGGTGATAGGGAGGAGCTAAGAAAGGAGGGCCTGGAGTGATGGGAGCCAGGTAATGAGTCATTCAACAGTGATCCTTATCCACTGCAATGTGCAGAATGATTTAAAGTTGAACAAAAGCCTTTCAGAAATAAAGTTGGATCCACTGCAATCCCTATCAAAATACCAATGGTATTTTTCACAGAACTAGAACAAATAACTTTAAAATTTGGATGGAAACACAAAAGACTCTGAATTGCCAAAACAATCTTGAGAAAGAAAAACAGATCTGGAGGAATCACATTCCCTGACTTCAGACTACACTACAAAGCTACAGTCATCAAAACAGTATGGTACTGATGCAGAAACAGATGCAGATCAATGGAACAGGATAGGAAGCCCAGAAATAAACCCATGCACTTATGGTCAGTATTCTGTGACAAAGGAGGGAGAACATACAATAGAGAAAAGACAGTTCCTTCAATAAATGAGGTGAGAGAAATTGGACAGCTACCTGTAAAAGACTGAAATTAGAACATTCTCTAACATCATATTCAAAAATAAACTCAAAATGGACAAAGACTGAAGCGTGAGACCAGAAACAATAAAACTCCTAGAGGAAAACATAGGCAGAACACTCTTTGACATAAATCATGGCAATGTTTATTTGGCTCCATCTCCTAAAGCAAAGGAAATAAAAGCAAAAATAAACAAATGGGACTTACTTAAACTTAAAAGCTTTTGCACAGCAAAGGAAACCATAAACAAATGAAAAGACAACCTACTGAATGGGAGAAAATATTTGCAAAAAATATGACCAGTAAGAGGTTAATATCCAACATATATAAACAGCTCACACAACTCAACGTACAAAAAAACAAAAACAAAAACACAACCCAATTAAAAAATGGGCAGAAAAATTGAACAGATATTTTCCCATAGAAGACATGCCGATGGCCAACAGGCATGTGAAAAGATGCTCAACATTGCTAATCATGAGGGAAATGCAAATCAAAACCACAATGAAATATCATTTCACACCTGCCAGGATGGCTATCATTGAAAAGAAAACACAAGTAACAAACGCTGGCAAGGATGTGAAGAAAGGGGAACACGTATACTCTGTTGGTGGAAATGTAAACCAGTGCAGCCACTGTGGAAAACAGTATGGAGATTTCTCAAAAAAACAAAACTAGAACCACCATGTGATCCAGCAATTCCAGTCCTGATTGGTCAAGGAAGTTCAGAATCAAGAATCTGACATATCAGCTGACAACGTGTCAGTCATTAACAACCCTGACAGAGGAAGTTTCTGGGGAGAGAAGGAGGAGAAATTTTCATCCGAATGGATGAAGAAGAATTGGGAGGGGGGAAGAATCAGAGACAGAGGGGAGAAAACTCCATTAAGATTCAAGAATTCTCTTTTGGCAATATTTTGTTAGGAATATTAGAGAACTGAATGGTGGAGCCTCGTGGAGAACTGTGGGCTATGGACATAAGCTGGGGGGTCAGTGGTGTAAAGATGGCATTGAAAGTTCCGGGGACAGATGAGATTACCTAGGAGAATTGAGGTCAGGGAGGAAGAGAAGAGAAAATGATCCAGAAGCCCTAAAGAACTTGACCCTTTAGATAAGGAATGAGAAGCTGGCAGAAAAAAAGGGGGGAGGGCATTGTCCCATGTGGTCAGAGAAAGCCAGCACACGGGTTCATCAAAAGAAAGCGACTTGGGGTGGGGAGGGTATAGCTCAGTGGTAGAGTGCACGCTTAGCATACATGAGGTCCTGGGTTCAATCCCCAGTACCTCTATTAAAAACAAAAAAAAGACAGAGAGAGAGAGAGAGAGAGAGAGACCAGTCAGTTATACCAAATGCTGATGAGGACTGAGAAAAACAAGGACAGAAAATCATCGGTTGAGTTTGGCTATGTGGAATTTACTAACAAATGTGGTGACAGTTTTTAGGAGGGACAGTAGAATACAGGTTGGTGGGGGTGGAGGGGTTGAAGACACACGAGAGGGGAGGAGATGGAGGAAGGAAGCATGTGATGATAACAGAGCTGAGAAGTGCAAAGACGTGTGTGCAGTAAGAAATTCTGTTCAAAGATAAGCTGAGAATTAAAGAATATGCAGAGTTTATTCGAGCAGAAAATCGATTGGAACCAGGCAGCCCCAAACCAGAAGTGGTGAGGAGCACCCGAGGGACAGGAGCTGAGGGAGGGACCTCTCTGGAGAAGAGGAGAAAGCAAAGCAAGGACATGACTTGATGGGCTGTGACTCTAGCCTTTGCCTCAGTTGGAAAATCCTACGTGGCTGGTGGTCTGTGATGGGGTGTCCTTAGGTTTGGATTTCTTACCCTTCCAGGCTTTGGTTCTGGATTGCCTACTCAGGCTGCTAAGGAATTAAAGCCCTCAAGCTGGTGGCCTCCTTGCTGAATTCCTTTAACAGGCGATGTGATGCCTTGTTAGCAGATACAAATGCCCCGGTAGAGAGGAGCATCACCTACTGCAGGGAACACTGACCATGGGGAACGTGGGCCCATGACCCAAGGGAGACAACGCCCTTCGTGTTAGAACCCCAGCCACCTCTTCCTTAACAGGTACCCGTGTAGTCTGGGTGGTGGATGTGACAATGGGAAGGATGATCAAGAAATCTGCTGAACCCGGGTCTGGCCACATCGAAGCAGCCTGGCCATGGACCCACAGCCTTTAAAAAACGACTTCCAGTTGCTGAGGGGGTTCTCTGGCCAACCTGGAGAATCACTTTTTTCCAGGGTGAAACAGGCCACGACCTGGCCCAGCCTTGGGAGAGACATCCCGCCCAGAGCTCCCTCCTCACCGGATCGTGGTCAGAGACTTCAGCCAAGGACAGAAAGGATAGTTTCCCTTGTCCTGAGGACAGGTCGAGGAGGCCGAATCCCGCCCCACTGCGAGTGGGAGCAGAACCCGTTCCACTTGGTCTCTTTTCTTGGCCCTTCCACGTGATTAATTCAGACTCTAACTATTGAGCATTTCTGGGTTTTCAACTTCACATCAGTGACTGCTGCTCCTATCAAACTTGGAAACTGTTTCAGAGAACAATTTTTCCAAAATAGGAGTTATTAAGATGCTCTTTTCCCTCCCCAGTCCCCCTCCACCCGCCGTTTCTGCCAAGACAACATCAAAGCCTTTCTCTTCCCCATGTTCCCCTTCCTCCTCTTGGCCACCCATGTTTTCCAATCATTTTCTGACCAAACAGCAGTGTCCTGCACATCACAATTCCCAGGAGAGAGCCCTGTGTCCTTTGAAACTGCATTCGACAGAGGCCACGTTTTGTTTTCCAGAATAGTTCCTATCCCAGTCATAGAAAAGCCTTGCATTACAGAATTCAAACTGCTTCCGCCTACTGCCATTTGAAAATCCACATCAATATGGTTTCCCTCCCTCCAAACAATTTCAGACCCGACATTTTTGATACTCGATGTTACATCCAACTGTGACTGTCAGCGTTTCTGGCTGCTTCTTGGTTATTGCCTTTTCTCTCTTGTTTCTCAGTCAGTTCCACCCACTCCTCATCACTCTCCTCAGTAATCCTGTCAAAAAATCAATTTGCGCCTTCCTCTGCTATTAAATAAAGTGGCTTACCCAGCAATTCTTCCCTTTTATGGAAGAGAAACGAGGGTGGCAAAAAGTACTCCTCTGCTGGTCCCTAGCAGCGGCGTGCCTGGGAATTCTACCCCAGGTACTGCGGCATTTTAGGAAATTTATGGAGGCAGCACACATTCCTCAAACCTCATTAAAATGGGAATACTCATTATCATTCGGGAGTGCCTGCCGGATCATACATTATTCGTGCACTGAAAGCATTTACTTTTAAGGGAATATGACTATAATAAATGCTTTTGTAGGCGAACCCTTGCGTTTGCCCAGAACTAGATCAGAGACAAAGAAACCAGGAAATTGGGGGGTGGGGGGTGGGGAAGCCTTCAGACCTGCAGGGAATTCTCTGGATCACAGATGTGATAGCGGCCTAATAGGGCTAGGGCTGCCATGTATTTAGTCCACCTGGGGGAAGGGAGGGTAAAGACTGTATTTGGAAATCATACCCCGAAACTTGGAATTAGGGATTGCTCCCTGAAAAAACTTAAACTGAGAAGTTAACGCTTAAAGATGGAAGTTTTTCCCCAAGGTAGCAGTAGTGCCCCTAAACGATGACGTGTAAGCGGAAGGCTGAAGGTTTTCCTCTGTGGTGTGAACGAGGTGTAGATCTAGCTGGGACTCTCTCAGTGCTGAAGACGGGGGCATTGATGACGGTGTTTATGTATCTAATGGGGAGAAGAAAGGGGAAGGTACAGGTACCAAGACCTGTGCGTCCTGTCACCCTGTGACTTCAGAGGTCCATCCAAGGGACACCAAGAGCAGGACTTCCAGGAGTGTGGTCTCTTTACAGAGCACTGACTCAAACTGGGGGTTGCTTTTAAATTTAGATCTTGGCATCATTTCATTTATGTTGGTATTTCCTCTCTCTCGCTTGCGCACGACTTTTTTCTGCATTATTTCCTTGTAGGTTGCAGCTGTAACGCCCCTATTAAAAAGCCCAGTATGGAGTCATTTGCCCCCATGACAACAAACCAAGACTTAACTGCAGTGTCATCCTCTCCCAGGAATGTGCCCTATGAATAGACCATCTGAAATTTCCTGACCAGCACTGGGGAGGTGATCTTCGTAACAGGATCCCCGCCATTCCCTGCCCCACAAAAGAAGACTGCCTGTCCCCAAACAAGTCCTTCTTTCCCTTTGCCAATAACTGCATCACCCCACCCTCCCTCTGCCTATAAAATCCTATTTTTTGCCGTTCCTTGGAGCCTCCTCCTATTTGCCGGATGGGATGGTGCCCAATGCATGACTCACTGAACAAAGCTCATTAGTTCTTCAAACTTGGTTGAATTTTGTTTTTTCACGTCTCTTTCTCCCTAAACACTTCAGCGTGTATTCCTGATCTAGCCACGGTGCAATGATCAAAATCAGGAAATTAACATTGGTTTAATAAGTATCACCTCTTCTGTGGACACTGTTTGGATTTCATCAATTATCCCAGTAATGTCCTTCATAGCACCACCAAAAACCGAAGAGCGAGCATTGATTCAGCTGTCGTGTTAGCCTCTTACCTGGAACTCTCCCTCAGCCCTTCACGCCAGTGACATTGGAACAGCGTATGTCACTCTTCTGATAGATTGGCCCTTGACTGGTGCTTCCGTGCGATTAGGTCACCGCTGGCAGGCAGGTCACAGAGTGGTGTCTTCTCTTCGTGGTGACTGTGTCAGGAGGCACTCATGTCCGTTTGCCCTCCCACTGGTGATGGGGCTTCAATCAACGTGTTCGGGTCTTTTCCGCCAGGTTTCTCCACTGTAAGTGGACTCTTTCTCCCGTCAGAGTTAATAAGAACTTGGTGGGGAGCCGTTACGTGCATATCCGGCTACTCCTCAGACTTTCACACATGAGAGTTAGAAGTTAATGGTGACTCCTGCCCAAGTTAATCACTAATACAAGGTTGCCAAACGGTCGTTCAGAAGTGCCATCCATTCTGTCATCATTTGTTAGTTGGCTGTTGACTAGAGGGAAGATCTTTCCCTCCTTCCCTGTGATTTTTCTTTGTTTAAATATCAATATAAACTCACGCAATAGGTCATAACACATATAAATAATGGATTAGAATTTTTTGCCGTCATTTCCTTGGATGCTCAAATCGATGCTCAGATTTAGTCACCAAAAGATGATTTTTTACAAAATTCAGATTTCTGGCTGACTTCTGGCTTTTATGGAAAAATCAGTGCTCTGGAGAACACGGGGCAATAATTCTGTGGATCTGAGTCATTAAGAAAAATGTAAGCAGGCTTGCCTTCTCCAATTCCCACATTCCCCCTCCTGGTTGACATGACTCCTGTACGTCCCCTAGCCGACCATGGATGTGTCTGACTCTATTATAGAAGGACTTCCCATCAACCTTTTATTTTGATCTTAACCTCTCCAAAAAACCTCTCTAATGATGACTCCCATGTAGGCTAACTACAAGAAGAACAGGAGCTGGCCACACAGGGTTTTGGTTTCTCCATTCTCGTAACAGTTATTTCTCACAGTAAATTATTAAATTGGTATTTTGGCACCTGCCTAAGCCATGTCTGGGTTTTAGTTGTTGTTACTCAGTCTCTCAGAATCTATTTAGACCTGGACACCAGCAGGAATGAGTCTCTGGCCTTCAAAACAGAGGACAAGTTCCACAGTGGCCAGTCAAGACACTACTGGCTCTCTCTGCCCCAGCCAGACCTCCCCTAGACACACAGGCACCAATTCCATCCCCACATAAGCAGAGGTAGTTTATAAAGAGTAGATACAAAACAAGAGCAAATACAAAGAGGAATATTCACAGAGGATTGAGACAGGTCGAAATAATGACATAAATGGAAGTTGATGACTTGTGACCCAAGCAAGCAACTGACATAAAAAACAATCAGAGAAGACTAGCCTGGAAGACAGACGGGAGCTGTGATGTGATCAGAAGGTTGAGATTGAAAAATGGAGGGAAAAATACCTAAGGAGAGGCCACGATAAACACCGAGCAAACCAAGCAAGTCACACTGCCCAGGTTTCTTCTTGTGATTCTTATCAAAATGGTTTATGGTTCAATGTTGGTTTTTTTTTTCTCTCTCTCTTTTTAACAGTTCAGTTTAGAGTAAAGAAGTGCTGAACTGAGCTTAGTGAGGGTCTCTAGTGGGAAGGGTTATGACATAAAAGTCGTGGGTAAGTCTGGTGTCATTTAATAGTTAATCCATTTGAATTGTCTTTTTGAAGGGCATAATTAGGTTTTCATCTATTATTATTATTTTTACTTTTTTATTTAATGGAGGTACTGGGGATCGAACCCATGGCCTCATGCATGCTAAGCAAGCATTCTACCCCTGAGCTGTACCCTCCCCATGAATGACTTGTCTTTTTGAGAAGTGTAAATGAATACAGCTACAATTGAAATCTATAATTTAATGCATATATTTCAAATAGACATATTTTCCAAAATCATGGAAAATGTTGAGGAATTTTGAACTTCAGAATCAGCCTTCTATTGCTAAAGAGATGAAAGAGAGATTACAAATTTATGGCGCTAAGAATCAGGATGTTAGAATTGATTTCTTAAATAGTTTGATCTTAAGATCATATTGTTAAGGTGGAATGCATAGCTTGCGTGAAATATTTCGAACTCATAGGTTTCTGTACATATTTTAGAATGATGGTGGCTCTGAGACGTCAAGGTTGTCACTCACGGGGTAGAGACAGCAAGAAAGAGAAAACAGAAAAAAAGTTAAAGTAATAGAGTAGAACAGATTTTTTTTTTTTTAAGAAATGACAGGCATATACATTTACGAGCGTCCTAAAAGGAATGGACTAAACTGACTTTAGACGATATTGACTCTTCCAGGGAGTCAGCTGTGGAAGAAAAGCTCAAAAGTGCAGGGAGAAGGCACCTGAGTGAGACTGGGAAATAGAGTTTCCGTCACCAGTTCCCGCGCTGTTTGCACATTGGAGATACCTTCAAAGGGTGGGGGATTATTTTTTAAAAATTGTCAAGGGCTGGATTCCACCTCCCTAGGGATCCTAATCCCTGATCAATTTAAATCTAGGGTATGATCAAACTCCAGGCTTTTTAAAATCTCTGAAAATCACTTAAATTCTTACTCTTATAAGTAAACTCTAACAAATAAGATTTTAAGTGTATGAGGAAATTTCAGCTGAAATAACTGGTCATCAGGTTTGGTTAATTTATAAAATGAAGTTGCTGGACAAGATCATTTAAGAAATTCAACTATATTAGACAGAAAAAAAAAATCTAAGCACTGAGAGACTGGTTTTAACTTTAGCTTCTTGCCAGACCTCTTCCATTTTCCTGATCCAGGCCTTAGAAAAACATACCATTAGTTATTATTTTCTAACATAGGAACTTTTTTTATGAAGAGCTTGTCAACAGTGAACTAGAATGCAATCATTTATCAACAACCCAAGCAATGTTTAAATGTTTATTAGGCACACAGACATGTTTAATATTGCTTTGAATTCTGAGTGATAAAATAATCAGGGTAACTGACTTACACAATCTTGCATCATCATTCCCTGTAGCCTAATACTAAGTGTACATTAAGCCTCTAAACAATGTAACCCAAGACGGACACCTAGTATTCACTTAATACATTTCAAATACTTAAAGGAATGAATGAAGCACAAAATAATCATAAGATTCAAATTTTAAATGAATCTTAGAACAAAGTTACAGTAGTCCATTAAACATGTTTCAACTGGCTAGTATAATGTCAAACAGATTACCCTAGAAGTGATCATCGGTTTGCCTATTTAAATTACCTAGAGATATGATTAGGGTAAAAATATAGCCAAGTTATTCATTTACTTTTCTACCACTGGATGATTATGTAATTAAATTTTATTTTATCACATACTCCCAGTAATTACAAGTGAAACGTCCTTCTAACGGGCTTTAACACAAAGCTTTAACACTCACTATCTGCTGAGTTAGTATAGAGGTGGAGGCACAGGGATCAGTAATCAGCTAGATCACAGAAGATCAAAGGGTCAACTTTACATCACTTTGCTTTTATGAAATGCCTACACTGGTACCTGTTTCCACCAACCAGAAGAATCCAGAGAGAAGTTTTGCTTTTACCAAAAAAAAAAAAAAAAGATGAAAAGTAGAAACAGCATTCAGCACCCCGAGCAGTGAGAGCGGTCCCACCAGGCTCCTTCTCCGGGAACCACACTCAGCATCTCAGCATCCAGCTGTCATCACTTTGAACTGTGTCTGTGAGCATCTGTGCTTTATGTCCATTTACTTTGTGCAAGATGTGTCCTGAGGGAATCATTTCTTTGCTTTACATCATTTCGGGTAAGGAAAGGTTTCATAGGGAACGCTCTATTTTCAGGGAGTGGACGGAACCTGTATCACAGTTAAGCTACTTCACAGAGGGTTTAAAGGTCAAATCTCCCCATCGGTCGAACCCACAATTCCAGCCTGCTGCTACCAAGCCTCTGTATAGCTTTCCCGTGACAATCCTAGAGCAGGCAGTGGGCCTGAATTGCCTCCTTCTCCAAATCCCTACACCCCTCACTTCTCCCTGCGCTTTCAGTCCAAAAGGGTGGAGATCAGGAGAGAAGGTGAATTCACCTGATGCCACTTAAAAACTTCACCAAGACGCCATCTGGGGTAAGAGACAGAATGGCCAGCTTTAAAACATGCGATCACCCTTTCATTCTTAACCTCTGCCTCTTGTTTGTTCTGCGTCCTATCTTCTCCATGTTTCTCTTCTTCCCTGGTTTGAAAAAACAAAAGCAACAAACAAGAAAAAAGGATCATCCTTTCTCCCAAGGTGTTGAAGGGATTAAATAAAATACTATATGGAGCGCACTTTAAACAGTTTAAAACAGTTTTCAGTCAATGGTACTGATGAAAAACAAATTTCTTCTGTATAGCACAGGGAACTATATTCAACATCTTGTAGTAACCTGTAATGAAAAAGAATATGAAAACAAAAATATGTATGTATATGTACGTATATGTACGACTGAAGCATTATGTTGTACACCAGAAATCGACACGTGGTAACTGACTATATGTCAGTTAAAAAAAAAACAAACAGCGGTATTGATGAGTTATTTTGACTGCTGAAAACTGTGTTAAGTGGCATAAACATATTGTGGGGAAGAGAGAAGGAAAGATGATACCATCCAAACCCTCGAAGAGAAGCCTGTTCAAAGAGTTCTGATTTCAATTCATCCCCACTCAAACAGGGCAGGGCTGTGTACATTTCCCATTCCCTGTATCCCAGACATGCCAGGCAGATAACTGTTGAATTTGTTAATTTGAAAACCATTGATCTAATGGGAAAAAAAAAAGAGCCAAAGGTGAAATTAAGGCCCCAGTCATAGATCCGACTCTGATATTTGAGTCGGTTATTTAAGTTTATCTTATCTTGGTTTATCTGCTAGTTGGCATGAATAGCGTTTGCCTCTGCTCAGCCAAGAGTCGTGAGAAAAACGAGAAACAAGCCTACCCACTGTAGTACAAATGGGAACTAAGACATTCAAATTATAATATATTTTATTTTCTTTCTATAAGGATATTATATAAGCAAAATTGGCATAATGATACCCATCTTTCATAGGGTTACTTTAAGACTTAAAAATGATGCATGTAAAACCCTTGCAGTGAATGACACAAAATAGACCAATGAATGATGGCCATTATTTGTATCATTATTATTACTGAGGGACTGTAAAGTAATTTTGCCTCCTGTAAAAGGAACATGAGGGGACAGCTGTGCAAACAACGTACAGGTTCCTTGAAATGAATAGAAAACATTCACGTCTCAACTTTCAAGAGTCCGTTGTGTTCTTGTTTGCAAAATGAGAACACCACGTGCAATGAAAATGAGTCAGTTCTGTCCAGCCTTCCTCAGGATGTTGTAAAATTTGGCATAATGTTAATTAGCAGGTGTCATTGCTCTTTAAGACTCACCCTGACGTGTCTCGTCAGAATTGCATTACAGGATAAATAGGAGGTTTCTTTTTATCACCACACCTTGAAAGTCACCAATGGTTTAGAAGTCAGCCTGTTCCTTAGAAATTCCCAAAGCAAATAATATGCGTATCTCTTTACAGGCTTATCATTTAGTCAGTTAGTCATGTTACCACATGTTTGGATGATCTTTTTGAGAGTTCTCTAGCTTTGTGATATCTATATATATTAAATATATTACACTTGTCTAACAGGTTTTCACCATTCTTAGCTGATTCTCGTACTGACTCTATATGGGAGATTGAAGTAGATGTTACGATCTCTATGTTACAGATTTAAAACTTGAGATGCTATGAATTTAAGTGATTTCTGCAGGCTCAGTGATTAAGACAGAACTACAGTCCAAGTTTCTGGCTCTAACTTCTTTCCACTGCATTTTCCTATTTTTGCATATCTCTAGTCCTCCAGGGAAATAGAACACCTCTAAACGCCATCCTTTTTTTCTTTTTTTTAATGACCACAGATAACACACCTAGACAGATACAATGCTAATTCTCCTAGGGAGCTAACCCAATCTTGCTATTAGTAATACAGAAGATGGAAATAATTTTATCTCTCAGAAGAGGAACGTCCATAATCACTGAAGACAAGAACTTATCTGTCAGAAAACCGACCCCATCAAAGTGTACAGGCGACAGGAAAAGCTTCAGCTCAGAAGTCTGGGTTCCAGGTTAATTCTGGCCCTAAATAGCTACGTGACTCTGGATAAATTCCTTATCTCTCTAGGGTTCCGATTTTATCATCTGTATAACAAGAGAGCTGGACTCCATGTAGCTGCAGAATGTTGAAATTATCACGTTTACAAATCAGTCTTGACTCCACAGAGGCACTTATCACTTTAGCACAAAAACTGATAAGCATGAAGATTAAAGATGAATAAAGTTTACAGCAGGATCCTAGACAATAAAATGCGTGAGTTAGTCTCATGAATCAGCTGTAATAAAATACATGGTTGCACCCATGAGCGTCTCAGAGCAAAGTCAGAATTCACGACAATGGCACCTGCTCCTGGGGCGAACTGAAATGTCCTTGTCACTGCAATTGCTAATTTTAAGAGTAACAAATCTACCCTTTTGTGTCCAGCGGGTGCTGGACGGTGAGGAGACGCAGCCTCCCTGCAGTCACCCCAGGCCCTGGAGGGATCTCGTTTGTCTGGGCAGCGCCAGCCAACCTGACCACTCCCCTCACGAGAGCTTCTCCAGGATAGAGGGGGACTGCCTCTTCTCACTTGCCACACACAGTCCTCAAAACGTAACTTTTTCAATGCTGACTTTTCCCTCCTAGAGACCTTCCTGAAATTTAGTCAAACCTGCTTTTACCTGACCCTGTCCCAGAAATTGTGAGGGTTTTTATTATAATTGTCATTTAAAGTAATCAAAAGTTCCTTAGGAAAAAATATTCAACTTTCTCTAGCTTTATATATGAAGCAAATATATCTGTTTATTTTAAATTTTGTTGTATTTATATATTTTGTTGAAGTACAGTCAGTTCACAATGTTGTGTCAGTTTCTGGTGTGCAGTACAGTGCTTCAGTCATACATGAACATACATATATTTATTTTCATACTGTTTTTCAACATAAGCTACTATAAGATACTGAATATACTTCCCTTTGCTATACAGTATGAACATGTTGTTTATCTATTTTATACGTTTTAGTTAGTCTATATCTGCAAATCTCAAACTCCCAATTTATCCCTTCCCACCCCTTTCCTGCCCTGGCAACCATAAGTTTGTTTTCTATGCCTGTGAGTCTATTTCTGTTTTGTAAATAAGATGGTTTGTCTTTTTTATTTATTTATTTTTCAGATTCCACATATGTGTAATATCATATGATATTTTTCTGTCTCTTTCTGGCTGACTTCACTTGGAATGACAATGTTCATTTTAAATTTTGATGAATGTCCATTTTAACACTTTACACATCTTGAAAGAAATGAATTACCATATTCCTCAGAAGTTCCTTGAGAGAGACCATTAATGAATAATCACAGGTCCTTAATGCTGCCCTGGAGAAAAAGAGGTGATTTCAGATGGCTGAATGATAGCCTTTTCAGTATTTTACTACCATAGACCATTTTGTATAAAAGTTCAAAGAGAGCAGACTAAATTTTTAGAATTCCAAGAAGGATTCCAGAGGCAACTGTGGTGTCTTTCCTTCAAAATTGTTCAGAGAATAGGGTATTCCATAATACAGCAAGTATATGAGCTAGGTTTTCTGTGACCTTCCTAATTTTGAAAGACTCTGTCCCACTCTATAAATTAGTAAACTTCTGCCCGTCAGACCCTGATTGGAATTTAATATCATGATATGCACTGATCACAGGGACAATATCTTTGCTGAGAAATACTCTAACCTCTTTGCACAGTAACATAAAGAATTAATACTGAATAATATACTGATATTATTAATTCATATTACAATACTGTTATTATTATATAAGTTACAATCCTAATATATAGTAATTTAATATTATTAAACTTATGATATCTTCAAGTTTCTTAGGAATATTAAAATCAGAAATGGTATTAATTCATGTAATTGTCTCTCTTTTGATGTGGGTTTGCTAGGCTCAGATGGCTTAAAATATGAAGTGGAGGTATCTTAATGTTATGTAAATATGCTAGGTGACTTTCTATAATCCCCTGATCTACCATCTCTGTGCAGATAACTCTTGACTCTGTAATTCTAGTATTCTGTCCTTTTTCTCTGACCTGTCTTCAGAACCCCAGACCTATGTTTTCAGTTGACATATCTAACTGACATTTCAAATTCAACAAAATCATACCACCCCCTGCAATCATCTGAGAAAGACACTTTAGAGTTCACTCCTTTTCTTGGTGATCAAATTAAAAAGAGCATTCAGTGAAAAAACAATATGAAAACAAATATATGTAGGTATATGCGTGACTGGGACATTGTGCTGCACACCAGAAATTGACACATTGTAACTGACAGTACTTCAATTTAAAAGAATAATTTAAAAAAAAAGAGCATTTGAAATTTTCAAACCCAAAGCCTCTCAAACCAAATAGTTATTTCAACCAACAGAGGAGAGTGGTCCAGTAAGTGGATTTCAGAGCTGAGTTTTAATCACCACTCTGCCCCTGCTGGTGTGACAGTGGGCAAATTATTTGGTCTCTCCAAATATCAGTTTTAACCAGACAATGAGGATAAGAAAACCAGTCCTATAGGGCTGAGTGAGGGTTTGCAAAGGTAACACATGCTAAGGAATTCGCCTAGGTCCCAGCTCAGAGTAAGGTCACACCTCTCTTTTCTATGATACTAGACTACTTGGTTCTTCTCTCTGCTTTCTGTCTTCTTTGGTCTTTCCTGCATAATCTTCACTATTCCACAGTGAAGATCTAATTGCAATATGCGTGTAATTAAAACTCTCCTGGTTGCCAAGGGAAAACTACACTTTGCATTGGAAGAATGAGGCTGCCATCACTGCAATCCAACGGTCAACCTCGGCACCACTAAAGGTGATGAAATCTGACAGGTATTATATCGTGATGAGGTGAAATATGAGGTTCCCAGCATGACATGTGTTATATCACAGCAAAAAAACGTTTCCCTGGAATCTACTCAAGCCTGTAGGTGTAATTTATACTTTATGGGAAATACAGAGAAAAGCAGCTAAACACCACCAACAAATGAGACAGACCTACAAGATGAACCACAGATAACTGAACCCAGAGAGAGAAGGCGCTATTCTAAATTAAAAAATGTCAAGGACCTACAGATAGAATGGTGGTCCTGGATTGGACCCTCGTTTTGAGAAACCAGCTGTAAAGACATTTGGGACTATTGGAAATTTTTAATATAGCCTGAACAATAATGTTAAGAAATTATTATTAATTTTTAAAGATTTGATTGTGTTATTTTTAACATAGGAAAGTTTTTTTTGAGATACATACTAAATCATTTGGGGATGAATCATGATGCTGGCAGTTAAAAGCATTTCAGTATTAAAAATAAGACATGGATGCTCCTGGAGAATGTTATTCTAAATGAAGTAAGCCAGAAAGAGAAAGAAAAATACCTTATGAGATCGCTCATATGTG
The DNA here is from genome assembly GCF_048564905.1 of Vicugna pacos. Taxonomy (NCBI): domain Eukaryota; kingdom Metazoa; phylum Chordata; class Mammalia; order Artiodactyla; family Camelidae; genus Vicugna; species Vicugna pacos. Next base: position 32,497,485 of record NC_133009.1, read on the forward strand.
GAATCTAAAAAACAAAAACAAAAACAAACAAACAAACACAAAGCGTAAATACAGGACAGAAATAGAGTCATAGACAGAGAATACAGACTTGGGGTTGCCGGGGGGGCGGAGGGTGGGAAGGGAAAGACTGGGATTTCAAAATTGTAGAATAGATAAACAAGATTACACTGTATAGCACAGGGAAATATACACAAAATGTTATGGTAGCTCACAGAGAAAAAAAGGTGACAATGAGTGTGTATATGTCCATGTATGACTGAAAAATTATGCTGGACACTGGAATTTGACACAACATTGTGAAATGGTTGTAAATAAATAAAAAATGTTAAAAAAATTACTAAAATCTAAAAAAAAAATTCAAGTATTTAAAACCCACAGTCTTGAGTACATTGTACCATTGTCTATAAAACAGTGCTACTAAAATAAAAATATAATGCAAGCCACATTAAGTAAATTAAAATTTTCTAATAGCTACATTAAAAAAGGTAAAAATAAACTTTAATAATGTACTTTATTTAAGTAAACATATCCAAAATATTATCATTTTAACATACAAGCAACATGATAAATTATTGAGACAGATTATAGTGAGATGGTTAACATTCTCTTTTTTTCATACTAAATCTTCAAAATCCAGTGTGTGTTTCATACATAACAGTGCATCTCAACTTGGAGTAACCGCATTTCAAGTGGTCAATATCCCCATGTAGCTGGTGTCTCCAGGATTGGACTGTGCAGACAAAGTTCAGATTTCTCTAGAACAACATCAAAGGCTGTTCCTAATCTGAGTTTAGCCTGTGCTTCCAGCCCCATCTCCTTGGTGCACCTTTGCTACGGTTACTCTCTAACATGTCCACCTCGTGCACACCTCGTGCTTTTACACAGACCACAGCCCTCCAAGAGATCCAGCCCTCTGCTCTGGTCAGTCTGAAGAACTTCGACTCATGTGGCAACAGAGATACTCCTTTAATTACATCTTATCTTGGCATCCACGATTTTCACCAGTGCTTGTTACTTTCTGACCCTGGCTACATCGTGAGCTTTTTAACAGGAGGGACTGTCATAATCATTTTTGTACTCCCAGCACATTAGGAAGGAAGGAAGGGAAAGAGGGAGGGAGGGGGGGAAGGGAAACATAACCTCATACCACAGGCTTTCCTTTTTACCACTGATCTAAGGTTTTCTGTTTCTTCCAGCTCTTCATAGTTTTAGCCTCATCTTACACAACCACAAAACATAGAACATAAATACTTTTTAAGTTGGAAATACCAAAATTATGACATCAAATTAAAAGCATTGGCTGCAGTACTGTTGATCACTTACTGATACTGAGTTGGGGATCCAAGTAACCATAAAAAGTAAATAATCTTTTAGGGAAAAAAGTAATCTTGTTTTCTCTTTTTATTTTATTTATTGATTTAGAATAAAAGAATGACTAGCTGGATGAGGTTTATGAACTTGGGCAATTAAATTAACTCAGACCTCAGGTTGTTATTCTGTAAAACAAGGGGGTTGAATTCATTGATCACTAAAATTTATTTTAGCTTTAAAATTATATGGTTTTAGGGTTTCTCTGTACATATGTGTGAAACATTCATGATTGCATTAAGAAACTCATCACAGTAATACTTCAGGGTAGAGAGAGGGGGTAATGAGTAAAAGCGGTATTGCCAACAGGGCCAAACGGAAAACAGTGGGCTGAGCTTGGCTGCAGAATCCTCACACCAAAGGAAGCCCTTGCAACGTGCTAGGTTATCATTCACCCCCTTTTCTCTCTAAGCCCACTCCCATTTTTTGACAAAGATTTTCCCCTACTATATCATAAAACACTTTCATGGAGCCCAGGCAGCACCATTAGCCTCCAAGACACAGTTAAGGTCTGACATTGAGTTTCTAAGACAAGACAGCAAAGATTTCTCATGTTATTCTTTCAGGCCTCTAAGAAACCAGATATCCAGTGAGCAATGAATTAAAATATTTATCTTGAAAGGCAGTTAAAGTAACTGCACGATAAGTCTGGTCTCTGAGTTTTTCATTTGCTTGTTTTTTAAGTTTTTTCTTACACTTTCTCTGTTGGGATCAAGCTTCTCGAAACCAGCTGTTAGTTACACAGAATCTCTGCACGGGTAAAGGTGAGAAGGATTCAGTTAAAATCTTACCACTGGTGTGGCAGGTCTGCAGACTGGCACAGTCTGTTCTGATAGTACTGGATAGCTGTAATCTTAAGAAGCCCCTGTTTTAAAAAGTCACTTTTTTTGTTTTTAATGGGAGAAGGGCAATCAGAGGCTGAAGCAGTGTTTTTCCACGTGTGACGTGAAGTCCACCTGCATAAGAATTACTTGAGGAGCTCAGTAAACAGGCAGATTCCTGAACCCTATTCCAGACCTGAATCAGAATCCCTGTGTGGGGCCTGGGAATCCTGGTTTGTATCAGCTGCCCCAGATGATTTTAATATTCTCTGGGCTAAAGTATTTTTTCTTTTAAACTTTGTTTTTCCGTCTTTCTTTCTTTCTTTTTTGTTTGGCTTTTAGGGGTTTTTGTTTTGTTTGTGGGGGAGGTAATTAGGTTTATTTATTTGTTTTCTTAATGGCAATACTTGGGGATTGAATCCAGGGCCTCATTCATGCTAAGCATGTACTCTACCACTGAGCTGTGCCCTCCCTGCCGAGGTCTTCTGGTCATAAGCAGAGATTCCTATAGGAGTTTCTGTAATAGCTGGTGCAAGAATAACCTTACATGTCTGTGTGTGTGTGTTTAATAAATTGGATGCTCAGTGCTACAAAAATAAACTAAAATAATTGGTCATTTGTCCTTTGATTCAAGTGCTCACGGCGAGTCTTTGGCCTTGATCTGGTCATGTTGCTGCAGTACAGTTCGTAACTATCAGTAGACAGAAAAATAAAAGCCTAGCGAGGTACCAGTTACTGGGTAAGATGCATCTAGTTCCCATGGTTTGTATACCTCAGCCTTCTTTTTCCTCCTTGGGAACTGTTGTTCCTAATAGGCTTATGACAACCAGTCAGAATCAGTGTAATGAAACCACACTGCAAATTACTTCATTATGTTGAATCCAAAATTCTTGTGATGAACAAGCATGCTGTAAGAGAAATGCCTGTGCTTTATCCAGTTTCTATCAAAAGACCACCCAGTACCTGAATGTGACAACATAAATGTATTTATATATTTCTAGATATCTGGATATGTTTAACATTACACAAATAATCCAAAGGTCTCGATTTTTGCTTAAAAAGTCCACTTTTCTTAATCATGTTTTTAAGCTGTTTTACTATCAAAAATCATTTCTAGAAAAAAATCTTCTATATTGTGAACACTCTATTTTTGAGCTGAGCTATACAGATGATATAATAACTAAATAGTTTGTGTCTAATTTTGCTATTATAAAGAGAACTAATCTATTATTAAACAATTTGAGAAATTATTATCCAAAAGGAAATGAATTGTATTTACATTGATTTTCTCCCCAGAACAATTCTGTCTTGGAAAAGATCTAGAGAAGGGATCTTTTGGATGTGATGTATCCTACTGTTTCTTTGGATAAAAACTTTGCAATAGTGTAAATTTCTTTTCATTCAATGATGTTAAGCTTAAGATGATCCACAAAACCCTTTGAAATAAAATAAAACAATCACATATTTAAGATTTTGGAAAAAAAAAAACAAGAGAGAGAGAGAGAACCAGGATGGACATTCTTTCCCTTTATTAAATCATGCAAACATTTTTTTCCATAAACAGCTGTTAAGCACTTTCTCAATGATGTATATGACATAAGGGAGGGGAGGAGACAGATAAAATTCCTGTTCTTAAGTGGTTTGCATTCTCAGGAAAGATCAGAGTGCAGATACAGGTAGCTATTATAAACTAAGAAAACATGCAAGGAGAATGTCATTTCTTCCATATGACTCATGGAAAAATATAGACAGAAGAGGCAGAGGAAAGGAGAAGTTAACAACCAACGTACAACCTCAACAGCCATCAAGGCTATGCTAGGACAATAGGAGCCCCGCTGCCACTCTGGGTCTTCATGACGATATCCCATATTGGCAGTTCACCAACTTCCGAACTTTCTCTACACTCATATACTGTCACAACAATCATTCACTTTGTGCTCTAGTCCTTGGGAGAACTGGACTTTTTAATCAATACTTTTAAATAATTTGGTCATACCTTTAGTAAATTAAGGCGTTTTACCTTCGTCCAAGTAACTATATTTTAGCAGCACTTTTCCACATCATTAATTTATGTCATTGAAGACTGTCTTAATCTGAGTTCTCTCAGAAACTGATCCTGAAAAAGGATTCGGGTACAAATAGTTATTTTGGAAGTGATTCCAGGAAATAGCGGAGGAGTGGGGAAGGGAAAGTGCAGAAAGTTGAAGCAAATAAAGGGTGAATTATCAGAGAATTTACCATGATGGGTAAATAGAGCAGAATCTCTCTGGGGAACACTGGGCACCAATGGACACACCTCCAAGTAGAGTGAGGGGGATATCCCAGCTACCACCTGAGGGCTGCTCCCAAAGGGGCCTTAAGTCTTTGGCACTCTCATCCACCTGACAAGGGTGACTCAGGTGGCCAGAGAAAGCCTTCAGATAAAGAAATGCAGGGGCCAGCAGTGGGAAGTTGGGCCAGTGAGGTCTTTCCTACGGATATATTTACTATTGATTTCTACTGGTACTTAACCGAGCACCTGCTAGGAGCCAGGCGCTCTGCCCAGGGGCTGAGGATAGGGATGGAAATGAATTTGAACATTTTGAAGAATGGACCCACAACTATATAGACGTGTAGTAAGTTCAATGCCAGAACTACGTCCAATTGAAAAAGATAACCCGGAAGAGGGTGATGAACTGAAGGCCAGCAGAGAAGGTCCCAAACTGGGGGATGTCATATCTAGACTTTGAAGCACCAGCGGATGAAGAGGAGGCAGTGAGGGCGTGCCAAGCCAGCGGAAGAACCCACGTAAAGCACTGAGGTGTGAATGTTCACTGTCCTCAGAGTGTGCACAGATCAAGAGCACAAATAACCCACTTCGCCTTCCTCCTCCCGTGGGCTGCTCTCATTGCTTTCCTCTCTGTGTTGTTACAGACTGTTACATACATCATACCGCAATGGACATCTCTACGCTTCCAACGTTTGACTTCCCTGAGATGATTGTTTTTGAATGTGAACTTCTGAAATTGGAATTTACCTGACCCAAGGAAAGTCTTCTTTTTCAGGAGCTATGTCTTAATTCTGCCGCGTGGGTAATGAAATTTCCAGCAAAATGATCCAGTCTCCTAAAGGAAGCGACTCCTTTGCAAGATGGAGCTCGCAGTCTCCTTCCCTTTCTGTCCCTTCTGTTCAGCTCCTGGCCTTCCTTTCCAGCTTCCCCATGTGGCTCTGTGGCAGGGCCATGTGCTTAGTGACAGCACTTCGGCTAAAGGTGGCAGACCCAGCGGAACACCAGAGTTAAGACCACAAATCACCTTGTATTATAATAGTACTGTTTTAAATCTCCCCTCTGGCAAAGAAGAATCCGTGTATTAACTGAATCAATCTAGCCATGAGAAAGCAAGTTGTTGCCTTTTATTAAAATAGAAATTGATAACTTTCAAGACTCAGTCATTTATAGTTTCTATTTCTAAAGCATTTTAACCAATATCTTTATGAAATGCATGACAAGGATTTCTTTCATCAAATCTTCAAATTCAAAGAAAGGTTGCTTGACAAGAGAAAGAAGAAAGTCTCCTAAACCCTTTATCAATAGTTTTTACGTAAATACTAGGAGTTTGGGTCAAATCACTTCTTTAAATTACATAATGAGTCAGATACAAAATTTTTGTTCACATAGAGAGAGGAATGAGAATTTGAATCTATATTCACTAAAATCTTAGTGTAAACCTCTTGGGCAGTTTTAACTAACTCAAATACAGAAAAAAAATACTGTATTTACAGATGTACTTATTTCTTTTAGAATTCAAGACAATACTCAATTTAGTCATATCACAGACATAAAAAAATTAAGTAAATAATCTTGATTCGCACAATTCCTGGCTTTTACACTCAGTAGTTCTGTTTATTTTCCTGGTTTCAATTTTTCTTGATTAGTTGCATATTTGCAGTCATTATTGCTTCAGATGAAATTACTTCAGACCACTTCCTAAATGGAATTACGCAATGTCCCTCACTCCTTTGATTTTTTTTTCTTTAAAAAAATCATCATTTCTTTTCAAAGTAAAGTAAGGAAAAATGCAACATAGAAAATCCCTCCTGTAGATGTACCTAGTGTCGCTTCTATCTAGAGATGAAATTCAGATTATCCTTTGGGCCATCTGGTCCTCACTCAGGCAAAGTTATTTTTAAGAAGGAGTTGTGCTGTTAAGTACTAAGTATCTCTCTCCTTTATTTTATTTAAATGAACTCCTTGAGACAGAGAATCTCCATACTCACTCTTGGCTACCCAGACCCACCCTGCCAGCAGCCTGTATCCTGTACATATTGAACCCACCAAAATGACACAATTTGGGGTCTTCATAATTGGTGCCATTGTCTGATAACTAATTCTTATTAAGATGTTAAAGGCTATCAATGGCTTGATGCAATCAATCGCCATATTAGAAAGAGCACTGCAGAGCAGGAGGGCAATAGGTATAGCTCGGTGGTGGAATGTCTGCATCCTGGGTTCAATCCCCAGTACCCCCATTAAAAAAATTTTTTTTAAAGAGCACTGCGTTTGTAATCAGAAGACACTCTCACAATCTTGCTGTACCACTTGCTGAGTTGTCTGCACTTCTATTTAACAGTGTAGTTCAACATTATTGAGCACCTATTATGTGTCACTATTCTAGGGATGGGGGATAGAAAAATCGTTGAGAAAAACCTAGTCAGTGTGCCAACGCAGTTTTCCAAGGATGGATGAAACATAAAAATGAAAAAAGATCATTTCGACACAACGATATGGAGAGACATATTCTGCAGGGAGGAAGTGGAAAGCTAACTGTCTTTCAGGACTTTTTTCATTTCTCCAAACACATTAAGCTTCGGTAAACACCTCTCAGAAAAGGTAAGTTCCTCTCTTACTGGAACTGGAAAGTCTTTTTACATTCTCTCACTAAATCTTATTTATCCTATTTGAAGGATTATATGTGAAGTAATTAGAGAGAGAACACACACTCCGCTTCCTTAGGGATGCTACTGCTGATTTAGGAAAGATTAGAAAGCCCCAGGTCAATGAAGTCACTGCTATATTGGGTGTGTATGGAAACTCAGTGTGTGAGATCTAATCTAACTATTGGGAGCAAACAAGGGAACATCTGATCTCTCACTTATTTACAGGTGAGGAAAGGGAGGTTGGGGAGGTCAAGGGGCTTATCCAAGGCCACGCAGCTAGCGAGTGGCTACGTAGACTCCAAGCTACGTCCCCTGACTGTCGCTCATTGTCTTGCTCATTCTTTGATGGGCACTTAGAGAGCATCCATGGCGCACAGACCGTGCAGAGCGCTGCAGGGAGTTCAGCACTCCTGAGACGGGCCCTCTGCTCCTTCTCCTTCAATTTAATGCTGAATGTCAGCTGCATTTGAGGACCGAGGTGATGAGTTCATTTGGAGAGATTCTGTTTTCCTGAGGAAATGTGATGAACAGAATGTAAGAGTCTGAATTAATATGAAGTTTGCAAGGTGACATGAGTCCTCGGGGTAATACAATTAAGGAGCCATCTCATGATGACGGAAACTCATGAATATTTGCGCTCTTATCAGAATAGGACCTCGGCTGAGTGAGGACAAGTGACCTGAAATGTGCCTTTGATCTTCCTCTTTGGGACAGAGAAGAGGGAGGAGCAGCAGCAGGGAATCTGCTTTCCAAATAAAGGACTTTGGAAAAGAAAAGTTGCCCCGTTCGTTCGTTCGTTGCTCAAAAAAGGAGTGGGAGCTGTATCTTGGGGGTCCTTTGTTTCCAAGTCTTGGCTCTGCAGACCCAGACTATAATGGAGCAGTGTTAGAATTCCAACTGGAATCCCTTTAGGTTAAAAAAAAATAAAGTACATGAAAAGAAAAAATGATCTCTGGGAACACTTTATTGCAGTGCTTACTGAACTGTTCCTGGACGTGGCTCAGTGGGTTCAGTGGTCAGATCTAGCTGGTGTGAGAGGCTCCATCGTAACCATCCCTCTCAAGCCTGAGAAACTGCACTCCAACCAGGAATCCAAACAGAGAGCTGTGTTTGTTGCTCCTTGTGTCTTCGGCTCCTAGAATCCCTGCAAAAACCTGCCCTCTGGTTGTTGCCCTTTTTGATATGGGGACCAGTACATTCCTGACTCCCTGCTGCGCCAGTGGTTTCCGCAGGCCTCAGATCCAATAAATGTGGGAGGTGCCGTTTCTCATCCCTCTTCCACCTAAGTCTTCTTTAGCTACGTGATTGGTCACTTCACTGCTACACAGGACCTAATTCCATTCTGATTAAGTGGTTACAACAGAAAGAACCAACACCCTGGTCAGGGTCTTGGTGGACAGCAGTCAATGTACACATTTAAATGTGTCCCTTTAAATACAGAGGAAGGAGCAGGGAGGTGGGTAGAGCTCAGTGGTAGAGCTGCTGCTTCATTTGCACGAGGTCCCAGGTTCAATCCCCAGTACCTCTGTTAAAAAAACAATAAATAAATAAAAATATTATGTTCATTTTTATTTATTAGGTGTTATCTTTATTTATTAATTTATTATTATTGATTTATTAATGATTTGTTATTGATTAGGTTCATTTCATTTATTACAAATAAATTAAAATTGTGTTTATTTATTTTATTTATCTATTTTTATAAATATTTATTTCTTTATTAAATATTAATACTTTAAAAATAATAAACCTAATTATCTCCCCCCCTAAAAAAAATAGACGGAGAGGAAGTTAAGGTCTTTTGTGTACCACCTGGGACAGAAGAGAACAGTCTAGAGAAGCGAGGGGCCACGAAGGTGGCCTGTCCTGTGAGAATTCCTCCTTTTCCGGTCGCCGCCAGGCAGAACAGTCACAAACCCGTCTTCTTTTCTGGGAACTTGTACTTGAAGTTGGGAAATACGCAAGATCTGGCTTCATGGAAATACTGAGCTAATCCTTTCACAAGGCAAATGGAAAAAGTTTGCTGATACTAGTTCCGTTTTTTAAAAAATGCCGTCTGATGAATGCCTTCGTTTTCCCGACGCACCACGAAAGAGAAAGTGGGCAGCGATGGGCCTTTATGGAGAGGAACAAGTGTGTGCCTGGCAGCAAGCACGTCGGGCCTCCACGCCGCACCTCAAGCCACCCCCAGCCCTGGGGATCTTTTCAGGGAGTCCACGCCCGGCCGCGGGCTTTCGGAACCGGGGCGCAGAGCTACGGTGCGGCCCTGCCAGGGGCACCGAACCTCAGCCAGCAGATACGGGCTGTAAGTCGCAGGCCAACAGGCCACAGCAGTGTTTCCCGATGCACCCAAATCCCTGAAGGAAACAAGAATGAAACAAGTGTACATTCTTTTTCTGTTATTTTAATTCTTGTTTAGAACCGGTGCTTGGGGAAGCTCTTAACGAGTTCAGCCATCGGTCAAGCTTTGGGCCGAAACAAACTGAGCAAGTGTGAGGAAAGGGCGCTAGTGGCTGACCGCAAAGCAGATTGGGAAAATCACCATGACACAAGGTTACTTGGCCGCGTCCACAGAGGTGACTGAGCCCCATTTTCTCCTGTATCTGGCCCTTCTCACCACCTGATGACAAGAGTTCTGTAAAACACCGGAGCTACGACAGGAGCCTTCAGGCAAATCCCAGTGCCTTCCTTAATATCCTCAACAGTCCCCAAGCGTGGATGAGACCGGAGCTTTCCCCATCACCTCGTCCTGTCCCTGGTCAACAATCTGTAGTATATACTCAGCCATAAAAAAAGAATAAAATAATGCCATTTGCAGCAACACAAATGGACCTGGAGATCGTCATTCTAAGTGAAATAAACCAGAAAGAGAAAGAAAAATACCATATGATATCGCTCATAGATGGAATCTTAAAAAAAAAAAAGACACAAATGAATTTATTTACAAAATAGAAACAGACTCACAGACATAGAAAACAAACTTATGGTTACCAGGGGGAAGGGGGTGGGAAGGGATAAATTGGGAGTTTGAGATTTGCAGATACTAACTACTATAAATAAAATAGATATACAACAGGTTTCTTCTGTATAGCACAGGGGACGATATTCAATATATTGTAGTAACTTATAATGAAAATGAATATATGTATGTGTATGTATGACTGAAACACTATGCTGTACACCAGAAATTGATGCAACATTATAAACTGACTACACTTCAATTTAAAAAAAACTATAGTATAACCATGTGCCACACTCTTTATGTTAACTTCATTTCACAAACTTAGCTTGGAATGTGGGATTCCTATAATTCGGTGACGTCAGAGAGGCAGGATTCGCGCTCTGAATTCAGCCACTCTTGGTGAGCTGTGAGCTGTGGACTTGGACGGGGTGCTTGAACTCTCATTGCTCCCACTGTCCCATCCGCTGCGCGGTGTGGCACAATTCCATTCAGTAGGTATTATGAAATGCCACAGGCTGTGCCAGGCACGGGGCACACAAGGGATAGAATCAACGTGGACCAGGCTGGGCAAGTTGGGGAGAACCCCAGCAGCCAGGAAAGGAGGCTCAGCATTCCCAGGGTGCATGCAGAAGGCTCGAAGGCAAGTTGTCTGGGTACCGTGACCCTGCAGGACCCAGGGGAGTTTTGCTGCTGACACCCCTGGTGGGCCTGGGCCACGAGGCCAGGAGGAGTCCTGTGGCATTTCTCAGCCCTCTGGAGAGAGGAGAGACGGGTTGTTCTCCAGCTGCGGATGTCCCCGAGCATCTCATGGAACCAAACCAGACAGCCCAGAAGGAACCTGGCCAGGAGCTCTTGCCAAGTTTGTAAAAACTGAGACCTGGATCCTCCTCCAGAAACCACAACACAGTTCTCTTGTGAGTAGAAGAAAGGAGAAAGGGAACCTAAGAGAAGGGGAACTGGGCAGGGAAACAGAGGGGACCCATCACGCGATCAGAGGATGGGGAAGGTCACTCAGCAGACCCTCCCAGAGCGAGAAAGACAAGAGGGAGAACGGCATATTCTGGCAGGTAAAGACCCTGGGATTTTCTCTGCCCCGGCCCACCGTGGAACACAGAGCCCTGTCTTCCCATCTGTCCAAACATAGGGTTAGGCCAGATTGTTGCTCAGATTCCTGAAAACCTGTGTGCATGTGTGTGTGTGTGTGTGTGCGCATGCGTGTGCACACATAGAGCATGCACGTATATTCGTGTATACACACACGTGTGTATGCAGAAGCACACGTACACGGCTCTGAGGACTTGGTGAGTAGAACACGAACTTCCAGCAATCAGTTCAGTAAGTCTAAGGATTTACCCCCAAATTTACTTCATTTTCCCAAATAAACCTTGACACACCCCACACGATGCCTAAGTGAGCACCAGCACATAGTAGGTACCCATTAAATATTTGTTGAGTCGATGAATAAATGATTGAGACAGAAATGACCCCAATCATCTGAGCTCCGCATTCCAGCAGGAACTCCGTCACGTGCTGGTGCCAGCGGAGCAGGTCGGCAGAAGTGCCCCAGGCGGGCAGTTAACCCAGATCTGGGAAGGCAGAGCAGGGTCCTGGCAGGAAATGGTGTATTGAGTGTGACCTGAACAATGAGAAGTTGGGCAACCCGAAGCAAAAAACAAGGTTGGGATGAAATGAATTCAGTAAAAAGAAAAAAAAAAGATTATTTCAGGTCAAAGGAACGATGCAAAGATTGCAGACTGGCAGTACACTAGCTGGATTTCATCAACAGAGGTGTTTCATTTGCCCACAGAGCTGGCTCAGGTTTAAAAGTTAGAATTTACATAAATACCTGTAATGACAGTTCCTCTTCAAAAACTCAAAAGCAGCCCATATAAAGGCTGATAGCTGGAAGAGAAGAGAGTGCACTTAAGGCATTGAAAAATGTGCTGTGGCTGAAATGTGATGTGTATCCTGGAGAGGGAAGATGTAATAATGTCCAAATCTTGAAGGCCTTCGAATGCCATTTTAAGGAGTTTGAATGTTATTATAAAAGCAACAAAGAGCCACTGAAGTGCTTTCAGCAAGTGAGTGACACACGCTGAAGTGTGCAGAGTGGATGGGAGTTGTTCAAGACCAATTAAGTGACCAATTAAAAGGAAACCACGGGAATCCAGACAAGAGAGGACACTGGCCTAGATGAGGAAGGTGTGGGGAGGAATGGAGAGATTCTAGGGGTATCCATTCTCCCCTTTGTCATTACTAACATCACCCCCCTTCCTGTAGTGTGGCATCATGTCCCGTAAGACACCTGCCCACATTCCTTTGAGGAGCCTTGTCAATTTTTCTAGAACAACTGTACCAGTCCTGGACCATCTTCTCGCATATCGTTTGTTAGTAACAAAAGTAAGTCTGTTTCTTATCCATATTCATTCAGTACAATGCATCTGTCAGGGGACAGAATCAACAGAATTTAGCAGATATAGGATGGACACTTCCTTTGTAGGGTTGTGATGATTCAGTATGTAGAGTATCTGCCACTATCCAAAATAGAGGCAGGCCACAAATACTAGTTTTATAATGTTCTCTCTTCCTGTCCCTGGTGAGGAGTAAGAATACTCAGATCAGAAACCAAAAATGTTGGTCTTCCTTCCACATTTATTTAGTAACCAGCCTGTGAAAGGCATCTTATACATTGTGCACATCAAGCATTTGACACTGATCCAATGGCCACTTTAATAAATGCTGGAGTATTACTTAGACATAGGGAAAGCAATGTTTACAGAATATTTTCAGACACAGGAAAAATCCCAAATGGGTTATTCAGGCTGATGGGGCTACAGAAGATAACTGTACCAGGAGATGTTTTATTCTATTTAATTAACTCTTCTAGCAATTTGATCAGTTTTGACTCACCGCCATGGTGAAAGCAGACATGAACTTTATTTTTGAAGATTGTATTCTGATTGGATAATGCCTTGGGTAATATCTGGTCGTTGAAGAGGATATCGAAAGCGGAAAGCACACGTAAGAAGATCACTGAGAAACAGCAAAGTAAGCAGTAACCTACACACAGTTCCCTCTCTTTCACTGCAGTTACTGTATGTAGAGAGGGACATAGATGGCTAGGGAAACTTGTCTTGATCTTCCTACTGTCCGCTGAGAACAAAGTGAAATTAAAGCACAAACAATCAAGGAGTAGGTATAAATATGATCTCAACTCCACTGGGAAAACAATTATATGCCTACGTGCATAGTAAGGAAAGCCACACAGAGAACAAGAAGAAAATACACTCGGAGGGGACCATGTGCAATCACAGAATGGTACAGTTCCATGTGATTTGCTGTCTTTCTAAATTTTCCATGATGGCATGTATTACTTTTATAATCAAGAAAAAAACATGTTTATTAGAAAGTGTTTTATGCAGCATTCATTTGACTGGACAGAGTTCTTTAACGTAGCAAGTCTTTAGGGTGGCTCCCATCTTTGTTCATGGTTATGCCACCTTCACAGGAGGATGAAGGGGAAAAAACATGAAGTGTGGACTAGGTAATACAGTCAAGGAGACAAGAACAGAACCATGGACACAAGGACACAATAGTATTAACTTTGAAAATGTGTACTGATGAACCAACAGGTGCTTTGAGTTTGAACTTGTAAAATTGTTTTGATGTGGACAAGTCCATGACACACAATAAAACAGAACTGTGGCATAAACGATGTGACGAACAGGGTCTGCGCTTTGTCTTGCTGCACTTGCTGGTATATGAATGCTCTTCGGTAACTGGGGAAATCTAGTCAGGGTACTAATACAGGGTACTACGATGCCCGCAAACCAAAGCTCCTTCACGTCAATTGGATGAGCAATTCTGTCCTGTGAAATTTGACCCTTTGATGTTAGCTAATCACATTTACCAGAGAAAAGGACATTAACTGAAAGAATAAATGGACTTCTAAAAAGAAATGGCTCTTCTACGCAGATCCGGTAAGATGTATTTCACTAGGATTTGGTTTTGTTTTTTTTTTTTTTGTCTCTGGGCACAGAGATTTGACAGCTTATTATTTCTAAAGAATAAAACTATTCCTCCAGTGGGAAGAAACTCAGTAAATATTAACTGATGAGCAAAACATTTGGTTAAAGAAATAGAGCTAAGTAAAACTTCTTTTCTTGGGTAATAGAATAAGAATAAAAGAAGGGACATTGGGTTAAGAACCCGTAGGGGGAAAACAAATTAAGTTGGTTGGGTTGGTCTTACATTTCTGAGATGTTTGCTTTTGACCTCTCGAAAATAAAATCCCTGGTGGGGAAGTGAGCTAAGAAAGCAAACTGTTACGTGTGTGGCAATGGGGTGATGTCCTTGCAGTGTTGAAAGTAAGAGCGTCTGAAAGTCAGGACAGTGCACAGGGGCTACACAAGCAGAGTTGCAAAACAGAAAGCAGGATGATAAAGTGAAAGGAGAATTAGAGTGAAGCACAACCGTCCAAGAGGCAGTGTAAAAACCGATGCCACCCAACTTCTGCGAGGAGATAAAAGGCCAACATTAATGGCAAATGACAAACGGTAATATCTGAAGAGAAATGGGGAAGAGAGAAGTCACATGTCCTCATGAGAACATCTAGATGGTTCCTAGATACGCTTAGTTTAAGCAGGACTGTGTGATCTCGGAGTTCTGCCAATGACTGACCTGTTGCTCTTACCAACATGGTTTTCATTCCGTGACATTATTTTGTTTCCATCTCAACCGCTATGTTGCAGTTCACTTCTGGGACTAACCACCCCACGAGTTAAGGATCTCGTCCTCCACAAGCCTGACCCCACTTCAGATGTCAGCCACACTTTTGGGGTCCCCAGGCCACTTGTATGTACTCCTGACTGGCTACAAATTTGAGGGTTTCCATGACCCCCTCAGGTCCAATAGTTCACTAGAATAGCTCACAGAACTCAGGAAAATGCAATGCTTACTGTTATCATTTTATTACATATAGACCAGGACCAGCCAAATGAAGAGACTCATAGGACGAGGTCTAGGGGGCTTCTGAAGGTGTCGTGTCCCCATTGGATTGAGCTGCATCACCATCCTGGCCTAACAATGTGTTCACCAACCTGGAAGCTCCACTAAACTTGGTGTCCAGAGTTTTCAGGATATAAGCATGGTTAGTTAAAGCGCTGGCCACATGACTGAACTCAATCTCCAGCCCCTTAGCCCTCCCTGGAGGCGAGGCTGGCTCAAAGTCCACCTCTCCTATCATGTGGCTGGTCATTGTGGTGACCACCCCATCCTGAAGCCATCTAGGGAATGACCAGGAGCCACCTCCTCAGAATAAACTCAGGTGTGATCGGGGGTCCTGTGACTAACAAAAACCCTTCTGTCACCATTTAGGAAATTCCAAGGCTTTTAGAAGCTTCATGCCAGGAACTGAGGACAAAGACCAACAAATTCTTTTCATACAACAGATATATTAAGCCAAGAACTGCAAAATGACATGAAAACAACAGATATTTGCAAGATAAATAGAAAACTCTATCTTCACAGACATAGAAAATCAACTTATTGTTACCAAAGGGAAAAGGGCTAACTTAGGCGTTTGGGATTAGCAGAATCACACTACTATATATAAAACAGATAAACAACAAGGTCCTACTGTAGAGCACAGGGAACTCTATTCAGTATCTTGTAATAAACTATAATGGAACAGAATATGAAAAATATACCTATATATTTGCTGTACATCCAAGATTAACATGTTGTGAATCAACTATACCTCAATTTTGAAAAAGAAAGAAAGAAAATTCTATGTTTCTGATTTACAGCACACATCTGAAGGATGAGAATGACTAGTCTAGTGTAAATCACACAAGGTTTTTGTGATGTGAATATATACTAGAGTAAGAAACCAGCAATCCTATTCCAAGGAGGGTTGGCTGGGGCAACAGACGAAAACAAACATTTTTTTTTTCCAATACACTCACTTTTTATTTCAATGCCCTCCATTTGCCTCAGTGTCAGGCTTGCTTGTAGTTCTCTGTTGACTATTTCTCCCAAAGTGTTAATTCCAATAAACAATTATTCAGCACCTCCAATGTACAAAGCATGGTTATAACTAGATCCCTGTCCTCACAAACCTGTCTAAAGCAGGTGACAATTATGTTAAAAATTAAGCAATATGAAAAAGGTAGAAACAGAGGACTTGGGGAGTGTTTGAGGCTTGAGCATTTAATGAGAGAAATCTTGGAGGCAGCTAGGAGGAGGCAGACTTTAAAAGGGTCTTGAAGACTGAATAGGATTTCAGTACACGATGGAGAAGCAAGAAATTTCCCAGCTGAGTAAAGTGACAAGAGGGCCCAGAAGCTTAAAACCTGTTTAGCGAAGCCATGTGGCTGCAACTAAAGGCACATGGCTGGTTGTTTTAGGAGATTATACTGGTGGGTGATGCCATACCATATCAGGGCAGGGGCGCACACTCTAAATTCTGTGCTGAGTTGGAGCGTTACTTTTCAGGCAATGGAGAGCCACCAAAGACTGTTGAAAAAGGATGCTTCACTGTGCCTTAAATTCCTCTTCTGTAAGCCCTTCCAAAGCTTACAGACAAAAATTAAACCATTTAAGAGATTATTGAAATAGTCCAGACAACAAATGACAAGGAACCATGGAACAGAACAATGCTGGAATACCAGAAAAGAGAACCAACAGAATTAAGAAATGGATTGTGGGGCAGAAACAGGAGTTGGGGAAGACAGTTTCCTAACACCTAGCCTGCCTGCCTGGGAATATGCTGTCATTGAAAGAAATGAGGAACTGTCCAGTCTGCTCAGGCTGCTATAATAAAATACCATAAATTAGGTGGCTTCAACCACAGACATTTAATTCTCACAGACCGGGAGGCTGAGACGTCCAAGATTAAGGTATCAGCCTATGAGAGTCCTTTTTCTGGCTTGCCAGGAGCTGTCTTCTTACTGTGTCCTCACCAGGCAGAGAAAGAGAAGAAGCAAGGTCTCCTGTTTAGTAACAAACAGCACCATTTAGCACAATCCTAAAACTGGCATCGCACTCACCCCAGGCATCCTCACCATGATCCCCAAGGTATCCCTGACCTGGCTCTTGCCTCTTTCTTCAACATCACTTATTATCACTCCATTTCACTCTTGTCACTCAATAATATTGAGAGCCATAGAATTCATGGACATGTCACCATGTTTTAAAGTTCCCTATTCTCACTCATGCTGTTCCCTGGTCTGGAATGCTCTTTTCATATGCAAGTCTTTACTAATGCTACTTGTCTTTCAAGGCTCAGTTCAGGCATCATCTTTGGGGAAAACTCTGTTGGGACATGTCGCACAAGCTGAACTGGGGTGCCACTGGAGGAACACTATACCATAAAGTGGTCATTGATTCCCTTGTCTGCCTTTTCCATCGGACTGTTAGTCCTCGAGCACAGGGACTGTTTCATTCTGCTTTTCTACCTCCAGCACCTAAATGTATATGGCAGATGACTACTCATAAAAAAAACCCAAGTGTGCCCAGTTATTCATAACTGACTTCTCAATACTCAAACATTCACGTTTATTAATGTACAAAACAGCACCCTCCAGTGTTCTGCTCCTCTTCAGCTTGAGCTGCATTGTTAATTAAAGATTAACTTGAAGGGGCCGTGTCTAGACTGGCCAAAGAAGGCAAGAACAAAAAATTCTAAATGTAAATTTCTCTCAAGAAACATGATCTATTTTTGAAAACATCCCTGTGGACCATTCCTAGGAGAACAGAGTAGAACAGAGCAGAACAGAGCATCTTCTGAATTATCTCCCTAAGTGGAGTTTCTGTGAAGACAGGGAAGAGGGTTTATGGGAAACGAAAACAGTGGAAAATGAGAAACAGAGAAGAATTATGTTGACAAGGATAAACCAGCAAAGGATGCTGAATACGAAAAGGGAAAGTTTGAGTCTGACACACAAACACAGATAAACCATTTTCCAAAAGAGAATAAATGTGATCCAAGGAGTCAAAAGGATTGATGATTTGGGCAGAGAAATCTAGAATTAAATCAGACATTAAATCAGAAATTTCATTCATTCAGATTGTACTGTATTTTCTTTGAGAATGCAAGCTCCTGACCCCATAACTGTTTTTACTGAACACCCACAGCGAGCGAGGCTTTGTTCAGCCGAGTCTAACAAGACACCAGTGTAAATAGGTCAGAAAGCCCGGCCAAAGGATCACTACACCAACCATTAATCAGGTGTTCCGTTCATTCTCTTTAAAAGGGGTTAAAAAGTTGGTAGTATTATGTCTAATAAATGGAAATCTCCCATAGCTCTGCTAGGTCCAGAAGAATCCATCACAAAACAAAAGCATTTCCCAAACAAAACTATTTGGCCACCTAACATTATTTTCTGTAGCATTTTGAAACACAGCTGATCTAAAATTAGATTTTTCAAACAAGTTGTTATCAGTCTGAAAAAGAACACAAACTACTTTATAATCTTGAGCAGAAGTAAAGGGTCCATTAACTGTATAAACTTTACTTTAGCAAAACCTCCTTGTGGTATCCTCAACATCCTGTGAACAAAAAGTACTCAACTTCAATATAAGAGCAGAACAAACAGCTTCAAAAAGGGCTGGTTTATCAACAACCGCTTGAAAACCTACATAAATGAAAGACCGATTGGGCCTGATAGAAACACTGATAAAAGGAATCTGGAATAAGGGCTATGAAACTGAGTGCTAAGAAAAAAGTTGGTGCTAAGAATTAAAAGAAAAGTTAGTGCTAAGAATTAAAAGAATGCTTATGACTTCTGATTTGCTTGAGGATATGAAACAAGAAGTTCTGATACATTTTCATATTTTTGAGAATTGTTTTTGCATATAATTCAGGGTTTAATTCCTCCATCTAAAACGCAACTTTTTTTGAGCACCTACCGTATATCATGAATTAGATGAATTAAAACAAAAGACCTGGTTTCAAGGACCTCACACGCTAGTCATGGAAACTGACACGTAACTAATTACAAAACTGAGGATCCATTTCAGTGATAAAAGTGTTGGCCAAGAGAGGGACTGTCTCCCTGGGTTTGATGTTCCAGAGGAGGGGACAGCTGAAGGATTGGGCATCCTGTGAACGGGGGACCAACGCTTCATCTCACAAACTAGACTATAAGCTCATTGAAGGCGGAAACTTTTTACTTCTTTGTATAGCTCATAGGGTATAGTAAATTTTCAATAATTATATCTTGGCCAAAGACAGTTCCGCTTGATAAGCCTAGGTGATTTGGAATTTGAAAAATTAGAGGCATCTAAGGAAGGAGGAGTCAATGGGACAATAAGAAGAAAACTTTTCCCAAAGCTAAAATATAATAGTCATGAATATCTCCTAACAAGAAGAATATTAGCCACAGGTAAGGCTGATAGATATCATTCTGAAGCCGAGAAAATTCTGCTTCCAGGTTTGCTGATTCATGTGCCTGATACCTCAGTCACTACTGACTACTACCAGTGCAGGCAAACTCTTGGTCTCTGTGACCCAGGATGTGGAAGAGGGTTTTGCTGTGAATAGCGAGAGGGTCTGACTTGGGAGATGCCAAGATGGTGGAGTAGAGGGACTCACAGCTCGCCCCCTCCCATGAACACACCAAGAATCACATCTACAGACCCCCTGAATCGCACAGAACACCTACTGAAGCCTGTCTCTAGCTTCAAAGCACAGGAGGATTCTGCACAAAAACCAACATACACCAAGTTTATACTTTATAGCACAGGGAACTATACTCAATAGCTTGTAATAACCTATAAAGAGAAAGAATATGAAAAAGAATATGAATACTTACATGTGTGACTGAATCACTATGCCATCCACCAGAAACTAACACAACATTGTAAATCAACTATATTTCAATTAAAAAAAATTCTCTTGAAAATCAAAGGAACAGTTTTATGGCATAAACCACACCATGTATTATTTAGGTACGAGAATTATGTAGGTGTGAGAATGTTGTACATTTTCAACTGATTTAGAAATCATTATTTCGAAAATTCTTATTGTGGGGGCCTTGACTCACCCTTACCTTGATGAACCTATTTATAAAATTTTTATTGTCTTTTTATATATATATTTTCAGATTCTTTTCCATTATAGGTTATCACAAGATATTGAATATAGTTCCCTGTGCTGTACACTAGGACCTTGTTTTAATCTTCCTTTGTTTAACAGCGTCCCCTCCCACTGGTCAAACCAGTAGAAACTACAGCCCTCCAGCCTTTTTCTGATCTCCCAACCTCTATATTGACCCTGTCCCCAAGAAGTCACTCTAAGAACTCTCTCAAAGCAGTTAGTTTAAGAAGAAAAAATATAACAGCATGTTGTTAATTGAAGGCACTTTTAATATAATTACATTGATGATTTTAAAACCTCTTTCTCATTTAAAAAGCTGCACTCTTGTCATGAGGTGCTGCTCCTGCCTTTATTACCTCATGCCCTCCCATCACTTTTGCATGGCTCTGTCCTTTCAGTCATCTGGGTCTCAGTTTAAATGCCAGCTCCTTAGAAAGGCCTTCCGTGACCACCTGGTATAAGACAGCCACCCAGTGAGTCCTGTTACTTACGTCCCTGTTTTAACTTTTCTGTCTGGTCCTTAGCACGCCCCAAGGTTGTTCTCATTCATTTTCTAGTATGTTTCCCATCTTTCTCCTCTGCTAGAGTACGCTCTGTGAACCTTCAACGTTCATATTCTCCCACTTACAGCTTCCAGATTTAATATGCCACACACACACACACACAAAAATAGGAGGTTGATTATATTAAGAGAGCAAGGACATCGTCCCTGTTGTTCACCAGCTACATCCCCAGAAAATGGAAAGTCTCTGCCATGTAGTGGGAACGTAACTGACAGACTTTCAACAGGTGATGAATGTTTCATTTCACGCTGTTTCCCCACGGTCGTGCTTGCAGGCCCAAACTGAAGAAGTCAGGTGCGCCACAACCCGGTCCAGCCGGCCTGGCCCTCCTGATCTCTCTGGCGTGCTCTAGCCATTCCCCGTGTTCTGATATTTCTTTTACCCGAATGGCACTCTGCCTTCCCAGTCTGGCCACAGCCTCCTAAGAACACAGCAGGTTGTGGAAGTGAAGAGCTGCACCACTGGTTCCAAGGCCAAGTCAAGGGCATTCCCCAGCAGGTGCTGCAAGGGCATGCTCTCTTGCGGATGTGAAGCAGGATCCCAGACAACTGCGTAGCCATAGACCCCAAGCGACACTGGGCCAAGTGTCTCTTCAGTGACATCTATGTTTATGCCACCAAGGCATAACCAGAAGGGTTTCTCTTTCTCGGAACATCACTTCTGCTTCTTTGCTAATAGTAAGAGGCTAAGAAATGGGGTAAAATTACTCTATTCCTCTGCCCCTGCTGACTTTAAAATAAATACCCCCAATGTCTTATTTCAACCCTGAGTCCGCATAACTTATCTGTGGCCTTTTTACTAATCTTCTGATTTCCTCATCTCACTAATAGCTCACAAAAGAAAAGTTCTTATATCTGTTTAGAAAACTTCCACAAAATAGCTCCAGCTTCTCTAACGGAGCCACTGTTGACAAAACCCGCCCACACTGCTCGGTGAAATGCTTAGGAAATTTAAAGTAAAATTTGAAGATGCTTCTCCACCTGATGTTAATTTGAAAACAGAAAGTCTGTCTTGGTTCAACAAGCTAGATGGTCAGGTCAGGTGTGGAGAAATCACACAGTCCTGAAAATTGCCAAGGACATCGCTTCCCAAGTTCACTTAGTAATGCATCCGTTTTTCTCAGTCTGAGGATTGAAGACTAGCAAGGGCACGTGAAACTTGCATATTTGTGGTGTTTCACAGCTTCAAATAAATAAAGCTTCATTTGTGACTTAGGATAAGTGACTCAGTATAAGATGAGGTAAAAAAAAAGAATACAAAATGGTATATGTATTTTTTATTTAAAAATTGTTAGTAGTAATCTCTAGGTTGTAGAATAATGTATTGTTTTATTTTGTTCTTTATACATTTTTGTCGTTAAAAAATGTTCTCCAATGAATATGTACTATTCTACAATTTAAAAAAACTATCTTAAAATGCCTTCAGATGTTTCCGTAAGGGTTCACATGGTCTGTAAGTCTGAATATCCACATCGTAGAAATGAAAAATTGCCCGGGTTGCAGAGGTAGCAACTTGCCTCAACGTTTGAATATTCTTTATGTATTACAGCTGCCAACTTTTCAAGGAATCCACCCACCAGCTCCACCCTGACATGCCATACAAAGGAAATGACGTTATTAAAAAGGTGGGAAGAGAAAGAGAAGTGGGGGAGGATATCTGTTTTATTCATGATCCTGATAAATTGTAACTGAGTCAGTAGCAAGTGCCACCGCAGCCCTTTGGAGACAGCGTGTGAGGCATGGACTGTCTTAGGGATCAAAGTGCTCCCAGTAGTTTGGTTTTGGTGATAAAGACTCCAACCACTTGCTCTAACGTTTAAAGGAAAGCAGAAAGAAGAACACACGTCACCAGCTGCTAACTTACTGACAGCAGCCTACTGTGACTCATCATTTTGGCAAACATATTAGAGATACTAATGTTTTATTTAGAAGTTTTGCGCAGTGTAGCAATGTGCAGAGGTCACGTTTCACAGGACTCCACCAGGGGCACATCACGTACATTTTGCAAATGTATCCAAATCAATAATGTATGACTCTCTTAATTTCAGCATCTCATAAAAATAATCAACTTCCTTATTTTTTGTTGTTGTATTGAGTCTTGGAGCTGTAAGGGGAAAAATAATGAGCTGTAGCATGTTTATTAAACTAATTCATCTATTTATATCCACTAATTGCAAAGCATTTCTAATTACGAATGTCAGTTCATAAAGGAAATTATGAATTCTTTACCACTAAACTACACGTGGAAGGGGGAAAAA
Source organism: Vicugna pacos (assembly GCF_048564905.1). Classification (NCBI taxonomy): domain Eukaryota; kingdom Metazoa; phylum Chordata; class Mammalia; order Artiodactyla; family Camelidae; genus Vicugna; species Vicugna pacos. Next base: position 32,520,472 of record NC_133009.1, read on the forward strand.
TATACAATGGTTTCTGGCTTTGAAGAAAGACAGTTTTTCTTTTTTTTTTTTATCCTCCTTTCTCTCTCTCTCTGAGAAAACTATAGCCCTACAAACACTAAACAATGACAGCAAAGCTTTGATCGCTACAAAGTCTAGTACGCTGCTCTGACTACATGCTCCTGTACTGAATTTTTATAAAAGTGTGTGTGTGTTTGTTGAGGGTCTGTTAGGTCAATTTCCCATGAATCTTACTTTTTTTTTTTCCCACTACTGAAGTTGAGAGAGAGAGGTGTTTTTTTCGCAGACACCAGTAACATTTTTGGTCACAACTGTCTAGGCTAGATTATATAGATATCTGAAGACACAAATAAAATATAGACAAAGGTAGAAAACAGTTCTGTTGCATAAGCTAAAACAAAATCTAGATCTCGTCTGTCCAATGGGAGAGTCATGTGTGATTATTTACATTTAGAATATAAAAATGAATATATGTATGTATATGGATGACTGAAACATGATGCTGTATACCAGAAATTGGCACAACTGTGTAAACTGACTATATTTAAATAAATAAATAAATAAATGTAAATCAAATGAAAATTTCAGTTCCTCACTCACATTAGCTACATTTTCAGCACTTACCAGCCATATGCGACTGGTGGCTGTCTTACTGGACGGCCCGATATAGAACACCTCCATCACCATAGAAATGTTATTGGACAGCCCTGGTCTAGATGTAAATCCACAGAGTAACAGACCATTATGTTTACACTGGTAATTAACATTATGAAAGGAGAGAAATAGTAAAAGGAGACAATTTAAGAATAAGAAGAGTGACTTAACAATCTGTATTTGTTGACGAAAAGGACAAGAAATGAGGGGGGAGGGTACAGCTCAAGTGGTAGAGTGCATGCTTAGCACGTATAAGGTCCTAGGTTCAATCCCCAGTATCTCCTCTAAAAATAAATAAACTTAATTACCTTCCCCCACCCCACACCACCCCCAGCCAAAATAAAATAATTAAATACTACAATAATAAATAAACAAAACAAAATACTTCTAAAAAGAACAAGAAATGCTAAAGAGACAGCAGAGTCACTAAGGAACATTATTAAATTACTATCAAGAGAAAACTAATTCGTAGTTGTGAATATATTATTCATTGTTACATCCATGACACTTACTAGAGTTGAAAACTAGATGAAACCAGTCATATAAACAGAATAGAACATTTTCAAACTTCACAAGTTAAACCAGTGGGTTAAGGAGACAGAGAAGACCACGTTGATTGTTAAAAGATGAGTTCCACAGGCTGAATCTGAATCTGAAAACTCTCGTCAGTGATGGTATGAAAGAACTTGACTGGCTAAAACAATCCCAATGATGTGATAATGAGACTGAGAAGTGAAAGGAGAACATCTGCCACCAGGAAGCTATGAAAATGAATGAGATGACATTTGGTAAGTGGGCTCCCAGCATGGGGTGCTGCAGGTCACAGGGTCTGTGTGATGTATCATGAATATTGCAAATATATTTTGAAAAGAGAGTTGCAGAGTGTAAAATTTGTCTTCTTCATTTTTGCACAACTCCTGTAAAGAAATATCTGAGATGAAGAAAACACTGCTTCCACCATCTTAGAGAAAGACATGTAACCACAAAGGCTCTTATGTGCTGGGCACCTCTTTTGTTGGGCACAAGGCTGTGTCCGTCACACCAATATGTCATCCTCACATTCTCCCTGACAGGCTCAGAAACTCCTTGACTTACCAGCACGTCACGTTCCTGGAGGCTGCTCTAAGTCCACTTATGCAAAAGTACAAATGGCTTTATTCAAGCATCACTAGCATCTTATGGTGAGTTACTTTGATTATTACCTAAACTTTCTTAAGTGCTTGTAAATAAACCTAGTGCCAGAAAAGTCACCAAGTGGAACAAGATCACTGCACCTATGAAAGGTCATAAGTTGAAGGCATGTAAATAGAGGAACTTCTCTACTATTAACCTATGTTGCCAATGAGAATGTGGAGGCTCAGAGAGATTCAGTTGCCTCAGGTCAGGCAATATGCTAGTGGAGAAGCTGGGGGGGAGCCCTGGGTTTATGTGGCAAAACCCAGTCCCATTCCATAAACCAACCCATGCAGCCTCCTACCAACCGTATCACAGGCCGGGGTGGGTGAAGACAGCACTGCTGTCTGAGGGGAAGAGCGGGAGGCTTGGTACCTGTTTTGAGCTGGGTTCCCCCAGAGGCAGCCCTTGAGGAAAGGATGTTGAGTGTTAGTGGCTTATTTGGAAAGTGATTACAGTAAGCGCCACTAGTGCAGGGGTGAAGTGGGACGGGGCGGGAAGGAAGTCCATGAGGGGAAGTTAATGAGAAGATTAATTCTGTAAGTGGGAACAAATTCCACTGGGGACCCCTGAGAAATGGTGGAGACCACTCCTCAAAGTTCTTCACCCAAAAGAGCAAGCTGAGATAGTTATTCTCCACATTTTCTCCTTTATTAGCTGAGGGCTACTCCCAGGACCATTAACTCCACAGCCCTTTCTGGACCGCCCCAGCCACAGCACCCCCAGAACAAGCCCCCAGGCAGAAAGCCGCAGGTGCTTGAAGTCAGAAGCCTTTGACGCAGAAGGGCCAGCAGAGATGGGAACAGTGAGTCCCAGGAGCATCTGGGCAGGGCACAGACTGCAGCTCTACAACCTCAGGCAAAGAAAAGCTCGAGTTACACCTCCGCTGCCACGTGCTTTATGACTTTGGGCAAATGAGGATCCCATCAAAGTTGACACACTGTATCTGGTTGACATATATCTGCTATGTCTCCGTCTAGAATGGTCCTCCATCTCCCTTTTTTTCCATAGAATTGACTGTTGGCTGGAATCAGACCAGTTGCCTTACAGGAGGCCCCACTGAGATAGGCTGGAACCTAGAACCTGGGACTCTTTACTGCTGTGCTTGCACTGGGACAAACATCTCCTCAAGTAACGGAACACAAAGAAACTATAAGGGACTAAAAATAACTGCATGTCTTGCACAGTTGGGGCGAATCATGAACCGTAAGACACCAAAGCCAAAAGCCAGCTGCCACTTCTGAGGTGCTGGGAGCAAAAGCAGGGACCTGTGTGTGATCTCTGCACACAGCACCACGAAGGGGGCGGCAGACCACCTAAACCACCCCTCTAGCCAGACCCATGGACTTGGCCCTACTCTCACCTCATTTAAGGGACCGGCATGTCCTTCTCCCCTAGGGAGTGGGCGAGGAAACCTGTTACTTGTTTTCACTCCCTGTGCTGCAGCACGCGTCCCAGTAAAGCCTCACTTGAATTCCTCACTTGGCCTCTTATCAATGTCTATTGATTAAAGAGTCCAAGAACCCAGATCGGTAACACCATTTCATGCTTTTGTCCGACTGTCTCTTCGAGTAGCATTTGACCACGGTCCTCTGTTCTCCGTATTCTCTGCAAACTAGTTGTTAGACCTAAAGACATGATTAGATTGAAGCAAAACATTTTGGCGAGAATCCCTCATAGGAGGTGACCTGTACCTCCCAAGGCATCCCATCAGAAGACTCACCCCACAGGCTTGTCCCATCATTAGTTAGGCTGAGCTCATCAGTGGGGAAGGTGGTTTACAGCGAGATGGCTCTGATGCTAAGATTATTTGTAATAAGGAATCCACACAGCTCTGTTGCTGGATTCCTATGAGAATTAAATGCTACAGTGAACGCCCCTAACACAATGCATAAATACAGCCGGGGCTCCATGAAGGAGACGTGTGACGCATCTGGAACCAGTACAGCGGGAGGAGATGAGAAAGAACAACCCTGAAAGCACGCCTGACAGCTTCACTGAAGGATATGATTTCAAACCGAGCCTTCAAAACAAACGAGGGAGAAGGGCCTCCCGGTGTGAGTTACAAAGGAGAACAAACACACAAAGTACCCGGTACAAATCGCAGGGATTGGGGAAAAGATAAAAGTCAAAGCAGGAAAGCTGTGATGAGGAAAGGCTGTGGGAGGATTTAGGGGTCCGTTTAGTACTTTGGGTTTTATTTTGTGGATAATAGGAAGCCATCGAAGGTGACGTTTTGTTTTCAGAATCATTTGACTTGTGTTTCAAGAGTATAATGATACCCGGGATCTTTTGCTCACCCTTCTAGACCCACCCTCCCCTTCCTCTATCTAGTTCTCTGCCCCCCATCCCACTGCCGACCCGAGGCCACTCTGGAAGGACCACATCAACACACTTTCCACTTTCTTGGTCTCTGGCTTCTATGTGATTTGGACCAGCGAGGAGCCCCAGCAGTAGCAGGTTCAGGGTCCCTCCTGATGGCTTTTCCACCCAGGGAAAAGGCTCCTCTGCAGGTGCGCTCTCTACACAGCCCCTCATTCCAGATTACAGGAAAGATCCCTCCCTTTCAGGCTCAGGACAAAAGAACGGCTCCAGGCAGTAGCACAGGGAACTCCAGTGTCCCAGCTTGGGTCCTCCCCACACCCTGCCCCCCACCCCTTGTGCACAGTCCATTTGTTAAGCTCTCCTTGGACCCTCTTATTTGAGTTGCCTTGTTTCCTGCTGCGTATATTAATACAGGTACTCCCCGATTTTCAAAAGATTCCCTTACCCCACTTTACTTTCATGAAAGGCCTACATTAGTGCCTGCTTTCTAACTGAAAGCAATCCAGAAAGGATTTTCACTTTTACAAAAAAAAAAAAGCGAAAGACAAAATTAGCGTTCAGCTTTTTTTTTTTTTTTTTTTTTTTTTTTGCAGTGAGCGAGAGAGAGCGGCCCCACCAAGCTCTTTCCCTGAGAACCACACTCAGCACCTCAGCACCTCAGCACCCAGCGGCCACAGCGCTGAGCTGTGTCTGTGAGCATCTGCGCTTTGTCTCCACTTTGTGCCTCTGGTACAAAACGTGCCCGACGGTAACTGCTGCTTCTTCGCTCTATGCCGTTTTAGTTTATGAAAGTTTTCATGGGAATGCTCTCTTTTCAGATAGCAGGAGAAACCTACAGTGCACAACAAAATTACTCCAAGAAATAGAGCCTCAAAATAAGACTCTGGGATTGATTTGCTTATCTACTGGAGGATCTTAGACGACTGGAGCTTGGACATCCCACCAGGAAAGAACTGTCCATAGAATGTGTGACTGAGGAAGGAAATGCTGATGACCAAACGACGCTGTGGCCAGTTACAGGTGTGGGGACAGGTTCAGCTACCATTTGTGTCCCTTGATTATCTTGTTTTCCTTTTTCTCCCCTGCTGCTTTATATGAAAACCCCAGTAATCGCTAATGTTTTAGTTCCAGACACGGGTATGACTGAATTAACATCACCTGATGGGACTCCGTGTATCCCATGGGAGGGAGACATCAACTTCTTTCACAGACACAAGTGGATGGTAAGGGGCCCAGGGAATGAGGGTACCAGCTATCTTGTCTACCACCCTAGACCCAGCAGGCTTTTTACCATGAATTGTATCGGTTGACTCCTTCACTTCCTGGGCTGTGGCTGGATTCTGGCACAATCTGAGCCAATCTGATGAAGGGACAAGAGTGAGGGGAGGGCATTTTCTCCTCTGCTTCATCCTGGAGGTTGGCTCTGGCTGGCTGCCTCCCATGACCAAATGGCATGGGTCCTGTCATGGCAGGTGTTATGGCCTTAACTGTGTCCCCCTGCAAATTCATCTGTAGAAGCCCTGACCCCCAGTGCAACTGTATTTGGAATAAGGAAGAAATTAAGGTTCAATGAGGGTAGGATTTCCGTTCTTAAGGAAGAGACAAGAGAGTTGGCTCTCTCTCCGTCACGTGAGAGCACAGCAAGAAGGCTGCCACCTGCAAGCAGGAAGAGAGCCTTTATACCAGAAACCAGATCACCTGGCAGCTTGATCTCAGGCTTTCCAGCCTCCAGAACGTGAGAAAATAAGTTTCTCTTGTTTCAGTCACCCGGTCTGCAGTGCTTTGTTACGGCGGCCGGAGCCGACCAAGGCAGCGGGCTCTCCCTAGACCCCTCTGGTCTCAGGCTTTTGTAAGAACTCCCTGACCTGCCACTTCAGACTCTGCGTGGTCAACAGCCCCACTGGTCCTTCTCATCTCTCTCACCTGCACACACTTGTATTCCCAGCCCTTCTACTCACCCTCACTTTACTTACTCTGTTTGAAGCAGGCCACCTTTCTCCCGCTGGGTCTTGACCAATGATCGTAACAGCTCTAGAGTCCATGCAAACGACGAAGCGGAGAAAGTGAGAAATTCGAGGCAGGGGTTTCTGCTTCAAGGTCCTTTCTCTTTTAACAGGTGTTTTCTCAGCACCTGTCTTGTGCCAGGTAGTAAAGAAGAGAGACCAAGAACCTGCCCTCAGCAACACCCCAGTGTGGGAGACAAACGATAAGCAAGTAACCAAACACATGAGAGAGTTTCATGCTGGAACCTGAGCTACTGAGGAAGTGCACCAGGTGCTGAGATGGAGAACAGGTGGGCTGAACCTGCGTTAGATGAGCATCAAGTCCTTGGAGGAGATGACAGAAAGGCTAGTGAGAAGCTGGAATCCATAGTATGGGTTAATGATTAAATGCAGAAAATTAAGGAGGAAGAGGAATGGAAGACAATCGCAAGATTTCTACCTGACTCACTAGGGGAAAGCAGCACCATGTCCAGCAGATACAAAATAGATCACACACTTTGGCAGGGGTTGGAAAATGGCAAATTCATCCTACCCCTCTTTTTGTAAACTAAATGTTGTTGAAATGAAGACACACTCGTTCATCTACCTACTGTCTTTGTCTGAGCTCAGCCTACAAGAGCAGGGTTGTATAATTTCAACAGAGACTTTGTAGCTTGCAAAACTGAAAATGCTTATAGCTCTTTACAGAAAAAGTTTACTGATCCCTTCCCCCTGGCTGTTGACATAGCATCATGATATAGGGAACTGAGGACCCGGCGGAGGGGCAGGGGTGGGCGGTCCATTTCCTCTAGGAATTTTTTTCACAGCTAGAGTGATTATCTGCCCAACTAACCCTTCCTATCCTTGAGTGGGTTGGAGGAAAATTCACACGCAATTAATCAGTACATGGAGTCTGGGGTGACCGTACTTTCATGCCCCTTGAATAAACATGTCCAGGAACAGTTGTAGAAATGCCTAAGTCAGAGGTGAAGAAACAAGCAGAAAAGAAAGCTCCACCCCCTGGCCTTGGGCCGAACTTGGAGAGAATTTGTGCATGACCCAGCAACTTTGGGTTCTCTGCTTGCTGCATATTTCTCACAACCCCTCCCTTCTTTCTATGCTGTCCTGTTGACTCTAACTGCTAATAACACCTAATCCACCAGAAAACATCTACATCAGAGAAAATGATCGGGATCAGAGAATCCTCCCCTGCCTCCCACCTGGCGGCCTCTGAGGAAGGCTGTACCACTGTCTGCAAGTTAAGACTCGCTTAGAGCCTTACCTCCAGAGAAGGAGCCAGTGTTATCCTCACAAGGGTCACAGTTGCAGGCAAATCTCTTGATATGCTGTGTCATCTACAAAGTAACTGGTTGCAGAGCTGAATTCACATTAACCCCAAGGCCAGCTGATATGTGAAATAATACACAGTACTTCATTTCACAATAAGACTGTGTCCACAAGATTATCCCCATCCCTGTTTTAGGATTTGAATCTAATGAACAGCACAGGCTGATCCGCCATCATTTGCTTTACCCCCTCTTCGTGTTACCACTTGTTTGTATCTGTCCTTCTGTGTTACTATTTTTGGCCATGCCTTTAGCCACAGGATTGAGTCTGAGAACAGGCAAATATGGACTCAAGAAAGATAGATGAGGGTTTAAATTTATTCTCCCAGGATTAAGAGCAAAACAACCTTCTGTTCAAAGAGCACTCAAAGCTGGTTAGCTGACTGCCAATTTTGAGCAATTCCCCAAAACACGACAGATTTACAGGATCCTAGTCATCATGTTCCCTGTTAATGTAAACTCTCCTTGGGATGATGGTAAATTTGTACATTTTAGAGCCAAGCAGCTGTGAGATTGGTGATCATGTGACAGCTCACTGGATTTGGGTATTAAATGATCTGAGTGTGACTGTGAGCTGTGGTCCTTGCTCTCTGTCCCCTCTGGACAAGTCTAGCATGTTGTTTCCTATGTGGAAAAAGAAAGGATTGTCCTGATTCCACGAAGTACTATGAAAATGAATAAAGGAAAATTTCGTTTAAAATGGAGTCGGGAAGCCCTGATGCGGGTGGGTTCAGGGAGGTCCCACTCGTCCCAGCTGACTTGGCTTACAACAGCAGGAAGAAGAAAGATTTTCTCCTCACTCGGCAACAGCCCAGCCAATGAGAAACCACTGCAATACAGCCAATGAGAAGCCATCACCACCCCGAACTCTCTTTCTCTTCCAATGAATTTTATTCAAGACTCCACTCCCAACTTCCTCCTTTCCTCTGTAAATAAAGTATGAAAAAATAAGTGAAAACAAAAGGGTAGTTGTGCTAATAAGAAAAAATTGCTCCCAACTCAGTAACAACAACAACAAAAAAAAACCCAATGAATCCAATCAAACAATGGGCAGACAACCTAAACAGACATTTCTCCAGACATACAGACGGCCAACAGGCACATGAAAAGATGCTCAATATTGCTAATCTTCAAAGAAATGCAAATGAAAACCACAATGAGTAATCATCTCACACCAGTCAGAATGAACATCATTAAAAAGTCTACAAATGATAAATGCTGAAGAGGCGGTAGAGAAAAGGGAACCCTCCTCCTACACTGTTGATGGAAATGCAATTTGGTGCAACCACTATGGAGAACAGTACGGAGATTTCTTAAAAAAACTAAAAATAGATTTACCTTACAATCCAGCAACCCCATTCCTAGGCATATATCCAGGAAAGACGAAAACTCTAATTCAAAATGATACATGCACTCCAATGTTCATAGCAGCACTATGGATAATAGCCAAGACAGGGAAGCAACCTAAATGTCCCTTGACAGATGACTGGATAAAGAAGATGTGGTTGTGTGTGTGTGTGTGTGTGTGTACACAATGGAATACCACTCATCCATAAAAGAATGAAACAAAGCAACATGGACAGACCTAGATGTTATCATACTAAGAGAAGTAAGTCAGAGAAAAATAAATATTACATGGTATCACTTGTATGTGGAATCTTAAAAAATGACACAAATGAACTTACTTACAAAGCAAAAACAGACTTACAGGCATAGAAAACAGACTTATGGTTACCAAAGGTGAAAAGGTGGGGGTAAGAAATTAGGAGTTTGGGATTAGCAGATATAAATTACTATATACAAAATACATAAACAACAAGATCCTACTGTAAAGCACAGGGAACTATATTCAATAGCTTGTAATAACCTATAATTAAAAATAATATGTATGTATAACTGAATCACTATGCTGCTTACCAGAAACTAACACAACATTGCGAACCAACTATACTTCAATTTAAAGAAAGAAAGGAAAAGAAAGAAAAATTTGCTCCTCTGCTTTGTTCTCTGGACTTGCCCATAGTTCACCAGAGTTTGCGTGTCCCAAATTTCAATTCCTCTGCTATCACCAAATAACCCCAACATTTCTGGCTAAACCACGTTCCTTTTTGTTTTAAAGGCTTACAGTACCTTTCAGCACTAAACGTTTGTGAATCTCTATCCGCTCTAGTTTAATGCCTTGCTTTATAGATGCAAAAACTGATGCACACAAAGGGAAACTCTAAGACAGCTACTTAGTGGTACAGCTGAGTTTGGAATCAGAGTCTTTCATATGTTGTTTTAAATTAACTCTGTGGTGGGGAGGTGGGGCGAGGTGGGCGTGTGTTCTGAAGAGCTCAGAATCAGAAGAATACAATACCCCCGGCCCTGGGCCTAACTCCATGTGAACTTCTGCATCTTTCTGTTTTTAGAATTTCTGTTCTCAACGAAAGGGACCATAAAGATTGTGCAGTGATCCCCTACTCAGTTTGAACTTACGAGACTCCCGCATTGGAGCACCAGAGCTGGGGGCAGGTCTCAGGCCCTAGGACATCTGAGGGCTTCAACAATGGTGTGGTTTGTTTTGATTTTCAAACCCAGTGGTATTTCTCAAATTTTCTTAGCAATGAAGGACTTAGAAAAAAAAAAAACTAGCGATTAACTGTTGTTTGTTGTTTTTTTCCTAATTAAAAATCATTTCCTAGGAGTCACTGACTGCTTCACATAGGACTTTATTGTGGCATTATTTTAATTCTACTGTAGAAATAAGGATTATACCAATTTCCTTTACCTCAGAAGTCTTGAGATGGAAAATTCTGCTTGTGGAAGTACATATTTTTTGGATAACTTTAAAATAAAATTGTACTTCTAAGTAGCACTGATCTCCATCACAGGAGGCCTTTCGTCAAGAACATAATCACTTAGTGAATTTGTTGTTTTGAAATGGAAGTATGCTTTTACAGACTTTATTCAATGACAAAGGAAATCCTGTGACCAAACAACGTGAACCCAGCCTATTTGTTCATGATACTGTGTTTGGCGCTGTCATAATCAAAATCAAAAGGTCACTGCCCTGGAAATAAATTCAATTTTCAATAAAAGATTAAGTAAACACATAACAACACATTCAAGACTGGAAGGCTATCTATTTAAAGATGTGTTTTAGAAATATATATATATCGTATAATTTAAAATATTCATTATTAATTTAAAAAAACAGGTTACAAGCTATTTGCACCCTATGATCCCCATTCGTAAATCTGTGTGTATAAAATCCTAAAAATGAATTACATAGACATTTCAAGTCAATTCTGAGCAAAATGCTTTGTTGAAAAATTGTTTTAACATGAGGCTGGGGTTTTTTTTTCTTTATCTGGAAAAATTCATTCCTATCACACCCCTTCCCCATTTCACGTCCACCGCCTCTGCAAAAGCCACCAGTTTCCTCATCAGAGCTGATATGAATTTAAAATGGTACCATTCCATTTCACTTAAAAGTTTCATGGTTCAATTACAGCAAGAAAATCTGGGAGACTGAAACAGATTCGTCTCTGGTTTGTTTTTCCACTTAATGAGGAAGTACGCTGTTCTGATACTATAAAAATGATTCAATATGAATCAATTCTCAAAATGCCGTAAATCACAGATATTGCAACTTCAAAGCCAAAGTTACTTCTTTGTATAACCGGAAAAGAGGAAACCTACACACACCATTTCCCAATCCCTGGCCCCCGGGGCTGTTTTTTACTGGAGGACCATAATTGCTTGCTTGGATTACAGAGAATGACGCTGCTGGGATATCCCGTCCTACCTAGGAAAGCCAGCCATCAGCCTATGGCAAGGAAAAGAAATAAAAAGTCCAAGAGGTGGCCTCTTCTTTGTGTTGCTGCCAACAGATGCTTTGGGACAGGCCCAGATTTCTTGTGTCCAATCCAATCTGGGTCCAGGGAGGCGGGTAGGGTGAAGAGTGACACTGAACTGCATCATAGTAAGTCCCTGTCCTGATACTGTGGCAGACACAGAGGAGTGCTGGCCTGTCTCTGTCCAGCTCTCCTCTCCTGGGACCCTCTTCCAATAACCTGGCTGCTGGGAGTGGTGGCTGCCAACGGCTCACACTGACCCGCCTTCTCCATGCCCTCTGCTGACCAGAGCCAAGTCCAGAAGTTAGGTCTCTTCTTCTCTCCCACCAGGGCCAGTGGCCCCTGTCTGACATGGGCTACAAAAATATAGCCCCTGACCTCAAGGAAGGACCACTCTGCAGTGGGATTCTAGGCTCCAGAGCCCAGCCCCCACCCTACTGCACGCTGTGGATGGGGCCAGGCCAGACTTTGCCATGGGTCACATCCTTCCGAGCTCCATCCCTCCCCTCCCTACTTCCCTCAGTCTCTGAGAGCTTCCTGGCAGAGCTGACCCTCAGCAGATCACAGAAACCCCAGTCTCCCCAAGCTCTGCTTCTGGGGAGCCTGTCCTTAGACAGATACTTTGGCTTGAGGAGAAATTATTTTATTTCTGCAACACATTTCTGGATTCATGTTGTAGATGATCAGCAGGGACACAGCCCTACCATGATGGGGGCTTCTGCCTGACTCTGCAGGCTGGCAGGCATTGTATCTGGATTGCACTGTATCTGAGAATTAATGTGTATCTTTGTATCTGTGTGTCTGAGCATCCCTGTGTCTCAGGAGAGCTGTGCATGGCTCACTAATTACCTGCTGATGGTGAAGACAAATCGCCCTTCTGTCTTGCAGACGTGGAAGCACCTGGTGTTGGAAGGCCAAAGGCCAAAGCCCCCATCATGTTACCAGTCTTAAATGAGCAACTCCAATTGCTGTGTCTCCGCCAATTCCTACAGCAGGACTGGCTCCTAGGGCAGAAGTACCCCTGAGAAAGGACCAAGAGTTCTTATGGGAAAGGTGGATAAAGATTCTGCGTATTGTGGACTATGCCTCCAACACCATGGACAATCTGAATTCCACTCATTTCTTTATGTATTCCTCCTAAAAAGCACTTCCTCCTTCTCACAGCTTCTCTAAAGCCTACGCCCCCTCCAAGGCCCTACTGAGACAGGAGGGTAGTGGGCAGGGCACACAGCCGTTAGAATGGCACAGCCGCTGAGGACAGGACAAATAGTGGTTAGGACCAAGATAGAGGAGGATTCAGCTTCCAGCAGAACTTGAGCCTCATTACACACTCACTGTAATACATTAGCTGCTAAGTGACACACCCACAGGCGCCAGGACAGTTCCCAGGTGGACCACAGATGGCCAAAAAGTGAGTGGAGCCCAATTTCTGGAAATCCCCACCCCTCCCCCAAAATAGTTGGAATAATCCTCGCACTTGTTAGCATATGAAATTACCCAGCCCCAAACCCCACCGACCCCGCTCCCGGGGTCCCTCTCACTTCGGAGGCTGACGGCGTTCTGTCTAGGAGTATGTACCTCTCTAAACTCGCTTTCGCACTGCGATGGCTCGCTCTTGAGTTCCTGCCTGCCTGAAGCCAAAGACCCTCACTTGGTGGGGTGTGTCCCAGGGGCTCACCCGAGGCCTGGAACATGACCATCCTCTTGTGCCCCATTTTCCTGCTACACTACCCATGTCCTCCGAGCTCTGCGTCACCCCAACACTTCTGGCCGGCGGCCCGTCCTCCCTCCTATGTGTATACACAACTAGACTGTTCTTTCAGCGCCCCACAGGACCATGCACTGTCCTTCATATCTTTATGTGTATGTCCCTTCTCTCCAACTTATTTGAAAAGTCCCAGCTCAGAGGAAAGTCAGAGGCTAAGGGCTAGGCCTTGCACAGAATCTCCCTGTTGGCCTGCGCCTCAGAGGCTACAAGGCCTGTACTCATCCAGCTTCAACACAGAAGAGCCCCAAGTCAGCGACAGAGACTGAGGACAGAACGGTTTAGTGGGTGGGGAGCTTACCTGTCAAGCAAGATCCCGGAGCGACTCCCCACTGCCTGCGGAGGACCTCAGGGCAGGCTCTGCTCCCCGGGGGCAGGGGGCGGTTAGCAGTTATAGGGGGAAATGATGTCAGGATGGCTCACTGGTTACCAGGGAAACCAGCAGAAGGACACACCCCTCACCGCCCCTTTGATGAGAACAAGCACCGGCTGGGACCTGAGGGGCACGTGTGGAGGAAGGCCAGGCAGGTGAGAGCTGTAGGTGAAGCAGGCACTGGTCCAGCAGGGGATGTGCAGAAGGCAAGAGCACAGCCACCTTGGGTGGCCTGGCCCTACACTCCCTAAATGATACGCACATTGCAGATGCTAAGTGAATATTTATTAATGATGTTGACTCTATATTCATTGCTGAGCTGGCAAAATGATACGTCTTCGTGTGGATAACAGGGGTCTGGGAGGTCTGCTAATTAAGATCTTTTCCTGCCCTGTGAGGTTACCCCATGATTGCAGGGACTAAAGAGGAGTTCGTGTTCTGTTGGCAGCAGAGATATTAAATTTAAGTCCAAAGAGGGCTCAGTTCTTAACAAGTAGTCCCCTGCCCTGCCTTTGGGTGCAAGAGAGAGTAATCTGGTTTGACAGCCTTTACCCACAAGAGATACAAGAGGGAAATTTGTGCCCCCAAAACAGGGCTGTTTGGGGTTGGGGGCTGGGAGAAGAGAGAGACGCATGTTTGTAAGGAGAGATCATCCTCTTCCATTCACAGCCTCTTTTGGACTGGCATCTGTCTCAAACCTGTGGCCTAAGTTCAAGAAGAGGGATGTGTTTTTAAGTTTTGTGTAACTGAGAGATGATGATAGTAGTACTTCATTCCCCAGCTGGATGTTCTCTGAGCTACCAGAATGGCCAGCTGCCCCCAGTGCCAGGAGAGCCCGGGGGACACGAGTACAGTACAGAGGACTCCCCCGGGACCCCCCGGATACTCGAGATGATGTCTGCCTGTGCCCTTGGCCTCTGGAGCCAGGGCCACAGAGGACAGCCTGGGGCCAGGGTGGGTTCACAGGGGCCTGCCTGCTTCAGATGAAGGCTGCACAGAACTACTGACTCAAGGCCAGGTCCCTGGAGAGACGCCCGTTACCTAGAAAGGCTCCTTGGGACTGAGCCCCTGATCAGCTGGACTGCGGGGCCCCCCATCCGCCACCCCCAAGTCTGCAGACAAGCTGTTACAGCAGTGATGACGAACAACAGAAAGCAAGCAGCGTCCTCCCCGCCCCGGACGCGGGCTGTCCCGCCACATCCACCAGCACCGTCCTGCCCCTCCCGTCGCCCGAGGAGCAGGCGTGCGGAGGGCAGGGGCCGGTGGTGCGGCGCGCTCAGTAGAATATGAGGTTAGAGCTGGTAAAAGGGTGATTAAAACATAATAACCTGACTGGCTGCATAAATTTCAGAGTCCAGTGCAAAATGAAAACGTGAAGCTCCTTGTTCAAAAAGCGAGAAAAATCACCCTTAAAGGCACTAAAATCTAAAGCTCCCTTTCATCCATGGTCTCTCAACTTCTCACGGAGTTTTTTTACTGCTATTTAATGTCACTCTTCCTCAAGAACAGGGACCCCCCCCACAGGCCCCAGGGGCCAGAACGGGGTGCAGGCTGCACTTGGACCTAACGGCTCCCAGGCTCCCCTTCCCAGGCTCGCTGGACCCCGAGGGTCCTGCAGCCTCAGTGCTGGGCTCACCTGGTGTCTGTCTCTGAAGGGGTGACGCTGCCAAGGGCCTCCGGCAACCGCGCCCCACGGGGAGGCCCTGGGCTGTGTGACTCCCGCAGCTCCCCACAGAGGGCTGTACTTATGTGGGGCCTGGGGCTTCGGTCAGTAGCGGAGGTGGCATAAGGCTTTCTTCGTTGGACTGAAGCCCCACGCCCCTGGGTGCATTGCCCCATCAGACTTATAAGCACAAATCAAAGATGATGCCATTCCTAGGAATTTCAAGATTCCTAGGAATTTCAAGTGCAGTGCTGCACTGCAACCCCGGGGCTCGCCCTGCTGAGAGTGGCCACGGCCCAGGGTGCAGCCTGGACAGCCTCTGAAAGGAGACTGTGTTGGTACCAAAACTGATGGAAAAGGCACTGACTGGGCCTGAGATGCTGTTGACAGAACCTGTCATCCAGCAGGAAATGCTGGCTGAAGAGGGCACTGCGGGTAGCAGTTTGGGGCTGGCTGGTGGGACTCCTCAGTCAAACCAGTAACTCGTAGGTTGCCCCACAGCAGATTCGAACGGGCAGGAATCGGATTCTTTCTTCCCTCATCACCTTTTCCACTTTGCTGCCAAGCTCTGCTGTTTTCTTTTGATCTATCTCTGTAGTTCTTTGTGCCTTGCTCCCCACAAACCACCGTGTCCCATTGCACATGCTGGATGAGACCAGCTTCAAGCAGGCCACCTGGTACCTGACCACCCCTGAGCCAGCGCACGAGCCACTGCCCTTGGACCTGGGCCTTAGTGGGGAGCTCACTCCTGCCCCTCCCCTTACTAGACTTTTCACCTCAGGCAGCTTACTTAGCTCTTTCTTGGCTCGTGTTCCTTATCGTACAGTTATTTGAGCCCTAAATAAGGCAGTGTGTATAAACTGAACGGCACCCTCCCCCTCATCTCAGCAGGCCGGACTCCCCCTCTGCCAGGAGGTAAGCAACGGTCGTTCTACAGTTTAGTATTGTTCAGGAATTTTCCTCAAGTGCAGATTGCCTGGACCTAACAGATGGTTTCTCCAGCAGTGCTGCCTACAGAGATTTGGTCTCATCCCTCTTATACGGGAATATAGTGTTTACCCATCACGGAGGCTTTGGGCTGGGGCCCAGAAGTGCTGGAACTGGCCAGAGAAGGACCTTAAAAGGGCAAGAATGGAGAAGCCCAGGAGATAGATAAAATGAGAATTGCAACCCATGAAACGCTTTAATAATGTCCAGGGAGACAAGGCACTATTACCTTGCAGAAAGATGCATGTAATATAAAACTCTGAGTGCAACACAAGAAGGGTTTTCTCTTTTTGCTTGTTAGAGTATTCCATAGAAAATGTTGCTCAAAGGACACTCTTAATGTAGTCAAGCATGTACACTATAGACAGTCAGTGTTAGAATACAGGGCATTTCAACACGTGTTTGGAGTCACAGATAGGTATGACCAGAAAAACTAAAGTCAGTAAATCAATGCTTTTTTATGAGTGTAAAGGAGCCTTGTAAAGGAGCCTCATAAAATACCACTACTCAAGGCCATTACTCCATGGATGTGGCACTAATTTAGGGTGAGTGAGGACAGGTAACTTGCCCAACCCAGGTGATGACAGAAGCAACTATAACCAAGTCTGCAGCCTCAAAGACAGTGCTTGTCCGTTAACCTAAAGAGGTGAATCCATGTGGACAATAAATTGGCATAGAATGGCCGAATTTACACATAAATTTCATGTATATCTCTTAGAGTTGTGACTGTGTTAAACATTATATACACACAGTCTTCCCATGTTTCCTTTCCTATTTGTTTTACATCACATATATCGATTGCAAAGACATAAACATCTCTATGCCCGTGTTGTAAGACTATATATGTGTATACATACGTAACATACAGGTAATAAGACAGATGTATCCATTCACAAAGTGCATGTGAATTAACTGACTTCTGTACTCCCTATAGCCCTGGGTAGAGCACCCATGACATATGACACACTTCAGAAGTTTAAGAAATTGGTAAACTGGAGTTAATCCTCTTTCACAGATTCACTGCTTAAAGGAACGCCAAAGAGGTGGCAGGGGCTCTCCCTGTCCACACAGGCTGCACCCCACCTCCAGCTGCTCTGACAAAGAGATGGAAATCCAGGGACCCTGCGTGGCATGGCCCTTGTCACCCGACACGTTAGTGGGCCTAGAGCTAGAACACAGGCCTCTTCACTTCAAGCACTATCTATCATTTGGAGCTTTTTTTTGAAGTATAGTTGATTTACAATGTTGTGTTAATTTCACGTGGACAGCAAAGTGATTCAGTTATACATTTATATATCTATATATTCCTTTTTTGATTCTTTTCCATGATAGCGTATTATAAGATATTGCTTGTAGTTCCCTGTGCTATACAGTAGGTCCTTGCTGTTTGTCTGTTTTATATATGGTAGTGGGCATCTGTTAATTCCAAACTCCTAATTTATCCCTCTCTCCCACTTCCCCTTTGGTAACAATGTTAGTTTTCTCTGTCTGTGAATCTGTTTCTATTTTGTAAATAAGTTCATTTGTACTATTTTTTAGATTCCACATAGAAGTGATATCACATGATATTTGTCTTTCTCTGTTTGACTTACTTCACTTAGTGTGATCATCTGTACGTCCATCAATGTTGCTGCGAATGGCATTATTTCATTCTTTTTATGGTTGTGTAATATTCCATTGTATAAATATACCACATCTTCTTTATCCAGTCATCTGTTGATGGACATTTAAGTTGTTTCCACATCTTGGCTATTGTAAGTAGTGCTGCTGTGAACATTGGGGTGCACATATCTTTTTAAATTAGAGTTTTCATCTTTTATAAATACATGCCCAGAAGTGGGATTGTTGGATCCTATGGTAACTCTATTTTTAGTTTTTTAAGGAAACTTCATACTGTTTTCCATAGTGGTTGCATCTCATTTGGAGCTTATCACTCCAAAGATACTCTCGGTAATCTTTTCTTAGGAAAGTATTATCTTCCCCACCTAGACTGCAATCTCCCTGAGGGCAGAGGTAAAGTCTTCTCTCTTTGTATAGCTACCCACCCCCAACACATTTACAATAATTTGCCCGTGCTCTTAACTGAGAAAGAGTTTATTGGGAAGCCTGGGGAGCATGTTGGCTTTAAACCTTCCATGAAAAGGTGAAGTCTGATTCTCTCCTTGAAGACACAAGGGCCTAGTGACTGGCTTCTAATGACTGTGACACAGCAGAAGCAGTGCTGTGTGCCTTCTGTGGCCAGGTTAGAAAAGGGGAGACAGCTTCTGCCCAGCCCTCTGTCTGTCTGTCTCTCAGGACACATGCCTTAGGAGTCTTTGTCTGGCCACCTGCAGCCACCACGCTGGAAAGACGACATACACAGACCATGTAGAGATGCCCCAGGAGCCCCACTCCCCAGGCCCCAGCTGTTGGAGTTTTCCTAGCATCACCCACCAGAGATGAGTGGTGGTTCCAGCCCTCAGTCTTTGAGACACAGCAGTTGAAGGTAAGCAGAGCAGAGATGAGCCTCCTCCTAGGTGCCCTGCCCGAAACGCTGACCCACAGAAATGGGAAGCATAATACAGGGTTGTTTAATGCCGCTAACTTTAGGGGGTATTTTGCTACATAGAATTAGATAACCAAAATGGACAGTTACATGACACTGATAATAAATACCAATTTTAATAATCAAATCAAGTGTACGTTTTCTGTTCTTAACCATGGCATCTTTCTGGGTAATATAGACAATTAGATTCATAAATTAAAACTATTAGTTAAGTCTCGAAAGGCTTGCTGAATACAAGGCCTAAAGAATAGCTTCTGTTTTCATTGTATCATTAATTATCTTTCTAACAATCCCTTGCTTGCTCTGAGCTAGCCTCTGTGCTAAGCCCTTCACAAAGATCAGCTCGGGACACACGTCCCAGGTACACCTCGCTGATATGTATGAAGGCCATAAACCTCGGCTGAAAACCCCCCTAGAAGCAGGTGAGTGTTACCATTACGCCAACTCGACAAGTGAGGAAACTTAAGGTAAAGCCGTGTTGATTTCCGTAAGGTCACACGTCGGAACCGGGAATTGAATCCAGTTACGAATGACTCCTCATCAGAGGCCACCTCAGGCCACCCAGTTAAGGTCTCCGAAGCTCAGTCTGGTCTTTGTTCAGTGAGGTGATTGACTATAAGTACTCTGCCTGCATCATAGGATTCTCATAAGAACCATAAAAGAAAATAGGTGAAGGGGTGCCTTCTAAACCAATCTATAAATAGTTAGCACTGAAATTCAACTAAATTTAGAATTCTATTTTTTAAAAGCCTTCCCAATTCATAACTATTTAATCTGTTATTGTTTCCAACCTATTTGTTAGAAAGTCCATTAAAAACAAATTAATTTCAAAGAACTATGCGCTTTGTTTAAATGGATTTGGAGGAAAATGCTGTATTTCTTGAAGCACGATTACAAAGCATCTTTAGTTTCTGATGAAATCTTTCGTTATTCAAACCCTCTGGAAACAAGAAACCATCCAGAGCAGTAGTTTTTCAACCGTTTACCTTTGGAGACCGAGGGATTCTTCCCCTAGAGCTGTTCTCTTTAAATCTATTTTTTTAATATCTAGCACAGGAGGAAACAGTATCCTATGTGCTTCTGTTTCTGAGGAGAGAGGTGATAGCTTTTATTAGATTCGAGGAACAATTCAAGACTCAGAAAAGGTCAAGAGCCACTATCCTAGAACATAAATAGAAAAGAAAAAATATGGAATGTCATCTTCTGTAATCATCCCACTAATGATTATTAAACCTGCCCCTTTTGTGCTGGAACTTTCAGATATAACGTGTGCTCCCTCTCCGAGGCCTCCAATTCTGTCTCTGGGGATTCAGATTATCTGGCTTATTTTTTGTTTTGTTTTGTTTTGTTTTGTTTGCTTGTTTGTTTCGGTGTGGGGAGTGGTTAGGTTTATTTATTATTTGATGGCTGTACTAGGGACTGAACCCAGTACCTTGTGTGTGCTAAGCATGCGCTCTGCCACTGAGCTATACCCTCCCCTTCCCCCCTGATTCAGATTATTTGGAAAGAAATCATTCTCCTGCAACTGTGTGCCACCCTTAGTCTGAATTCCGACACCTACAACAATTGATCCAAATTTTACCACTTGGTGTTTACAGCAAGTTTCAACTCCTGTCCTCATTGTCACCCTTCCAATGTTTGAAGGCAGGTATCATGTTCTCCCTCACCCCAATTCCTCTTTCTCAAAAGAGAGACTCATAAGTGTACAGTATACCCTGTGTGTTACCTAGTCTACATTACAGTAGAGGACTAGCATTGCCCAACTTACTGGGGTTTTTTTTTTACATTTTTTATTGAGTTATAGTCATTTTACAATGTTGTGTCAAATTCCAGTGTAGAGCACAATTTTTCAGTTATACATGAACATACATATATTCATTGTCACTTTTTTTTGCTGTGAGCTACCACAAGATCTTGTATATATTTCCCTGTGCTATACAGTATAACCTTGTTTATCTGTTCTATATTTTGAAATCCCAGTCTGTCCCTTCTCACCCCCTGCCCCATTGGCAACCACAAGTTTGTATTCTATGGCTATGAGTGTGTTTCTGTTTTGCATTTATGTTTTGTTTTGTTTTTTTCAGATTCCACATATGACGATCTCATATGGTAATTTTCTCTTTCTGGCTTACTTCACTTAGAATGACATTCTCCAGGAACATCCATGTTGCTGCAAATGGTGTTATGTTGTCAGTTTTATGGCTGAATAGTATTCCATTGTATAAATATACCACCTGTTCTTTATCCAGTCATCTGTTGATGGACATTTAGGCTGTTTCCATGTCTTGGCTATTGTAAATAGTGCTGCTATGAACATTGGGGTGCAGGTGTCATTTTGAAGTAGGGTTTCTTCTGGGTATATGCCCAGGAGTGGGATTCCTGGGTCATATGATAAATCTATTCCTAGTCTTTTGAGGAATCTCCATACTGTTTTCCACAGCGGCTGCACCAAACTGCATTCCCACCAGCATTGTAGGAGGGTTCCCTTTTGTCCACAGCCTCTTCAGCATTTGTCATTTGTGGATTTTTGAATGATGGCCATTCTGACTGGTGTGAGGTGATACCTCATTGTCGTTTTGATTTGCATTTCTCTGATAATTAGTGATATTGAGCATTTTTTCATGTGCCTATTGATCATTTGTATGTCTTCCTTGGAGAATTGCTTGTTTAGGTCTTCTGCCCATTTTTGGATTGGATTGTTTGCTTTTTTCTTATTAAGTTGTATGAGCTGCTTATATATTCTGGAGATCAAGCCTTTGTTTCATTTGCAAAAATTTTCTCCCATTCCGTAGGTTGTCTTTTTGTTTTACTTATGGTTTCCTTTGCTGTGCAGAAGCTTGTAAGTTTCATTAGGTCCCATTTTTTTATTCTTGCTTTTATTTCTATTGCTTGGGTAGATTGCCTTAGGAGAGCATTTTTGAGATGTATGTCAGGTAATGTTTTGCCTATATTTTCTTCTAGGAGGTTTATTGTATCTTGTCTTATGTTTGACCCATTTTGAGTTTATTTTTGTGTACGGTGTAAGGGAGTGTTCTAGCTTCATTGCTTTACATGCTGCTGTCCAGTTTTCCCAACACCATTTGCTGAAGAGACTGTCTTTTTTCCATTGTATATTCTTGCCTCCTTTGTCGAAGATGAGTTGACCAAAAGTTTGTGGGTTCATTTCTGGGCTCTCTATTCTGTTCCATTGGTCCATGTCTGTTTTTGTACCAATACCATGCTGTCTTGATTCCTCCTTACTTGTTTCAATATCACCTAGAGTTTAATTTGCTGTAACACCTCTATGGCTATGAAACTGGTATTCTAGCATTCTAGGTATTAACATTTGACATTACCCTCCAGACTCCTCACTGCCTGGATACCTGGGTAAGTGAATGAATGAATGAACACAAACTGAAAGAGCTTGAGGATTTAGGGTCAGCAAAGAGGGTTCTTGATAATTAAGGAAATAGCTACTTTATTATCACATCCCTCAAGTCAAAAGATGGAATAGATAGATAGGCACTGTGGACAGTCTGATTCAGTCTGGAAAAGGGGAAGTGAGGATTCCCACAGGACCAATGAGAGAAAACTTTCCATGACTCATTTAGACATTTAGTAATGTTCTGAAAGGAATTTTGACCTGTAGCCATGTTGCCACTTCCCCCTACACACATACACACTTAACACCACCACAATAGAACACAATTCTGTACCCATCTTTGTGAATTAAAACAGAATGTTTTAGCTTGGAAATAAAAAACAAAAGATTGACACAGTTTAGAGGCAGCAAATAATAATGACATTGTGCCTTTGTAAAACTGAGATAAACCTTTTGGCAATATGAGTTCTGTCTCCTTGAAAAAGATATTTTAATTAAAAATTAGTGTACCCTAGAGGTTCCTTTTGATTGTATCTGAATCTGACCATCTTCCTTGCCCTTCTAAGGTGGATTCTTTTTCCCTCCTCTTCCCATTTCTCTGGTATTACAACAATTTGAGGACTACGTCAAGTTCATGACCACCTGCTACGTCATGCAACTCTGCCCCGTTGTGTTTTTTCCCCCATGGGCAAAAAAAAAAAAAAAAAAGGAATTTGTGAAGAGTTTCCCTTGGACATTGTTTTACTAACAAATTGTTTAGTTGGCCCTGCTGCCAGAAGTGTGTTTCACACCAGAAATCTCAGTGCCATCATTCAGGGACAGAGACAGGAGCCACCTGGTGACTCCAGCCAAGAGGGCAACAGCCCCAGACACTTGGCAATTGCAAGCTGGCCACCACTTCTGACCTAACCCAACCAACCAGTTCCAATGGTGTCGGTTTGTGTGCTTCTAATTTATTTTAAATAGATAATCTTTTCATGTAGCAAAAAAAAAAAAGTCAAAAGATACAAAAAGACCTAAATCTTGTCCCCAGCCTCTGCAGTTTCCTGTCTTAGAAGCAACCCGTGTGCATATGTGTCCTCACAGACATATCTTACGCCTGTACAAGCAATTCATAATTTTTCCACAAATATTAGCATTGTGTACACACTCTCCTGCACCTTGCCTTCATCCATTTAACTACTGGATATCATACTACATCATGAAAGAGGAAAAGCAACAGAGGGTGGTATCCTGGAAACCACGTAAAGAGTTTCAAGTAGGGTGTGCTCAGCTGTGCAAGATGCTTCAGTCAGATGAGGATGGAGAATGGATCCCTGGGTGTGGCCCAAAGGAGGCCAGGTACGACTTTGGCAAGAGCTGTTGCCAAACCATGGTGGGGGGCAATACCTGATTGAAGTGGGTTCCAGAGAAGGGGAGGACAGCGGGTGTAGACGGCTCTGTGAGACAGCTTCACCACCAAACTTGCCTGAACTCAGAGAGGCTCTCCCACTGGCTTTCAAGAAGCAAACCACCAGGAGTTGAGTTCTGCAGCTGCAAAAGATGAATTCTGTGTGAGTTTGGAAGAGGACTCAGATGGGAGGGCAGCCTCGGTGGACATCTCAGTGGGTGGCAGGGTCGTGAGACCCCAGGAAAGGACTCGGCTGAGGGGTGACTGGACTCCCGGCTCTTGGAAACTGTGCGATACCAAACAGGGTTTTTTGTGAGCCCCTGAGTCTGTGATGATTTGTCATTGCAGCGGCGGAGACCTCACACCGAGGGGGAAAGAGGCAGCGGGATGCAGGGTGTAGGGAGATTATAACAGAGGATTAGGGGAAGTGAGCCAAGCCGGGCGGAAGTGGGATATGAGGCAGGGGAGGCTCCCTGGAAGACCAGGAGCACCCCTGCCTTTACCTTGAACGTCACTCGGGCGTCTGGAGCGCGCTGAGTCCCACGCCAGGAGAGGGCGCCGGGGGGGCGGGGGGGTTCTTCTGGGCGGAAGAAGAGCTGGTTGAACAGTGTATGCGGCAGCTCTTACTGGCTTGAACGACAGGCTCCGTGCGACTGTGGGGATGTCCTTTAGCATCTCCTATTTGGAGCCACAAAAGATGAGGGTGTGGAGGCTTCCCCAGGGACGCAGGTCCTGTGCCCTGGCCGTGGCCGGAATGTTAGCGGGTCACTGGGCTTCCCAGCGCGGGTCCCGGAGCCACAGGAAAGCACGACTGCCGAGCTGACGCTCCCCCCCAGGGCCGGTTTGTGTGAGCTCGCGGAAACAGAAGCATCCCCGACCCTTGTGCGGGGCCCTTAAACGTCCTCCAGGGGTGGATCCTGGGATCACCATGCAGGCACTGACTCCCATGTAGTCTGCTCGTGACTCACAGCTGGGACCCGCCCCAGGAATGACCTCCAGCTGAGGAAGTGGCCTTGACCAAGCTGATGCCCCTCCCCCTCCCGATCAGCCTGCAGCCAATGACTGGTCAGCACAGGTGCACAAAATTATGGCCCCTGTGCCTTAAATTGGGAGAAGTTTGAAGACCATGAGGAAGGAGATGGGAGAGCAGGAATGCAGAGACCTAGGGGAAAAGGGGCATCAGACAGAGCTGGAAAGAGAATCTATTTATTCCGAGAGGGCAGAGTAGGTTCCCCTACATCATAGGATAGCAGAGTGGAAAGAGCGCTCTGAAACCCTTAATTAAGAGATGAGGCTTTGAAGTGATTTTACATGACACCAAACCCTAAGAAACACACTCAGGTTGAAGAGAATCACCAGCTCCATGGTGCACTTGACTTTCCTCTGAGCCCAGCTATTCCCCTGAGCAGTTTTACAACTGCAACCATCTCCAATCATCTTAACGGGCAACAGAATCTTCAAAACAAAATTATATTTAATCCAAAGAGTAAAACTATCCCATTACAGACCTCAGGAGGAGAAGGAGGGAGTGACAGACTGGAAAAAAAAAAAAAAACAGAGGCTATCTTAACACCAATAAGGTTGGAAGTCGTTTGCACAAAACTTTAGTTAATAAATACATAATGAAGTTTCCTGTGTCCCCACAATTGTTTGTGTGCTGATATGTGGGATTTTATTGGCATTTCTTATAATGAAAATGACACAGAGCAAGCAGGGTCCTCCAGTAAACAGCACTTCCTTAGCTCTACCGGATTATTGAGTATCGCCTTTTGTTGAACTCTTACTGTTGTCTTTCCATAGCTCGTGGCTCACACAAGTATAGAGAAGAGTTCATTTAGCGCTGGTTTTCTGCCTTTGACTGGTCTCCACTATGTATTGAACCTACGATTACAAGGGAACCAGCAAGAATGAAACAGGAAAGCTGCCAGAAGGAAAAAAGTAACTGGGCAGCTGCATCGGGAAAGGGGGGGCTTATTCCGTCCACCCCAGGACGCTCAACTTTCTCAAGATCAGTTAGCTAGTAAGTGGCAAAGGTGGGGTTTAAACGTGGGTTTTTTGTGAAAACTCTACCTTTTGTGCTGTGTTTGAAGCCAGCACACACCACCACCTGTCCAGTCCTCGTGAAGTCACATAGGAGGACTCTGGGTCTGGAGTGGTCCCAAGACTGCAAGGAAGAAATCCTAGTATTGTACCAGTGATGGAAGTCGTGGTGTTTTCTTACCAGGTTTGCTTCTCCATCAAGATATTTTAAAATATGTTCAAGCAATCCCCACCTCTCCAGCAGAGCTTAATGTGTAGAGTCTGCCCTAGGTGGCCAACGGATACTCACCGGTAAAGCTATCACAAAGGTTGCTGAAGGACATTACTTAGGACACTAAACTAAATGAAAGAATAATGATACTGGCGATACCTACCATTCTCTGAACGATCTTATTCTCTAGACACATTCACATGTTCATTATCTCACTTAATTCTTGCTACAACTACAAATAATGGGTATTGTCACTTTGATTGATTAAGAAATTGATATTTGTACATACTGAGTGAATTACCATAGAGCTCTAAGTGAAGGGAATGGCTGCAGCTCTGATCAGCCTGCCTCCAAAGCCCACACTCCCTCCTGTTAACCCAAATACCAACCAGGGCACCGGAGAGATTTCCTGCTGAACTCTTCTTGACTCACGACCAGTAACTAGAGGGGAAAAAAACTGAAATGCTGTGCACTAGTGAACTGCTTTCGGGAAATTTTTCTTGGGAACTTAAAGTGGCTTGTGTAGATTTTGCAAATTACAGAATCTTTTAGCAGTCTTGTTGGTTAGCATAGTGCCCAGAACATTATATAAATACCCAGTATTTGGTGAAGGTTAGTGAATCAATTTAGATGCAAATTTGTAACCTTTTCAGAGGATGAGCTATTGTTCATTTCTTCTCTGAGATCACACGGGATTTAGTCGGGGGAAGAGAAGGTAACCCAGGTGGTACACTAATAGCAGGATTCCTAAACAGAGCAGGGAAGGGACATTCGTCACTGCCCCACTCCACGCCCCATGGAGATGACGATTTTTAAGGAATTAGTTGTAGGGTGGTAACCACCAATGCACAGATCTACCAGGTAAAGCTTCGCAATCCTCTAACTGTTACCAACTGATGCTCTGAACCTCTCCCCCCACCACCCTTCATCCACCGGTGTGTGCATTGAGCTGACACACACTGACCCCTACAAAGAGGCAGGCTCTGCTCTGAATTCAGGGGGTATAAAGAAGGCTAGCAGTCAGTCCTTGCCAGAGAGGGAGCAGAAACAGTAGGAGGAGGAAGACATACACAGTAGGGGCACTACGGTGTTAGAGGAGCTACGCACACTTGCCCTGTAGAATGAGGAGCCGCTCAGAAACAATAGTAGCTTCTACCTAATGAGACGCAGCAGTGGGACCAGGAAAGCCTGCAGAGAAAGGGCGCTTTTAAAGACTACTTGGACGCTCCCAATTTTGGAGGAACGGGTAAAAGTGAGGTGGAGGAGGCTGGGCATTGCTTTGCTCACAAGTTACCTCCAGGGGAGGGGCGGGGTTACAGCTGTTTTGTGTGGTGGGAATTGGACAAGGGATCATGTCCTGTACGCCCTTCCCAGAACGGGCGAAGGAACCGTGACCGCCCTCCTGTCCTGGCCACCGCTGTCGTCAGTCATCACCTGGAACTCACTTCCATCGAGAGTTTGGAGACATTCCAGCCAGAGCTGCCAGGATGCAGCCTCCTCATGTCATCCTGGAGCAGGTCACCCATCTCTCCATTCAAAGGTGTGCAGTCTTCAGTACAGTAATGAGAAACTGTTATTTTAGGATCCTTTCATTAAAAGCTTGATTAAAAAATAAAAAAGATAGGTGGAGGAAGAGGGACGTTTCCAGAGAGAAGGGATGACATGAGTGGAGGCACAGAGATACTGAACCACTGGATTTTACAAACAATGCTTTCTCCCGCTACAGCAGCCTGGATTTTCTCCCTCCACTTTCCTCCACATCCCACGTCCGTTTCGTCTCTTCGGTGGAAACTTCCGAGTAGCTAATGTGTACCTAGCTGCCATCTCTCACGTGAGCCAGGAGAACTAATTGAGGTGTGGTGGAAAAACAAGCAGAGATTTGATGCGTCGTTAAGCTAAAACAAAGCACAGCCTCTGGGAGTTTTGTGTGTGTGTCTTTCCCATGTTCGTACATCTTAGAGATGAGGGTGTGAGGTAAATAACTAAGAGATAAGCTTGAGTCCCTGAACCTCGTATACTTACCCCCATCTTGTATTTACTTTGGACCCATCACTCAATCTAGGCAAAGAGAAGTCTGAAGTAGGGAGATCCTCTGTGAAAGATCATGTGAGCAGGTGATGAAAATTTCGACTGGATGTACTTTTACATCTGCATTGCAAGCTTATCCAGGGAGAACTATCTTGGAAATCCAGTATTTCCGAGTCGAAATGTCAAATCAAGTGCAAAAATAGCCCACTGGAGTGTTCCCCTCCAGCAAAGCAAATCCCCCTCCAAGTCCAACACGTCAGGAGCGTGCACAAGTTGAAAACAAGGGCGGATAACTCCACAATAAAACCCGAACATTGGCAGACTGTGGAGATTAATGTTTGGCTGCGTGTTATGAGATTCTATTTTCAGCACATTCTTCCCAAACAAGGGGAATTTCTGCCTTTGCAAAGAGCTGTCCTGGATAGTCCTCAAAAAGTAAATGTCATGAGTAAAAGAGATCCAAAATAGAAGTATAGCTTTAAAATATTAATCTAAAAAAAGTTTAAGATATTTGTATTTCCCTACCGCCCACACTGAGAGTTTCCCTTCCTTTCCTTCCCAGTGCCCAAACTTCCGTATGTCACTAAGAACCATGGTTTCACTTCACTTTAGCCTTTGAGCACCGTCCCCTAGAGTCAGGAAGGCTCTTAAGCATCATTTCATCCAACTCTTTCATTTCACATGTGACCAATCCAGCAAATTATATGGAGCATCTGCTCCCTAAGAGGCAAGATACCAGAGCTGGAGGAGAAATACTAACATGAAAAATATGTGATTCCATGAATTACTTAACAAAAATAATTTCATTTCTGCCTTAAAGAAGTTCTACATTTATTTGAGGAGACCGATCCCGTATCCTTAGAGAGTAAAGCAGAGAAGGGTAAATGCAGGAAGACTGACTCAAACCAAATGCAATTCATCGATGAAGGACGTTATTTTAATTGGTGGCATGTTGCAGGCATTTGGAGCAGACGAAGAATGGATGTATTTTCACTAGAAAATACATTATTCTCCAGAGACAGAAGAGTGTTGGTAAAGGTTTATCAATAGTAAAGGGTATGTATGTTTCAGGAGCTCTGAGACTTGATTTGGTAGAAGCAATGGAAGAAATGTCTGAGGTTGAAAAGGCACAGAATCCGACCACGTGGAGAAGTCTTAGTATTTTTTTCTCTGTTTTTTTTTCCCCACAGTGTTTTATATCAAGTGGAATTTTGATTGGAGAAAGTAAAGAGAAGAGAGATCGTGTATATGAAGACATTGAATACAATACTGACTCGGGAGGAGGGCCTCCTAGTGCCGAGAGTTTCACAGTAAGGATGCTCCTGACTGCATGTGGACAACCTCAATTTCCACAAACATCTCAGGTGCAAAAGAAGCCCAGAGGTAGATACTCCCAGGGTGTGTTAGTTCAGTACTTATCGAATTCATCAGGGAGCCTGTTTTCCCCCTCTTTTCTCTGTTCTGCCATCCTCAGCATGTTGGGTTAAATCTCCCTCATGTCACAAGGTAGTCTCTGCCATTCGTGGCCTCACTCCAGGAACCACAGCATCCAAATAAGAAGGGAGGCTGTTTATTCCCTGGGTTTCCTTTTCAGAATCAAGACATTCTTCCCAGAAGTTCTCCAGCAGACTCCTCATTAGCTAGAACTAGATTCCATACCATCCCCAAATCAATCTTTGACGAGCAAACAGGATCACCAAAGCTAATCAGGATAGTGCCCTTGAGCCACGGGCAGATACGTGAACAGCCAAACAAAGCTAGGGCTTTGCCAGCAAGGAAAGCAGGAGACTGGCTGTGAGGCAGACAACTCACGCTGTTAAGGGATCAGAGCTATTCCTGAAGCCCTGTTCCGGGAGACAGTAAAGTCAAGACCCCTTCTCTGTCTTCAGAACTATGGCCAGTCCGCAAAGGCTGAAGAAGACCAAGGCTGGGAGTCCCTCTAGGCAGCAACAGGTTTGACTAAGGTTTGGGACTGGGACCTTGGTCCCTCTGCATCCTACTCAAACCACCAGGCTGTCAGGTGCACGAGGCGGGAGGAGCAGAGGGAGGAGGGAGTTCATGGTGAAAGCACAGGTTAAAAAAATCTTTCGAGGCAATGTTTGAAGATGAAGTTGGCGGGGCTCCATCACCTCATTAACCAATCTTGGGCTCTAGGAGAGTAGGTCCTTCCTAATTGCACACCTCTTACCAGTCACATCATGCTCAATACGTATATTTAGAGAACTTTTTGAATCAATTTATTACTTTTTCTCAATTACTTTATTCCACAACATGATGTCAGAATTCTTACTACCTCAGGAAAGGTAATGTTTTGGCGAAGGTAACTTGCATCCTGCGTCAAGGGTGTATCATCTGGGTACCCAAATCAATTTCCATAATCATATGTTGCCACATTGTCATTTTAGTAAGGAAATGATGACGATGTTTTGTGAAACCACATAGCTTTTTTTTTTCAGCCACTGTTTCTTTACGATAAGAGGGAATTAGACACAAAAACAGAATGAGTCACTCATTGCCACCACTTCCCTTTCATTTTCCTTCCTGTTTTCTTATTGGAGGCTGCATATAAGGTCACTGCTGGGCCCCTTAGCATCTCAAATCAGGCTTAGATAAAAGTGCTGAGATGTTTCGTCCTTCATTCAACAAATATTTATTCCAGGCACTGTGCCAGAGAATAAAAAATCCAAATGAGATACAGCCATGTGGTCTAACACAGCAGCTATTAAAAGTGATAGAACACAAGCCCATTTATTGGCATGGAAAGATGTCCACAATAAATGAAAATATATATCTATACGCATTGTTTACTTTGGGGGGGTATGTGTGTATCCATCCAGATACTTTTTATTTGCTATTCAAATATATACACAGATATACGCAGGGGTGGGGAGTTATTTTAAACAAGCAAAAACACTTGCCGGTAGTCTTTTGTCTTCTAAGGGCTGGTAAGGGTGGGAGGAGGAGTGTCGGTGGTGATCAGAACAGCAGAATTCAGTGGGAGAGTAAATCTGTATGCTGCTTCCTTCTGCCTACACCAACCAGGGCGAACCGGTCCTACCTAAGATTTTAATTATGTTAAAAGAAAGATTGTAGTTTCAGAACCTAGAGTAGATTACTTTTGCCTAATGTTTTTTAACTTTTCCTGCAACGTACATCGTTTGCATAAGAAAAATAGGATATAGTTCCCATTTTCAAGGAACTCTTATAGAAGAGAACATATAAATAAAAAACTGCCATACCCTATTGTGGCTAAATCACTTGTATAATACCCCCTGTGCAGTGTATATATATCAATCTCCCCGTTAATATATCAATCTCTCTTTTAATAATATACATCTCTCTCTCTCTCTCTCTCTCTCTCTATATATGTATATATATATATATGTGTGTGTGTGTGAATGTGTGTGTATATATATATATACAGCATACATTTATGAGGGTATGGAGGAGGAAGTCCCTAGCTCCACCTGGGGGTATCTAGAAAGGTTCTCCCCAGGATTTGGCTTTGAATTGGGTTTTAACCCAAAGTCTCTCAGAGAGAAAACCACATGTTAAAGCACAAACGATCTGACAGCCCAGTCGGACTGGATCTTGGATGGATGGGTGTGGAGACCCACCCAGGGAAGGGATTATTAAGTGATAGGAAGAGAGGCTGTAACATTAGATGGGAACCAGATAAGGAAAACACAAGTCATCTTCAAAAGTGGAGCCTTCATCCTAACATGATGAAGAGTCATTGAAGACCACATTTTCCTTCAACAAAGAGGTAAGCACAATCTTAAAAAGTCGGTTGGTTTGTTTTAATTGAAGTATAGTCAAAGTGTGTCAGTTTCTGGTGTGCAGCGTCATGTTTCAGTCATACAGATACATACAATCTTGAAAGATTTTTAATGTTAATTTTTTGTCATCATAGAACCAAGGAGACAGAGCACCAACTCTGTTCCTAACCTGAAGCTTCAGGTCCTTTGGACTCAGTCCTGTGGATTAGAGCAGTACATCCAAAGTGAGTCCCCAGATTGGGGTCAGTCAGTAATAAATTTTTCACTGGTCTAAGAAGCAATAAGAGAAATAAGCATCATGTAGTGAATTTTGTATAAAACTAAGTCTATTCAATTTTTTAAATTGGTTTTTGATGTCTGTTATTAGCAAAACAAAAAATAATCTCATGTTGGTGGGTTTTTGTTTTTTGTTTTTTGTTTTGTTTTTTTTTTTAGTTTCTCATTCATGAAAGAAAGTTTAAGTTCAGGGACCCACTGGACTAGAGTTGTCCAGTTTCACTAGACACTGAAAATAGAAAAAGGAAAATCAGCAGAGCAAGAACACAGGAAAAAAAAAACAATAGAGAAATCAGAGAGTTAGAGGAAATTCCACTGGTCTAGGAGAAAGTATGGAGGTGGAAAAGGAACTAAATTTAATAACAAAGCATTTGTTCTCTGCCAGATTGGAATAAATCTTTTATTTTAAGAGAGACACAGTATATCCTTCTTCTAAAAGTTTCATGCCAAAGATCTAGTTTTCATGTCTGTATTTTTAGGAGAATCATTTGGAGCCTGAAATGCACGGTGCACACAAATAAATCTCTTTTCTTGATGGGATATATGTCTCCACAGAGCTGGCTCTAGAGAAAATTTTTACCAAGTGAATCCTTATTCTCCCATTTTTTGATACTGAGAAAAAAAACCCTTAGTAGATCATGCTGACAGTTTTTGCAAGGAAGGAATGAGGATTGTGCTCTGGCTTGTGGACTGCAGAGAAACTGCAGGATTATTGCTGGGAGTTTCACCTTGTAATTCACTTTCCCTTTGCATGATCTCCTTTTTGTCAGTGTTGTTCTTGTCTCCGTCCGATAGTCAGTTTACGTGCAGGCACTTGCCCCCTAGTCTCTTGAGTGGTTGTTTTCCCTCTACCGCAGGCTTACAGACTCCTCGGGTCATTGTCTTCCATGTGTGTCCCCGCAGGGCACCCAGGCCCACAGACTCCTTTCAGTTTGTTTACCTACTTTTCCTTCCCACAAAGAGCAATAAAAAAAAACGACCTTAGCTCCATAATCCTGATTTATAGACTGAGGCATCCTATTAGTGGTTTTAATTTCAACCCTATCAATCAATTGTGTTTTGGCAGGATATCTCAAAGTTAAACATCATAAAGCTAGAGTTAATGTTAACTTATGGCTTCATAAATGGAAATATCCTTTTCATATTTCACTTTCCATTTGTGTTAGATCATAATAAAAATTAAATCCATCTGTCTCTAGCAAATGCAGAGTATGTCTGGTTAGAGACAAGAGGAAAAGAAATTCGAAGGGCAGATTTGAAGACAGGCTTGAAAGTGGCAGACAGAGATATTCAAATCAGACTTCGCCTTTTAAGGAACAAAGCTTTGTGTTTTATAAAATCCACCAAATGTATGTTTCCTTATAAATAACAAAAGAGGAGGATAACATTTAAAGCCACACATGCAAGTTTTAGAAATGTTCATTTTTGGCCAGGTAAGAAAATATTTTGACAGTATGTCACTATTTTATTTTCTTCTCCACTCCACAATTATTTTTAACATAGGAATAACTTGTAAACATGTCTTCACCATCAGTGATTTAAAATTTCCATAAGTATTTTTAGTAAAACATATAAATATCTCCTTAATCTTATTCTGCTTTTTCTACTCCCTTATCTAAAAATAACTACAATAAGAATTGTGTATATTCTTCCTCTTTGGGGTCTATTTTAAGCAGCTAACAATGAATCCAATTTTTCAATAACTCAGAGCCTGTGCCAGAAAGACATAAATTAAGCATAGAAGCTTGCATCAAAAAAAAAAAAAACCCACTATATGCCACTATGCATATATATGTATAACTGAATTGCTTGCTGTACACCTGAGAGTAACATTGTAAATCAACTACACTTCAATAAAAATAAAATTAAAAAAATTTTTAAGTAAAAATATAAAAACAAACTTAAAAAAAGAGAGAGAAAAATTTATATCACTATCACCACTTCTTAACTTAGGACGAATAATATCATTTACAGAATAATTACCATGCAGCTAAAAACTTCACATACATACATACATACATAAATACAGATATATGTAATTTTGTTTATTCTTTATAATGACACTATGAGGTAGGTGCTTTTTTCTTGAATGAAAAATTCTTTAAATCGTATAGTACTTTACATTTCTTAAAAGTTTCACATACATAATTTCATGTAATCTATAATAACCCCCTTTTTCATTCCCTACCCCTAAATTGTCCCTCCTCACTCGTAAGCACTGGTTTGTCCTCTCTGTCTGTGAATCTGCTTCTTTTCTGTTACAGTCACTAGCTTGTTGTCTTTTCTATACTCCACATATAAGTGCTGTCGTACAGTATTTGTCTTCCTCTGTCTGACTTACTTCACTTAGCATGATGCATGAGGTCGGTGCTTTTAATGACCCCATATGACAGACAAGGAAACTGAGACGTACTGAATGGAGACCCTTGGTTAGTAAGAGGCAAAGCCAGAGATGAAACCCAGGTCTGTCCAAGTCTGAAATCCTTTGACAGTAGCCTAGATAATCGTAAATGTGCAAGCAGGCCGGGAGCCCTGTAAATCCTGATCACACCTCAAAATAACGCCCAATATGTCTGACAACCTTGCGATCAATGCTCTCATGAGAAAACACTCCCACTCTTTGTAAAGTCCATTTTATTCCTCCTCAAGGCCTGGCACACAGGAGCCGCTTATAAATGTATATTTAATAACAACAACAATAATAACAGCAAGCACTTAGATAACACTTACCACTCTCCAAGTACCTTTCTGACCTTTATATAGATGTTTAACTCATTTAATTCACACGACAAATCTATGAGGTAACGACTATTGCTATCCCCATTTTACAGATAAGGAGACTGAGGCACAGGGGTTAGGAAACCTGTCCTGGGTCACACAAGTAGGAGGTGGCAGAAGTAGACGTCGAGCCCAGGCAATCTTGCTCCCTAGCTCCATAATCTGCAGCCTAAATAAATAGATGGATGAACGAACCAGAATGATTTTTGTTGACAAAAATAAAATTGTATCATTGCCTGGATTTAAACCCTTCAGGGCGCCCCACCGTATGTAGGATTAAAACATTAACCTCTGTCCAGGCTGTAAGGCCTTGCAAGATCTCCCACTTCATCTTTTGCCTCAAATTTTATGCCTCTCACTCTCTTCCGGCCGATGTAATAGATTTGATTCAGTATTTTCCTTCCCCCAATTCAGGCCCTTCACACAAGCTGCTGCTTCTCTCTGGAAGATCATCCCTATGACTCTTAACTGGTTAGTTCCTATTCGTCACTGAAGACTCCACCCAAATACAGCTTGGGAGAGCGCCTCTCTGCTATGCCAGAGGTCCACTCCTGTCAAACAACCCAGTAACATTTAAAACAATTTCTAATTGTCTGTGCTGGTGTGTAGAGCTCTGATTGTCTTTCTCTTGCATTACCGTATAAATCTGATGAGAGCAGAGTGACTTTTTTTTCTATATATGGTCTATACTAGGTACTAGATAGAGATTACTGAGGGTAAGAATGAATGAATGAAAAACTCAACCAGAAGCATTATTCACAATGCGTTCTTATAATATTGTACGTGTGTGTGACTGCCAATTGCCAAATACTCTGCCAAGCACTAACTTAAAAATCAGTATACATTGAAAGAGTCCCCACCGTCGTTTTGAGGATCTAAGATTGAATATGGTTATCAAGTCAAGCGTGTAACGAAAACAAAGCAGACCCACCTTCGCTTTTCCTCCCCACAAGGGGAAATACGGTAACTCCGGTTGTATCCGCTCAACTTGCGCTGATAGCCCACCCCTCTTCTTTGAGACGAAGAGCTCCCTGCTGTCACGAGACTCTGGCACAGGGTGAGCAAAGGACCCGGTCAGGCCAAGCAGGGTCTCCCCTACCTCGAGCAACAGTGATTCATCCCGAGGTGAGCACAAGCCCCCCACGGGCCGATCAGAGCCTTCCACGTGACTGCTGTGCTCGTGCAGACGAGGTGCGTTTCTTCTTTGCCTTCACCGGCTGTGGGAAGATTTGAATTTAAGGCTGTTTAACTGGCCATCTTCCCAAGTCACGTGGAGGTAACCTCTCTAGATGAGAAGAGAAAGAGGCTGAGGTGCTAACATGAACAGAAATAAACAGAGAGGAGAAACTGAGAGCGAGGAACCTCCAGGATCACGTAAGCCAGGGTTCCCAGCTATAGGAAGCCAGCTGTCTCCTGGACTTCCCAAATAGGTGAGCAAATATTTCTTTTTAATTTGAGAAGATCCTTCTTTCACTTGCAGCCTCGCCCCGATTCATACATCTTCCCAACTAACATTTCTAGTATTTGAAAGCCTGAGGCCTGGAGGAGACCTGTACCAAGATGTGCAGGTCACTTACAGGTGGTTGGTTTGCCCAGGCTTCCGGGAGCTTACACACAGTGTGTAGACGCAGAAAATCCTGTCCTCATCAGAAAATCATGCCAGGCCAAATGAAGGCAGGGAAAGTGGACTGTCCCCGAGGAAGGAAGCAGAAAAGAACTCCCCTGCTTCCGGAGCAGCCTCTGTTCCCCTTCCGCTGAGGACCGCTGCTGTTCCCGGTCAGGCTCCAGGGGAAAAAATGCCACGCACTTCCCCACGCCCCGGAGAGAATTCCATGGCTTCAGGCCTGGCTGCCTGGAGAGAGGCGTGACTATGGGGCTGCTGTTTGTGTCTTGGTTCTCACTATTTTAAACTTTGAGAACAGATTACCCTACCATCATTGAAATTTCGTATCTGTTTGTGTGTTGGGATTAACTCGGGAGTTTCACAACACTGTAAACTGACTACAGTTCAGTAACAGAAAAGGAAAAACAAAAATCAAAAACAAAGGCCAGTTGGAGGCTTTGTTAAAATGGGGAATGTTTTTCAACGGACCCAATTAGCTTTAGGGTCATAACTCAGTGAACCAGCCATTCCTCAGGCATCCCTAAGGGACAGCATTGGAGGTCATTTGTTGGGGGGATGCAGTTCAGTCCGTTTAGAGAGGAAACTTCTGCTCTTCTAACCTGGTCTCCAAAATGAAAATATACCCGGCCCTTGTGCGGGGCCCTTAAACGTCCTGCAGGGTTGGGTGCTGGGATCACCACGTAGGTGCTGACTCCCGCAGGGCTGAGGCGCTCACTCCCCTGACGCCAGGCAGTGTTGTCTGCTCGTGGCTCCCAGATGGGAGTGACCCCCAGCTGAAGAAGCAGCCTTAACCAAGTTGATGCCCCCTCTCCCTCCTCGTCAGCCTGCATCCAATGACTAGTCAACACAGCCGCACAAAGACCTGGCCTCTTTGCCCTAATTTGGGAGAACTTTGAAGGCCCCCAGCTCCGGAACTCCTGTAGGATGCGCTGGGGTTTCAGTGAGAGTCGCGTGGTGGGTCAGCTTCTCCCTGTGCCTAACCCCTTCCTCCTTCCTCCCTTTCTTATAAACCTTCTGTGAGCAACCATCCATCCCAGGGTCTGCTCCAGGGAATCCAATCTAATGACGCATATCATTAAGTCTAGATCACTTCATTTCCATATTCTTAGGAGTTACCTTAGATCAAGTGAGGAAACAGAAATTAATCACTGAGGATGGATTCTGCCGTTAAGGGGGAATTGTCTAATTCACAATTATTCAAGTCTTCCTCCAAATTATTGGCCATTTTCCACTTAGTAATTTGTATTTATTGATGCATAGCTCTTTAATAATGAGTTGGTAGGGAAGATATGAATTAAACGAAAAAAGTAGCTACCTGATTCAAGCTTTATTCGGTTCTAATTATTTCATTTGTTCCAATGTTAGGACAAAGCATTTCTAGATAATTGGAAAAAACTTGTCCATAACTTACCTTTGTCTTTAGTTTCAAAACTTTGTTTAGTGTTCAACGTGAAGACTTTTAAAAAACATCTCAAGAGAAGCTTCGAGTACACCTACGGTTTTGTCTGTCTGGCTTTCCTTCCTTTGGGGTTACTCTGCATCCCTACGCCTTGTGGTCCTGAGGGGCTGTCAGTCACGATGTTGCCCTAGGCCCAGATGTGAGCGGTGGGCCAGACTGGGCAGTGAGAGTGCTCATCTCCTGGGCACAGCGACTGGCCTGAATAAAGCTGACAAGACTCTTCCCTGGGGTTTATATATGCATGCCTGGGGAGAAAAAGGATAAGCCCTGGGAATTCCTGTAGCCCCCTTTTCCTCTGTGCGTCCAGATCCAATGAACAGAATGAAGCCAACACTAAGAAAGGAGCAAAGCTGAAAGGCGATATCATCTGACTCCCTGGTCACAGTCGGGGGGTCCAGCCTGCCTGCCTTGGACTTTCCACTTAGATAAGCCAATAAATCCTATTTTACTTAACTGTGTGAGTCAGGTTTCTGTCACTTAGAAAGACACCTAACACAAAGTTTTATATCACCATCCTTCCACTCAAAATCATCCCTCAGAGGAGATTGAGGTACAAACTTTCAGTTGCAAAATAAGTGAGTCACGGGTATGAAATGTACAGTGTGGGGAATAGAGTCAGTGATTATGTAACATCTTTGTGACAGATGGTAACTAGGCTTACCATGGGGATCCGTTTGAAATGTACAGAAATACCAAATCACTATGCTGTGGCGCAGGAACTAATATAGTATTGTAAGTCAATTTTACTTCAAAAACAAACTCGTAGAAAAAGAGATCAGATTTGTAGTTACCAGAGGCGCGGGGTGGGTGTGTGTGTGTGTGTGTGTGTGTGTGTGGGTGTGTGTGTGTGTGTGGAGGGAGGGGAGTTGGATGAAGGTGGTTAAAAGGTACAAACTTCCAGTTATAAGACAAAGAAGTACTAGGGATATAATGTACAACATGGTATTAACACTGCTGAATGTGATACATGCACATTGATAAGAGAGTAAATCCTAAGAGTTCTCATTACCAGGAAAAACACTTTTCCTTTTTCCTTAATTTTGTATGTATACAAGATGATGGATGGTCACTAAACTTGGGGTAATCATTTCATGGTGCATGCAGAAAGATCTGTACGCCTTAAACTTATACAATGTTATATATCAATTATATCTCAATAAAACCAGAAGAAAAGGTGTTTTTTTTCCCAATTAAAAACTAAATCATGTCTAAACAACAAGGACCTACTGTATAGCACAGGGAATATATTCAATTTCTTGTCATAAGCTATAATGGAAAAGAATCTGAAAATATATGTATATATGTATGTATAGGTATAATTGAATGGCTTTGCTGTACGCCTGAAGCTAACAGTGTAAATCAACTACACTTCAATTAAAAACAAAATTATTGTAAAAAACCTATGTCATTCCTCTGGGGACTCAATGTCCAGTGTCTTTTTTCAAAGGCCACTGTATTCCACACCCAGCTAGGCTTCCCACAGTCATTTCCCCATCCTCCTCTAGCTACGTTCCTAATGTGGCCATAACACCCGATCTTTTTAGTCAGCCAGTGCTCATCTTTGTTCATGAAGCACGACTTTATAACTTTGCAGCAAATATTTCCTGAAACTTGCTGAAACAGACCAGTTTCTACTCGAGAAACAGAAGTCCTGGCATGCTACGTTTTCTTTGCGTGAAGACAACTGCTAGGATCGTGAAACTGCAGCCAAGGCACCCTGGCTTCCCTGATGGCGATATTCTCAAATTGCTGCCATACTGCTTAGGAGAAAACAGCCCCTGGAGTGCTAAATTGGCAAACCTAAATCTGTTGAGGCAGCAAATATCACTGGCTTCATTAAAATCTTCAAGTCAGTCATGGGACAATTAATTGTGGAAACCTGCAGTCAAGTGCCCCAAAGATCCGGCAGGACCGGCTTTTTATGTCCTCTTAAATACGTTCCAAGAATCACGGTGACAAGATTAGCTCATCAACAAATGATTTTTGCAGCTCTAGGGTAACACTGTTCTGCCAATGAAAAGCCCGTGGCTTGGGTTATAAAGCTCGTTCAAGTTGATGTTCAACCCATCTGTAAACTGCTGACATTTTTGCAGGTGCTCACGAGGCGTGAATGTGGAGGCTGAGGGAGAACCGTGAGCAGCACACACAGTCGGTGCCTCATCGGTGGTCACTAGGGGAGCTTTACGTCTTATATAAAGCATGATTTTTACCTGTGTGTATGAGCAGTTCTCAGTTACAGCATCACAGGATGTTAGAGTCAGGAAACCCATAACAGATCATCTAGGTAATTCCTTGAAATTGAGGCTGCGGGAGATAAAGTGATTCACCTAAGATTTCATAGCTAGTGACTGACACAGCTGGGAGCAGAATCCAGTTCCCTTGCAATCAGTCTGGAGCCACCGCGGTACTTCCCTTCTGTAAACTGTTCCTTCACCACATCCCATCGGTTAGTCCCAACTTCTAGCTGGGGTTTGGTGGCAAAAGCACTAGCTCTAGGGTTAGAGGACCCAGATTTAAGTCCTGGCCTTGACACTTTCTAGATATGTGATCTTGGTCAAATCACATAACCTTTCTGGGCTCCATTTTTTGGCATCTGCATCTTTTATTCTATCTCACCAAGCCATTACTAGAAACAAAGTGACACATAAAGCACTTTGTAAACTATAAATCATTTTGTAGATGCGAAGTATAATAATTATAACCAAATTGTAATGGTGG
The DNA here is from genome assembly GCF_048564905.1 of Vicugna pacos. Taxonomy (NCBI): domain Eukaryota; kingdom Metazoa; phylum Chordata; class Mammalia; order Artiodactyla; family Camelidae; genus Vicugna; species Vicugna pacos. Next base: position 32,560,788 of record NC_133009.1, read on the forward strand.
TTAAAAAAAAACAGGAGGGAGGGTGTAGCTCAGTGGTAGAGTGCGTGCTTAGCATGCACGAAATTCTAGGTTCAATCCCTAGCACCTCCATTAAATAAATTAAAAAACCTAATTTCCTCCCCCCAACCCCAAACAGCACAAGTGGAGGATTAAGAAAAAAGAAATTATGAGATCTTTTTTGTTTTTAAAAGAGGAAAAAAATAAATTAAATAAAGAAACAAAAAGATCATGGTGACCATCAGTAACTATCCGGTACCTTTCCCGGTGGAGCATTGAGTTAATTTGTCTACAGGGATTTTCCCTAGAGGGAAAATCCATGTCTGCGAGTGCTTTACATTCCAAAGGACAACAAAGGAACAAATAGATTATTGGAGGTGACATTAGTCAGAGGATCTTGCCGATTAAACAAGGATGCGGTGAATTGGGGAGACTGTGTTGTGTAGGATGCCTTGGACGGTGAGTACCAAAAAGGCTGACTCACAGCATCCGAACCAATGCAGGCCGGGCATCTCCAACTCTCGTTTGTCAGGGTGTCAGCTCGGTTTCTCTGCAGTGCTCTTGGCTCGGCCCTTCTCGGTGTGCTGGCTTCTTCCTCAAAGGGATGCAGTGCTTCCAGGTGTCACATCCCAACAGGGTCAAGTTCAGAGGTTAAAAAGCTATGCTTCTTCAGTGTTGCCTACTTAAAACTGAAGAAACCTTGCCAGAAGCCCCCAGCCGACCTCTCCGCATATCTCTGTGGCTGGAAACGCATACCACAGAACTATCACGAATGGCTTAAAACAATCTCAATACGATGGGAGGATATAGTTCAAACGCCAAAGCACGTGATTAGCATGCGCAAGGTCCTGGGTTCAATTCCCAGTACCTCCTCTAAAAATAAATAAATAAACGAATAAACCTAATTACCTACTCCCGCAAAAAAAGATAAATTAAAAAAACAAAACAAAACCACACACACATCAAAACAATCAGAACACTTTCGCTGAGTTAGGGATGGAACCAGATCTCTGCTGTTTGGGGGAGGGGTGGGGCAAAATCAGGAAGGAGAGACTCAGAATTCCGATGCCACACCCTTCGCACTGTTCTGTGTCTTTGTTGCTAGTCTGCCCCTTCCCCTCGGGGACAGCAATAATCATAAAGGTGATGGCCCTGGTGGAGGGAGAGGGGAGCAGCCTCCTTCTCCAGCTGGCAATTCCAGCACAGCAGGGAGAAACCCGTTTGAGTCTGGTCAGCATTCTGTTGCTCTGCAGCTGATCACCTGCTGCTGTTAGAGTGAGAAGCCATGCAGGGAACAGAAGAGCCAAGGATAAATAATTATAAGTTTAATGGAGAAAACAGATTTCAAGAACCTAGAAAGAAAAGCAGCATCGGTTTGGAAGATTGAGGAGCATAATTATCTGAGATAGAGAAAGTGGCGTCAGATGAATCCCAGAATCACCCAGGAAATGGACTGAACACACAAGGGAGGTCAAGCAAAAAAAAAAAAAAAAAAAAAAAAAAGAACTCAAAGAGCCAGGCTGGCAGGACAGTGCAACAGGAGAATGAAATATGTTCACATTCAAAACGAGTTTGAAGAAACACACGAGAGTCAGACTGGGCCCTTGGGCTGCCAGTCTGTGACGATTAACAGAGCAGTCGAGGGGAATCATCCGAGGATATCTAATTTCTAGTAGTCAAATGTAGAGCCATTTGCAGAAGACTAAATTAAAGTTTAATCATTTTTTTTCTAAAACATATTTATCCTTTATTTTAAAAAAGAAAACAATAAAATTTCTATATATTTTAAAAGAATTCTATTTGTTTCTATTTCATTTGTATGAATCATTTCTCATGTAATATCAGATATAAAAAGCTTCCCTAAATAGGTACCCCAAAAAGTTTTAATGTTTTCAAGACTGATTCTCAACATAAAGAAAACAGCCCATGTTCCTCCGTGGTAAGTCTTGCATGCCCGGAAATTCAATCCTATTCTTTATTTCTACTCAAATGGTATTGGATCCAGCAGAAATTTAATATGCTTTTTTCCTTCTATCCAATGAAGCAAAGATGACTGCTTTCCCATCGCTGCTTTAAGTGCTCTGAACTCTACGTACCAACTATATTCAAACAAAGAGGTGTGAGTGATTTCCTCGGCCACTTTATGGAGTGTTTTGTTTTACAGCCGTAGTGCTAATGGTCATTCTGCAATCTTCCTCCATCTCACCCCAACTCGAATTACCATAAAAGACAATTAAAGTCACTTTCTCAACCATGTCAGGAGACTAGAGCGATGACTGCATAAATGTCAAAATAAGTCAGTGTCCATAAAGGCACTGAGACAGGACAAACGTACCTGAATCTATTTTGGGCTGGTGAACACTCTTACCATTTTTGGCCGTGTGAACAGTCACGCGCATGCAATCTCAGCTCAATGCAAACATCAGCAGTAGCTTTGATTTGTTTCTATGGTTTCAAAGCACGGCAGACGACACCAGGATGCAGCTCACAGTAAGGCCTCCTGCTAGAACTCTGGTTGCAACAGCTTCTTTGTTCAGCTCCCTTTAAGAAATACTATCACAAAACCGGCAATTCTGATTTCCTGAGTTGTTTGTTGTTTTTTTTTTAAATCACCACTTTAAAAAGAACACCCCTGTAAGTGTTTACTAGTTCTTTGATTATGGTCTAGAGAGAAAAAGTTCGGGTTGGGTTGATGAAATGTCTACATGGCAACAAGGAGAAATGTAGGTTTTGAGTTTAGAATATAAAGCAGTGGCCTCCTCTCCTGTTATCTGGCTGATTCTCTGGACTCCGTACTTAGCATCGCCGACATTTCTTGAGCTCTCAATTAGCCTGCTCCAATCTCATGTTTGGATGGGATTTTGCTAGGTAATCATTCACTTTGGTCAGCTGAAAATATTTTAATGAAACACTAGATACGTGAAACAAATTAGGTGGCAGTGACCATCAAAGTTAGACATATTTATTATGATAAGGGTACTAAGAACAAAAAAGGGTTTCTGAGTTCTAGACCCACCATTTCCTGACACTGTTAATTTCTGAGAGACATTTGCAGAAGGGATACGCTACAAAAACATATACTCGGGGGAGGGTATAACTCAGTGGCAAAGTGCATGCTTAGCATGCACAAGATCCTGAGTTCAATCCCCAGTACCGCCATTAAAATGTCTAACTAACTAACTAACTAACTAAATAAATAAACCTATTTACCCCTCCAAAAATAATAAAAATTAAAATTAAAATTAAAAAATGTGTATGTAATCTCTTCTACATGGCTTTGTCTAGGAACTCCTTATGAGACTCCCTCCTTATGAGACTCCCACCTCTATGTGATGGGTTGAATAATGACCCCCAAAACTTCATGTCCAGCAGAACCTATGGGGGTGGGGATGAAAAGAAGTAGACAGACTCATATGATATTAAAGACATGTTACTCAGAAGGACAGGGTCATAAGGGAAATGGAAGAATTGAGTTTACTCCCTAATTCTGGTTTGGGATCCTGAGTTAATGGTAGTTCCATTCACCTGTATGAGAAGAGGTGGGAAGGAAGGGGAAAGAGGAGAGGGACGAGATGATCTAAGTTCAAGATACACTGAGTGTCACAATTAGGACAGCATTCAACCGAGTACAAGAAACTCCAATGCTGTGCCTAATTCTTGTTTAGTCACACAACAAAAACCTGGGTGCAGACAGTACAGACCGGATTCTGGGTCTCAACACTGCCATCAGGACCCAGCTCCTTTGGTCCTCCTGTTCTTCACCCTTACTGCCTGGCTTTCATTCCCTGTGACCCCAAGTGACTGCTGTGCCTCTGGAGTTTTAGGCAGGAGAAAAAAGTCAGGAGAAAAAGTGGCACCAGGAGCCTCCCAAATATGTGACTCTGTAGAACCTTTAACATGGCCACTCTTAACTTTAAAGGAGGCTCAAAAACTGAGTTTTACATCCCTTACAGTCACTATGGAAGAAACCTGGATGAGTGTTAAATGGTCCAAACTGCAGTGCCTGAAACACTGAGCTTGGAATGTCTGTGCAACATCCATTTGGGGATCAGGAGTTGAAGAGATGAATACATAGATGGCAATCGAACCCTTAGGATGAGATAGAGCGCCCATGAAAAGTGGGAATAGTGAAGCCCAGGACAGAACTCTGGAGACAGTGTGAAAAAAACACACAAGAAAAAGAGGACACCATGAAGAACACTGAGGAAGAGAAAATAAGAGAAAACAGGAAAGTTGATGCCAAAGATAACAGGCATCGATCAGTATGGCATTATATGGGGAAACAGTAGTGGCTCAGTATTGCTAGAATGTAAATAACAAGAGAATGGAAATATATTCTATTGCTAGAATGTAAATAACAAGAGGATCTGATGGGTCTATAGTGCTGTCAAGGGACATAGGGCAGATCATAAAAGCCTCATAATGTAATGCTTCTTAAAATCTTGAACTTTTCCCTATTTGTAATGAAGATCTATGAAAGGTTTTTAAAGGAGGAAAGGTGATAACACACAGTGTCCTGGACCATCTTACTCAGGAGGCTGAAATTCTAAGCCCAGCAACAACTCGACCTCTTTATGTCGTCTTGAGGAAGTTTCTCAATGTCTTTGAACCTGTTTTCTAATGTAATGCAAAGGGATTAGGCAAGATGATCTTTTGAGGTTTTGGGGGTTCTACATACAAGTCTATGTTATTCCCCCAATAATTGTGTATTCTAAACCAGGCTTTATTTCTGTTATTTGAATCCTCAGTTAGTAAAATATCTTAGGAAAAAATTTTTAATTAAAAAAAGTGGAGATTAAACAACATACTCCTGAACAACCAATGGCTCAAAGAAGAAATCATAAGATAAATCAAAAAATATCCTGAGACAAGTGAATATGGAAATATAACATACCAAAAGTTATGAAATGCAGCAAAAGCAGTTTTAAGAGGGCAATTCAGAGTGATAAATCCTACACTATAAAATAAGAAATATCTCAAGTAATCAACTTAAATTTACCCCTCAAGGAACTAAGAAAAGAATAATAAAGTAAGCCTCAGGTAAGTAGAAAAAGGAGAATAACAAAGAGCAGAGCAGAAATAAATGAAATGGAGACTAAAGGCAATAGGAATGATTAATGAAACCAAGAATTGTTCCTTAACAAAATAAACAAAACTGACAAACCTGTACCTAGACTTGACCAAGAAAAACAGAGAAAGGACTCAAAAAATCAGAAATCAAATAGATGTTACAATTGATATCACAGAAAAACAAAGGATCAGGAACAATTATATGTCAACAAATTGGACAACTGGAAGAAATGGATAAATTCCCAGAAACATACAACTTTCCATGAAGAAATATAAAATCTGAACAGATCAATTATTAGTAAGGAAATTAAATCAGTAATCAAAAACATCCCAACAAACAAAAGTTCAGAACCAGAGAGCTTCACTGGTGAACTCTACCAAACATTCGAAGAGGAATTAATATTAATCCTTGTCAAACTTTTCTATAATCTAGGAGGGAACACTTCCAAACTCATTTTATAAGCTCAACATTACCAAAACAAGACAAGGACACCACAAGAAAAGAAAATTATAGACCAATATCCGTGGCGAACATAGATGCAAAAATCGTCAATCAAATATTAGCAAACCAAATTCAACAATACATTAAAAGGATCACACACCATAATCAACTGGGATTTATTCCCTGGATGCCAGGATGGTTCAACATTCATAAATCAATCAATGTGATACACCATTATAGCAAAATGAAGAATAAAAATCATATGGTCATCTCAACAGATGCAGAAAAGGCATTTATTAAAATTCAACTTCCATTTATGATTTAAAAAATCAGCAAAGTGGGTATAGCGGGACTGTACTTCAACATAATAAAGGCCATATATGACAAGTCCAGAGCTAACATCATACTTAGTGGCAAAAAGCCGAAAGCTTTTCCTCTAAGAATAGGAACAAGACAAAGATGCCCAATCTCATCATTTTTATTCAGCAGAGTATTGAAATTCTTGCCAGAGCATTAAAGCAAGGGGAAAAAAAGATATCTCAATTGGAAAGGAAGAAAGAAAACTGTCATTACTTGCAGACTACATGATATTATATACAGAAAACCCTAATGACTCCACCAAAAAAACAAAAATAGAATAAAAGAATTTAGTAAAATTGCAGGATACAAAATCAATATTCAGAAATCTGTTGCATTTCTTTATATTAATAATGAACTATCATAGAGAGAAATTTTTTAAAAATCCCATTTACAACTGCATCTAAAATAATAAAATACCTAAAAATAAAGTTAACCAAGGAGATGAAAGACCTGTACACTGTACCATGACACATTCGTAAAAGAAACTGAAGACACAAACAAATGGAAAGATATTCTATGCTCATGGATTGAAAGAATTAGTATTATTAAAATATCCATAGTATCCAAAGCAATCTACAGATTCAATGTAATCCCCATCAAAATTTCAACAGCATTTTTCACAAATATAGAACAATAAAAAAACTTTGTATGGAAACACAAAAGATCTGACATGGCCAAAGATCTTGAGAAAGAAGAATGAAGCTGGAGGTATCAACCTCCCTGATTTCAAACTATATTTACAAAGTTACAATAATCAAAACAGTATGGTATTGGCATAAAAATGGACGCACAGATCAGTAGAACAGAATAGAGAGCCTAGAAATAAACCTACATATACATAGTTAATTAGTTTATGACAAGGAACCAAGAATGTACAGTGGTGAAAGGACAGTCTCTTCAATAAACAGTGTTGGGAAAACTGGACATACACATGCAAAAGAATGAAACTGGAGCACTATCTCACACCATACCGTAAAATGAACTCAAAATGGATTAAAGACTTGAATGTAAGACCTGGAACCATAAAACTCCTAGAAGAAAACATACAGCAATAAACTCCTTGACAACAGTCTTGGAGATGATTTTTTTGGGTTTGACACCAAAAGCAAAGGCAACAACAGCAAAAATAAACAATTGGAACTATATCAAAATAAAAAGCTCCTGCACTGTAAAGAACTATCAATAAAATGAAAAGGCTGCCTACTGAATGAGAGAAAATATTTTCAAATGAAATATCTGATAAGAGGTTAATATCCAAAATATTCAAGACCTCATACAACTCAATAATAAAAAGAAAAACAAACAATCTGATTTTAAAAATGGGAAGATGAATTGAAGAGACATTTTTCCAAAGAAGACCTACAGATGACCAACAGGTATGTGAAAACTTACTCGACATCACTAACCACAGGGATATGCAAATCAAAACTACAATGAGATGTTACCTCACACCTGTCAGAATGGCTAACGTTCAAAAGACAAGAAATAACAAATGTTGGGGGAAATGTAGAGGAAAGAGAACCCTTCTGCACTGTTGGTGCAGCCACTATAGAAAATTGGTGCAGCCACTATAGAAAACAGTATGGCAGTTCCTCAAAAAATTAAAAATAGAGATACCATATGATCCAGCAATTACAATTCTGATGTAATCACTATCTCAAAAGTATTTTTGCACCTCTATGTTCATTACAGCATTATTTACAATAGTGAAGACATGGAAACAACCCAAGTGTCCACAGACGAATGAATGCATGAAGAAGATGAGGAACACATGCACTGGAATCTTACTCAGTTATAAAAAAAGAAGGAAATCTGGCCAATTGCCATATTCATGGACTTTGAGGACATTCTACTAAATGAAATAAGTTAGACAGAGAAAGACAAAAACCATATGATTTCACTTATATGTGGAATCTAAAAAAACTGAACTTACAGAGAACAGATTGGTGATTGCCAGAGATGGGGAGTGGGGGATGGCAAAACGGTGGATGGTGATCAAAAGGACAAATTACACGATAAATAGTCACGAGGATGTAATGTACAGCATGGTGACTGTAGTTAAATTACTGTATTTTATACTTGAAAGTTGCTACAAGAGTAGATCTTAAAAGTTCTCATCACAAGAAAATAAAATTTGTTAACTATGTTAAGTAAACTTACTGTGGTGATCATTTCACAATATATACACATATCAAATCGTAGTACACTTAAAACCAGCACAATGTTATATGTCAATTATATCTCAGTTTTTTTAAAGTAGGAAAAAAAGGAAAACTAAATGAATTTAGGGATCATCTGGTTAATACTTTTATTGTGCAGGTGGGGAATCTGAGTCCCAGGAGAATGACGGCAGTTGGCCAATTACACATGGCCTCTGGGTGGCTGAGTCAAGACACGCAGGTATGTAAGTTTCACTTTTTGGCTCTTTCCATCGAACGACACTGGACAATAAAATCCGTCCTGACGGAGAATGTCTTGTAGGCAGACCAGATAAAATGCCCGGTCCTTAAATAATTAGAGAACAATTCTACGGATATATAATTCCATCAGAGGTATAGATCACCCTCAGACTGGTTAATTGGCACTTGATGTTAGTTAAATAATTAAATTCTGATGATAGCAGTTACTGACTCTTCCAGATTTAACTGAATAATGGATTAAAATAATGGTGAGGCTTATTGTTACAAATTACATGACAAATTATCCTCAGTTTGATTCTGAATTATGTTATCAAGAAATTGCATCTCCCTGGGGGCAGCAAAGCTGGACCAAAGGTTGAGGACATGCTCTTGAGTCAGGAGCAATCTGAACCTGGCCTGTGATGTGGTGTTTGTTCTGCTCAACCCCAGTGATTTCAATATCTTAAGGCTTGTTTATACTACATTAATTAAATAAACGGGGGCAAAAATCAGGATAGATTATTTAGCCTTAGTTCAGAAAAAAAAAGACTATCAAATTAATAGAAAAATGAAGTTTTTCCCCTAAATATTACAAAGAAAATGTCAACTGGAGATAAAATATTATTTTCAAGACTTCTCTAAATGCAAGCATGGTGCCAAGGCGATGGGGAAGGTATAGTTCAAGTGGTAGATTGCATGCTTAGCATATACAAGGCCCTGGGTTCAATCCCCAGTATCTCCTCCAAAAAATAAGTAAGTAAACCTAATCACCCCCCTACAAAAAGTAAATAAAAGTGCAATATATTTTTTAAAAAATAAAAAAATAAATTCAGGTGCCGTAATTAATCTTTCATTTCAAAATGTTTCAAGTTACCCAGGAAACTAAGTTTATGGTTTACAAATCTCAGACCTGTAAACAAGGTTCCAGATGATTCTGAATTACTTATAGTCAATTGGGTTCATTACATTTAGTTCATTTTTACAAGCCCTGTGCAAAACCTTGCGGGGGGGTCACAGATATGAGTAAGGCGTGGGCTTCACCCTCATGTTTTTAATCAGGAACTCAAATATTATTTAAAATAAGATAACATTTATCTAGCATCTTCTGTATACCTTTCACGCATATAACTTTGTAATATTCCTTCAACACATTTGACAGAGGAAGTAAAATGAAAGCCAGAGAGATGCACGTGGCTGCCGAGGGTCACAGAGGCAGCAGCAGCAGGGCTGAGACTTGAAACCTATTTTCCTTTTTTCCAAGTTGAGTTACTCTTTACAACACCACACTGACCTTCAAGGGAGAATGTGAGACACAGTCAGCTCTGGAGACTGAAGAGAAGGAAGAATGTAGTTAGGCCCAGAGGAGAGAATGTTAACTGGAAATCCCAGCTGGCAAATCTCCCGTGGGAAACAAGCAGAAGGAGCCGCAGCTGCCAGCTCAGGCCGGGAACCTAGGTGGGAAAGGAGGGAGAGTTTGGGGCCGAGTTCACGCCAACCTCCAGAATCCAGGCTGGGACTCTGACAGTCGGGGGGAAGGGGTAGGGATTAAATCCTCTGTGAGATGGGATTTACAGAGAGTCTGCCTGTGCACTAACCCTGAGGATTAGGATAATTGTAGTAAGTGAATATGGGAAGAAAGGGAATTGGAGATGGATTCCAGGAACATGAACTTTTAAATAAACTCTCCTCAGTCATTCTAGTGCACACTTGAATCTGAGAACCATTCATTTAGACAGCTGGCAAATATACCACTGTAATAAATTACTATGTCTAATTTGATGGGAAAAGATCATTAAAAGGATAGAGCTCATTTTTGCCCAAAGGCCAAATATTAAAAACTTCTGAGGTTTGCATTATATATATTATATATTATAATTTTAGTTGACTGATGTTTTGATCTAAGTACTTTGAGTTGCTGATCCCAACTGAAATTTATTTACTGGATACCTGATCCCGAAAGGACTGTGCTAGAAGACTGACAAGGATAAATTGGATACTTCTGTTGTTAAATATGTCATGATCTACTGAGAGAGAAAGATAAATACACAATGGTTGGCTTGCAGGGTGGTAAGTGCAGTACGTGTGGCTTCTGCACAGTGTGGGACAAGGGAGCTAGAATCAGCTCTGCTTAGTTCATGGCGGGGAAGGGACAGGATTCAAGACAGACTTCCTTGGAAGACAGACTTGAACTGTTCGTTGAATGATTAGAAGGCACCTGCCAAGCAAATAAAGGTAGGAGTTTATAACTTCAAAAACCAACAGAGGGAGAAAAAAAAATAGAATGACTATTAAAAAAAATTAAAAACCAACTTAAATCAAAAGAAGTCAAGAAAAGACAGACAACGAAATAACAAACAGATGGGAAAAGTGGAAAATACAAAGTAAAATGGCAGATTTAAAAATCAAACACATCAGCAATAATATTAAGTGTCAATGTACTAAATGTGCCAAGTAGAAGTCAAATATTGAGAGCCTAGGTTTAACTTTTGCTGGGTGTTGTTGATAAGAGCCTTCCAAAACATCTCATTAAAATACTAACTAAAATAATGTTGTAATAATTATATTAAAAGCAAGATACTACATTAACTGAAGATAAAGAGGGTTTTCTCATTATGATAAAGGCTTAAAATACTGAAGATGAACAATTCTAAATTTACACGTTTAATAACACGCTTCAAAAGGGTACAGTCCTATTCTATTTACGTAAGAGTTAAAACAGGCAGATTGCATTATGTTCTTTAGAGACATGTGTAGGAAGCAAGAAAGGCATCGCCACAAAGATCACACTACTGGTTACTTCCAGGAGAGGGAAAGGGTAGGTACTAGATGGTAAGGAGTATCAAGGAGCCTTCAGCAGGGCTGGTAAAACTTAACTTTTGGCTGTATATGTTTCTAGAGATGTATGCTTTTTAATTGTTCATTACATTGCCCACTTATGATTTGTGGACTTTTCTGGCATATTCTATTTCAAATGTTTTTAATTAAAAAAAAAGACATTTAAAAAGACTGGGAATGGTCCCCTAAGTATTTAATATGAGTATAAGAGCTTCCGCGCGAAGCTTGAGATGGGGAAGTGGATGTGGGAGGCGTTCCGCTGAAGGCAGCAGCCGGAGCCGTGAGAGTGAGATTCTGCAGAGAACATACTGAGCGGAGGTCTCCAGACAGAGGCTTAGGGAACACAGGCACTTAAAGAGTGGGCATCTTTCAAAAGGAGCAGTTGCTGAAGAGCAACCTCAGAGGCTGTAGAAGAGCAGAAACAAAAGGAGAAGGATGTTTCCCGAGGAGAAAATGATCACCAATGACAAATTCAGCAGCAAGGGGAAGTAAGATAAGAAACGACGAGTAATTAAGGACATGGCAGTTCAAAGGTCAACTAACTCAGTAAGAATAGTTTTAGTTTCTATCAAAACTAATATGGAAATCAACTTGTTTTCAGATATCATTGATAAACTAGCCATGTCTTAAAGACATGGGTTTTACTTTATCACACGAGTCATTTTTATCTTTAATATAAATAGCTGATAATACTGATTCACCATTTGAAAAACCAAGTCCTTAATTTTTTGAGATACTTGTAAAGAAAATGCTCATAATCCAGCCATTTAATCACATAATGTACTAAAGATGGCCAGTTTCCTCTCCCTATTTATTCTCCTTTTATGAATAAAAGTACTCGTGCTCTTTAGGGATTTTCCCAGCCCCCATCGCAGCTAGGAAGGGCTGATGACTAAGCTCTGGCCCCTGACCTGTGGAGGGGAGACTGCCAGCTGTACCCCAGTATCCGTTCTCCACTTTTTCCTTTGGGTAGCATAAACTTCTCACTGAGTTGAGGCTGTAGTCACGGACACCCAGCCTCAGACAACATTACCCTGTATGACCATCTGGGTAACAGAGTGGACCACTGGAGTGACAGGGCAGCCTCCTGAAGATGACTGCCTGGCCTCATGCCTCCCTCTTCTCGCTGGCTGAAAAATGGCCACCCGCAGCTTTGTAGCCCTTGTGTTGAGAGTGTCAGAGCCACCTTGCTGGCCGGGGTCCCCTTAATTACTTGGTGGAGCAGGGTACTACCTACCTGCCACTGTACTTTGACAGGACCCCCTCTCCCCCGCCTTTAAGCAGATTTTGGAGTAATCCAAGTGAACAAATTGTGTGGCAGTTCCTGGGAAGTGCCCTGAAAAGGAGGGAGCACCGTCGTCCTATCCTCACTCTCTTTCCCTCTTTCTGTGGGGGACTGTGGTTGTGATGAGTGGAGCTCCAGCAGCCCAGGTGGAACTCCCAAGGTGACCTTGGGAAGTGGAGCCATGTTCGTCTGAACAACCAGATAGAAAGAACCTCGGTCCCTGTTTCCATGGATCCACCATACCTGTTCCGGCCCATCTACCTCTACAGCTGTTTTCCTTTTTAAGCGATTACTCTTCGTGTTTTGTTACTTTCTGCCTAACCTAACCATTACTGACGTAACCTAACCATTAGTGACAGCACAGTCCTCAGTATGGAAATGAATGGAAATATGGACAAAAGGTAATTTAGCATTGCTTCCCATGGCCGAGAGAGACAACACAACAAAATGGATGTCGTTAGATCCATTCGGAAGGGAAAGGGGGCGCGGGAACAAACATCTGTCAAGAGCTTACATTTCTCATTTAAACAGAGACTATAATCTTCACTGTAACTCCACAAGGTGGGCAACGTCATCACTAGCTTAAAGACGCTGAGACCTAGTCAGAGAGCAAGTGGCTTGGCACCACCCAGTGTGTAAATAACAGGATTTGAATTTGAACACAGTTCTCATGAACAAAGTCCATACTCCATCTTATACCTTATTTTATTCCCACCAAAAAAAAAAAAAAAAGAAAAGAAAGAAAAAGAAACAGAAACAGAAGATAAATTAATTAGAATAAAAAATTGCTTTTGCACAAAGCACTCAGTCAAAATAAAAAGTGTCCTGAGTCACCCTAGATTCATGAGGTCTTTTTTTTTTTAAACATCAGGTTACCACACTTTAAAGAAATAAACTATTTTGCAAATTTATTAGAACAGAACTGTGTAGTTCCCAGAAGAGTTTCTCAGAGCAGTTTGTTTCCCTGAATCGAGGTGCAAAAAGATCCTACTGTGTCTAACAAATTATTTATTTTCATTCTGGCACAAAAATGCCTTTTCAAACATTGAGGGAAGGAGTGGGAAACAATGCCATCGACCAACAAAATAGTCCCTAATACCATTGTTTCTGTTATTGCTGATTTCACTTCGAAGTTCTCACTTTTGAGCATTCTTGGAAGGCCCTAAGTGTTACTTGCTTTTGTTACTTAAGAAAGGAAAAGCCTTGGGGGTGGTCTTTCTAAGTTCACACATCATCTGAGTATGAAAACAGGGCAATACATTTATTAATGGTAATAAAGTGCATTCCCAATCTTTGCAATGAAGTCATGTAAATTAGCACATGATTATTTACTTTTGTAATAAAATCAGGCTGCAAAAGATAGAGATGTATCTGATTGTACACACACACGTCTGACTGGCATCATTCATATATTATATGCATATAGAATATATAGTATACCCCTTTTGCAGCTTGATTTCTTCCCTCTAAGATTTCAATATCTCATCTGTGTTGATATAATGTAAATAAAATTCATTCTTTTTTTTATTGGTATTTGGTAGTAGATTGTAGTAACATAATACATAATGCATAGTATTTAATATACAATTTATATACTTGCTTCCTTAGAGACAGATTTCTCAATTTTCCTTGTTAACAAAACTACAGCAAACATTTTAAAAAAATTTGTTTCAGGCAGGATTTTTAGTTTGTTTTTCTTTTTCAGTCACGTTTACTGAGATATAGTTTATACACAGTAAATTCATCCTCTATGTATGCCGTTCAATGAGGTTTGACAAATGTGTAGTCATGGAACTATCATCAAAATCAAAATATGGATTATTTCCTTCATTCCAAAAGTTTTCTTCATGCCTCTGTGTAGTCGATCTCCTCACCCAACCCCAGCCCCTGGCACCACTAATCTGATTATTTCTCCATAGTTTTTTTTCCTCCAGAATGTTATATAAATAGAATTATATCATGTATAGGCTTTTGTGTCTACTTCTTTCACTTAGTAATGCCTTTGAGATCCATTTATATTGTTGAGATCTCAGTAATTCATTTCTTTTTATTGCTGCGTAGTACTCCATTGAATGTATGTAGCACCACCTGTTTATCTGTTCACCAGTTAATGAACACTTGGGTTGTTTCCAGTGTGGGGCCATCATAAATACAACTGCTGTAAACACTCAGGGACAGCTTTTTGTGTTGACATCTGTTTTCATTTCTCTTGGGTAAATACCTATTAACTTTATGCTCAACAATTTTCCAAGGTGACCATACAATTTTAAGTTCTTATCAACAATGTGTGAGTTTCAGTTGGCCTTCATCTTTGCCAGCACATGGTGTGGTCAGCCTTTTTAGTTTTTGCCTTTCTAGTAGGTGTGCAGTAGTATCTGTTATTATCTGTTTCTCTGCTAACAGTGTTGTGCATCTTTTTATGTACTTAATTTTCCATCCTTATCTCTCGATATTTGTTTAAAAATCCAGTCTTCTGCTCGATTTTTGAATGAGTTGTTCATCTTCTTATAACTAAGTTATAAGAGTTCAGGTACAAATTTTAAACATACAAAACATTATCTATTATTCTGAATACATATGGATGTAGTAAAAATCTAAAATGTGCATCCATGGATTGAATTGGATACAGACCAACTTGGAGGACAGTGGTTACTCTTGGAGATGGATATGGAGTTAAAGATGAGAAGGCTCTGATGGTATCTGGAGCAACCCACTCGTTTAAAAAAGAAAGGATTTGAAACAAATACTATACAACATTAATACTTATTAAAGGTGGGAGCAGATCCATAGGTATTTCTCACATCCTTCTCTATACTTTTCTACATGTAAAATATTTCTCTTTTAAATCGGAATTACTTCTCTGCTAAAATTACTATGTGCCAGGCCTGGTACTCTGCACTGGAAATACAGAGAGAAACAGGCAGAGTCCTTGTTCTCATTTGGCTGACAGCATCTCTCAACTTGTATTCCTCAGAACGGTGGTTTCAGGAATGCTAACAGGCGTGCTGGGAAGGAAGGATTTTGTAGTCAAATAAGATTGGGAAACTCTGGGACCTAGAGTCGACGGTAAACAAAAGTAAATAGCTGTCATTATGTCATAACTTCTCAGAAATGTTAATACTTACTTTGCTTTATGAACTCTAAGAAGAAGATTAATGTGCAATGATTCCCAAACTTATTCCACCATAGCAGTGTTTTGCTTTTTGTTTTTTGTTTTGCATAGGATCCACCATGTTCCACAGAAGTCTTCAGGACTGAGCTAGTCTAGCGCCCTGACTTCTGACCTAGCAATCACCAGGCCCAGAAGGAAATCTCTCAATTCACTATTAAATGGATTTGGAATACCAAAGGGGCACTGTCTTTGGACTAAATATATAACCTGTCACATATACTTACTGCTATTTTCAAATGTATATATTGTGCTGAATTAAAAGATACAAATTTATTTCAAAGCATAAATAAATTCAGAGCAATTCTGTCAATTATTTGCTTAATCATTGTATATTAAAAGTATGATCTCTATTATATGAGACTGAGCTTTTTTTTTTCACTTGATTAAATAGAGAACCACTGTCTCTCAGAAATGGGTTGTTTCAGAACCACAAGCAGTACATACTAGTTCTCAGCCTCCAGCCCGACCTACTGAAGCAGAATCGAACCCAAAGCAATTACAATAATAGCTACCTTCTACTGAGCACTTACTATGTCCAGGCACAGTGCTAATTGCTTTACACAATATACTTCATTTCATGAAGTACACAACAACAAACCAGTGAGTCAGGTGCTATTATTACTTCTGTGTTTCAGACAAGAACATTGACTCCTCTTGACTCAGGGTTAAGTAACTTGCCCAAGGTTGCATAATTTATATTAAATTCTTATTCTTATTCATCCCTCTCTGCTTTTCTATATAATTAGTAGCAAAACCCTCACAATGGCACAAGTCTTTGGGTAGAGCTGGGGAAACTACTATCCATGTGGAGAGGAACTCCAACCATTGTGAGTAAAGAGCACCGGCTATGAAATAGAATGGAAAGCAAACAACAATATCTCTTTCCAAGCTTTGTTTCCAAAAAAGAAAAAAAAAAAACCCTCAAAAGCAAGACCAGGGAGATACAGCTAACATTAAGTCCATGGGCAAAAAGAAGCTATACAAGTGTGTCCAATGGGAGGGGCCACCAGCCAGCGGGGAGCATGCTCCAGCTGGGAGCACTGCAGTGGTTATTTCCCTCACTGGCGTCACTCTGGGCAAACTGTGTTCTAACGGATGAACATTTCAAGAAAAGAGAATTGAGTAATACGATATTGCATATTTCTAAGTTGCTAAGAGAGTAGATCTTAAAAGTTCACATGGCAAGAAAAAAGTTGTGTAACCATGTGTGGCGACGGATGTTAACTAGACTCACTGTGGTGATGATTTTGCAGTCAACACAAATATCAGGTCATTATGTTGTACACCTGAAACTAATGTAATGTTGTAAGTCAATGATATTTCAGTGGAAGGAAGGAAGGAAGGAAGGAAGGAAGGAAGGAAGGAAGAAAGAAAGAAAGAAAGGAAGGAAGGAAGGAAGGAAGGAAGGAAGGAAGGAAGGAAGGAAGGAAGGAAGGAAGGAAGAAAGAGAAGGAAGGAAATAAAGGAAAGAAAGGAAAGAAATTAAGTGAATTGAGAAAGAGAAAGGGAACAGGGAAAGAGAAGCAAGGAAGATAAGCTCCTGTTTGCTCAGATTCTGCTCCATTGTCTTGTCCAGAAGATTCATGGGCATCAGTGGAAGGTGCTACCACAGCATCCAAGTCTAACAAAGCCACGCTGCCCTGGTACTCAGGCATCAACATTCCATCCCTTGATAAGCTTACCTCCACCCCAAAACCTGATCTTCCTTAGGCCACACCTAACTGTTCTGGTCACTGAAGAAAGGGACCCTTTTTGTCGTACAAAGAGAGTAGAAACGCATTAGACTTTCTTAATGTGCCTCTGTTTTTATAAATCATGTGACAATTGGAGACCTACCTAAGAATTTTCAAAATATGAATTCACATAGTGTAAACCAAACTGTTACAAGAGTTAAGCACAGGGATAGTTAACAATTTGCACATGTGGACCGCAGATGAAATAAGTGACTGGGGTTGTTCAGATGGAAGTAATGGAAGAAAAAGTGCCTCATCTTGATCAAAATGAATACTTGTTTTCACTTATTAGTCTCATAGATTAAGGCGTGTAAGCTTTCTCAATCCTCAGTTGTCTTATCTTATAAATTATCCAATTAATTTCCAAAAAAAAATTTTAATTTTTAAATATACAGAATAACCAAAATATTAACAGTAGTCTTTAAGAGCTGGGACAATGGAAAGACACTTTTAATATTTTCTTCATTTCTGAACTTCTTCTAATGGGCAAATATTACTTTTATAATAAGCAGAAACCTGCTTTTATTTAAATCCATGGTAGTGAATCCATAGTTAGAAAATCTCCCCCCATTCCAAGGATGCACCTTAACATCACTGATTATTTTCCCAAAGTAGCAAGGATTCCAAATTTATTTACACTTTTTGAAAAATTGTAAGAAAACCAAAATATTTGGTGCTGGCCTGGATATATTATTTTTTTTAGTTTATATCACTGAGGTTTATTTGACCATTAGGCTCCTTGGTCAAATTTAAAAGCCTCTTTGTTGGGACAAAACCCTTCAGTGGACATAGACAGTTAACACCTTGCTGGTTACACTCACTGCCCTAATACTCAGGCATATGATTGTGGAATTTCAGGAACTCATGTCTTACATACAGACAATTCATTGGTCTTACACCAGTACTAACAATGATAGAAGCTTTGGAGTTAGACTGGCCTGGGTAAAATTCTAACTTTGCCACTTTCTAGCTGTATGATTTAGGATAATCCACTTAACCAAATTTAGCTTCCTGTCCTCATGTGTACAATGAAAAGTGTAACATTGACCTCATATACTGCTGGAAAAAATTAAATGTACATGCTGAAAGAAATGTCACATGATATCATTTATACGTGGAATCTAAAAATGATACCAAGGAATTTAGCTACAAAACAGAAATAGACTCACAGACGTGGAAAACAAACTAATGGTTACCAAAGGGGAAAGGAGGGGAGAGGGATAAATTGAGAGTTTGGGATTAACAGATATAGTGTGTACTACTATATATAAAATAGATAGACAACAAGAACTACTGTAGAGCACAGGGAACTATATTCAATATCTTACAATAACCTATAATGGAAAAGGGTCTGAAAAAGAATGTATATATACACGTGTAACTGAATCCCTTTGCATACACCTGAAACTAACAACATTGTAAATCAACTATACGTCAATAAAAAATAAAGTATAAACAAACAAAAATAAATAAAATGATAAGAAATGAGATAATTTTGGAAAATCTACTGAATTCCTCAGGGAACAGCATATCATACAGCACATAAAGAAGTCCCACCATGCTCTGATTTTCACACATTATTTCTTAATGTTTTTCTCATTTTATGATGCTTTTTTGGGGGTTGCCTAGTGGATACTCCAGTAATTGGTAAGACTTGGCGGTTTGCCCACTGTCAGGGAGGGTTATCAGGCCTTCTGAACTCAAGGAAACGGAATGCTATCTACTCCCAACAGAAGCGGGAAGTCTGATGAGAGATCAAAGATGAATGGAAGATCTGGGCTACGACGTTTGTGCTGGTTGCTCCCAAGGCCACTGAACCTGTGCACTTTCAGTTCCCTTTTCAAATTAGGGGTGGGGTGACAAGGTGATTCATTGGGATCTCTTCTAGTTAGCTATAAATAGCCATGAACCTAGGAGTGCAGCTACAGGCGGTCATGGAATGAGAACAAGAGGCAGGGGGAAGGAAAGGAGGGGCCCTGCTTGTGGCTTTACCTCCTCCTTCCCTTCAAATACCTTTCTTACCACCTCAGATTTCCTCCGCCCCCCAGGGCCCCCCTGTCCCTTCACTCTTCAGAGCTCTGCCCCAGGGCACAGGCACCAGCACTAGTTTAGGGGACCAGGGAGTGTCTCCACTCCTGTATCAAGGCTGGGGGCTGAGAAAACCCCATAAATCTGAATTCATTTCCCTATAGAATCATTATTATGCACCTTGGCTGAGTTTCGTCTGTCTTCATCATTTTAAGGATCCAGTAGGCTTTTGAAAGCCTAACTTCTGCTTACAAGATTGCTTCAGAAGGAAGCTGCATTCTGAGTCCAAATGACTGACCTAGAAATACACCCTAGGAAGACTGCCCACGCAGAGGACGGCCAGGGGTTGTCTTCACACAAACAGCCCTGCATCTAAGAAAATCCTACGTGTGTCCATCAGTACAGCAAAGCAAAATGAGCTGAGAATCTGGCCTATACGTTTTTTAAAGAGAGTCATGTGTAAACTCTAATACAGTGTAAAATGCACCCACTGCCAAAGGAGAGCCCTGAAGCACCGCGTGGGGCCTGAGCAGAGTGCTAGCCGCTCCGACCCTCTCTGCCTGCCGGTTCTGAAGGGAAGGGACTGATGAAGAAGGAAATACTTCTTCAACGAAGCAACGAACTCTGCAAAATAACTAGAACTGCTGTAAGAAATATGGGGGGCAGTGAAGAAGGGGTTCTAGTCAGAGGGAAAGCTTCAAAGAAGAGTAACAAGGGGTGCACTTGGAAATAAGAAGTCCAAACAGCCTGCAATGTGAGACACAAGAAGTGGACAGAGAAATGGTTTAAAAGGTGGGCTCTGGCCAAAGCACTGAGATGCCACGGACCATGTGAACAGTCTGGGGAGTTTATTTATTTGGTAGGTGAGAGAGAGCATTTCAGTTTTCCTGAAAAGAAAAGAGTTACGACTGGGGAAGACTGACTTCAAGAAGAGAATAAAGCCAATCAAAGGGAAATACATGCAGTAACAGAATTAAAAAGCCCAGTATTTGTATCAGTCTGGGTAAGGCTAGAGGAGCCGAGCTTTTCTCACTAACAATAAACTCAGGGCAAGAGTAAAGCTGTGCTAGCACAACAGACCCCTGAAAGTTCTCTTTCAGTGGAGATACACAGATTTTTGCATTCATAAACTCAAGTAAATTATTTTAAGAATTTCACCATGCAAGTTAAGCTTCATGTATTAAGATCTGGTACAGTGTTAAATTTGAGTCAGGTACGGGGGAGGAGGGAACCCCGAAGCTTTAAAGGCGGCCCTGCCAACCTTTAGGGCGGTGGCGTGGAGATGCTGAGAGGGGGCGGTGAGTCACTGCAAGGTGAACACACTGCACAACACAGCCACAGCCACAGTGTGTAGGAAGGTAAAGGGAACTGAGGGATGACTACCACATTTCACTTTTGGTGTCTCGTACCCAGTAAGGGAAGAGGTAAAGAGAAGAAGTGAGTGTATTTTCAGCTATGATGGCTTTGAGATTACAGACAAACATCTAGATGGAGAAGTTCAGTAGGTGGTTGGACAGGAACTTAGCAGAGAAACTAGACCTTGGGAGTCACAGAGATAGATACATAGATAGATGTCTACACTGAACCTGTGAGAATGGAGTCTAACAAAGAAAACAGAACAGTGTGACAGAAGAAGCAATGTTATTTTCCTTAAAAGTCACAGAATCTTTTTTCCCACGTCATTCTAACCAAATTAAAGCCTTGCTACCTGCTTCTGATGTGGGAGGGAGGGAGCTGAACGCAGACAATAAGGCCGTGAGGAGGGGTGAACAGGAGCCGGGAGGGCAGACTGCAGGTGTAGCAGAATGTTTCCTCTATCATTCTCCCCGTGGCTTGTGCAGGAACCTGCATCCTTCCTGGATAGAATCACAGGCTCCTGCTGCAGACAGGAAGTGTGCTCTCAGACTCCATGGAGGACGGCTCACCCCTGTGTGGGGGCACAATGTGATGGGATAACTGAGGTCCTGAGGACACTGCGGGAAGAACGGGGAAGCTGACAGCCGTGAGTCAGAAGACACCTAAGTCATATTTCAACCATGGCTGGGAGGCGTCACCAAAATGATGCAGATGGAGACACGAGTGGACCAGAGTCACCTCTAGTGGGGAAGAACCCAACATGACAACCACATATTTCCCCAGCATAAACCCCTTTCGTGGCTTCTATTAATCTAAGTTTAAAGAACAAACCCCTTGGTGTAACTCACAAAAATCTGCAAGTCGCCCACTGCTAGCTCTCCAGATTCAGCACACACACCTGATCTGCGCACCCCAGACACGCTTGAACATGTCTAACATGCTCTCAATCCTGTCCCATCTCACAGCCTTCATACTTCCTTCAGCCTAGGATGCCTCCCTCCCCACACAACCCCAGGTTTTTGTCCACTTAACTCCCACTTGTCCTTCAGATTTCAGCTCAAACATCCCCCCACCCATAGGTCAGGTCTCCTATAATCTATTATGATCTTACAGAAATCTGTACTTTCATAATACTTATAATGGTTCATAATTATATATTTGTGACTATCTGGTTCATGTTTCATACTTTACTAGAGAGTAAACTTCATGAAGACAAAGGTCATGTCTGTTGTTTTTCCCATTACATGCCCAGAGCCTCAATAAGTACCTGACGCTTAGTATAGTCAATAAATACTAAATTACTTGATTCAGAAGACACTGTCTCCAGCACTACAACAAGACAAATATCATTAGCTTTAAGCCATCCATATCAATATTCTTCCTATTGATGGTGTAACCTGATGGTGAAGAAGCTCTAGAAATAAGATTCTAGCTTTCCTTAGAAACCAACACTTCTTAATATGTAAAAAGCTATCACAAACTAATAACATTAATTTTTAAAGTATTAACACATCAATAGAAAAAATGGGCTAAATACATGAGAGTTACTTCACCAGCAAAGAAGTACAAATGACCTTTAAACACACAAAAGATGAACTCCACTAGTAATCAAAGAACACAGAAATACAAAGTATGTCACTGTTGCAGAGATAAGAACTACATGTAGTTTTATCTTTTTATTGAAATTATTAACAATTTTTAAAAACAAGTAAGAACTACTAGTTGGAATCTAAAAAAGACAAAACAGAGACAAACTCATGGAGACAGAGAACAAATTGGTGGTTGTCACAGGGGATGGGGGAGGGGTGGAAGAAACAGGGGAAGGAGACTGAGAGGCACAAACTTCATTATAAAACAATTAAGTCACAGGGATGTAATATACAAAATAGGTAATATAGTCAGTAATCTTACAATAACTTTAAGTGGTGACAGGTAACTAGTTTTACGGTGATCATCTCATAATGTATATAAATGTTGAATCACTATGTTGCACATTTGAAACTAATATAATATATGTCAATTATATTTCAATTAAAAAAAATAACTCTACTAATAAACCTTGACAGTTTTTACATCTAGATGTTAACAGAGAAGGAACGCCATTGTCTAATAATGCTGTCCTGGTAGTGGACTAAATCTCTTGCTTACAACAACTTTAAACAAAAAACAATGGATGAAATGATCAAAGTACCACCAAAGTAATACGGAATTATAAGGCCAAAGAAAAGAGAAAAGAACAACTCAAGAGAGAAAAGAGCCTGTGAAAGACGCTTTTGCTCTGTAGATATCTGCCAAACTCTGGAATTTTTAACTTTCATTTTCACAGCCTCTCAGGTCAACAGGAATAGAAATCAAAGTCCCATCTTCCACAAAATAAGAATTCAACTAGAAACCCTCCCCACAAAAAACACTGGGACTCCAAAGGATTGCAGCCCACAATCAGGGAGAACCATTCTTAAATCAGCCCCTGCACCATCTCATAGCCTAGGTTTGCACCATTTAGAAACCTCCAGTCTTTAACACAAATGAAGGTTATTCCAAATTTGCCGAGTCTTGGGTATAAGCAATGAAAACCTCCTCTGGAGGAAACCTTCAGACCAGGTATCAAAATATTCCTACAAATAACTTTTCAAGAACGATGAGATAAGGAACACACATGTATGTGCAACACACACACACACACACACACACACACACACACACGACAACTTGAGCAAGAACTAACAGAAACCACAAAATCAAAAACAGATCCACTATGACATCAGGCCTTGGAATTATCAGTCATTATGTGGCAACATAACCTTATTACCAAAACCCAAGCAGAGAAGTATGTAAAAGATAAAATCAAGGCCAATATTCCTTAAAAACACGAGGCAAAAATTCCAAACAAAATATTAGCAAACAGAATCTAATAATGCATAAAAACACATACTCTAGCAGGACCACTCTAGGTTTATCCAAGGAATGCAAGGTTGGTTTAACATTGGAACTATGTAAGTGCTGAATTCAGAAATACCCAGGCATTTAATGACTAAGATTCTTCCTCTGGACGTTCTGCAGTAGATATTATCACTCTGTCCTATCTGCACGTCTATACTTGACCGTTCCTTTTTAACTAACTCCTTCTGACTTCAGCTGTGTTCATAAAATATTAATATATTCAATAATGTCATAGCAGAGGTTGTAAAGTGGAGACTTTGGGTCAAATTCAGCCCAACAGATTGTTTTTGTTTGGCCTGTGGTGTTTTAAAGAAACTGAAGCCAACATTTATAAATTGAGAAATTTCAATAAATCCTGATTTCTGGCTGCTTTCATAAAACAGGAATATCTGGCAAGAACAGCCCCGTTTTTACCTGGCAATAACCAGCTACAGCTGAGGGATGGCTGTTCATTTTAGATAAGATGTATGTTCTCCCGTATGCTAGAGTCTCTGGTCACTCTAGCCAAATGTCACTTGCTGTTAATTCATATGTGTTCTTTTTTTCACCTCTTAAACTTGAGAGAAACATACAACATTTGTTGTTCTATCTCACAGATGAGAGAAAATAGGAAATCGGACAAAGAGGGGCCCATATGTCAAAAAAAGGGGAGGAAAGCACATATTTTTGTGGAAGTGAAGAGCATCACTTCGTGTTTAGCATGTTAACACCTGGTCAGCTTTACTCCTTTATATGACCTGCCTGGCTCCTCAGGCATTAGGTTTGTGATCCCTGGGTTACAGTCACGTACAAATGTCCTGGGAGCAGTCTGTCCCATTCTAGGTACTGTCTCTTTTTATACCATTATGAGTTGATCTTACAATTTTAACTTTCAGAATGCAATCTTATTTTCCTAATTTCCAAGTTCCTCAGACGCAAATACTGCTAGAACTTAAAAGTCACCATTATTACTTATTATTATTCTTGAACCTAAACTGAAAACCAGCTAACACCTCTGTTCTCTTTTTCTTCCCTTGTTTCCTATCCTCACCCCGCCAAAAAAAAAAAAAAAAAAAGGCTAGTACTGAATTTGAAAAAAGAATGTTGGCAGCAATGTTTACACTGTGACCATAATATCTAATAGTAAGTTGGTATCTCAAGTGGAAGCCAATTCTCATAAACATTTGTTCAAACAACATAAATATTGTTACTGCATGTGAGGCAAACAACTTATTTTAAGACTGGTCTAATGTAAGGGTAATAGTTACTTATTATAATGCTGTCCCTACTCTTTGGGGAAGTTATCACCAGTGACTTACAATCTCACAAGGTTAAAACCCAGCCTACGCCTACAGAGCAAGACCATGCCTCTTCACCCAGGTCTTCCCAACAAAGGAGTGAGCCTGGCTCAGATTGAATGAATCAGTGAGTGAGCAAGCAGAAACAAGCCTATCTCTGATCGTGCCTCTTCTAGTATAACTGCATCACGTGGTACTTAAAATAGCACTTCTGTCCTGACATTTACTGATGCTAAAACACATAAGTCAAAAAATTTTAAATGGTAATTCTATCCCAAGGCCCCAGAATTGTCTGCATTTATTTAAAGACATATCCAGAAAGCAGTTGGTTTTCCTTTCGGTGAATACATTTGGAAAGAAGCGATAAAGATGGTATATACAACTGACTAGATGTCAAATTAGAGGTGCTGTGTCAGAATATATGGTTATATAGCTTATACTCATAGGCCTGATTTCTTATGTTGAGACTCAAACAGGAGAAAGAGCAAGAGAGGGCCAGCAGTGTGTGTTTAATACAATGAAGCTTTAATAGAACAATATTTGTCTTAAGGGTTAGTCATAGAAACAGATGTGAAAGCCATCTGTTGCTCTGTTAAGTGCTACTTGAAATTTATAACAAAGGACAAGGTGCATTTTATCATACAGAAGAATACACGTCACGATCACACAGAAGTTAATAGTATAGCAGGACTAGAATTCTAGGTCTCCCAAACTCAAGTCCGACAGCCTGTGCTCCAACACTTTGCGCCATGGAGT
Organism: Vicugna pacos; assembly: GCF_048564905.1. Taxonomy (NCBI): domain Eukaryota; kingdom Metazoa; phylum Chordata; class Mammalia; order Artiodactyla; family Camelidae; genus Vicugna; species Vicugna pacos. Next base: position 32,586,438 of record NC_133009.1, read on the forward strand.
TACAATCTGAGAATAAAAGTGTATGCAGAAAGGTCAGTGTTTTAACTGTGAAGTTGTGTTTACTAGTTTCATGAAAGTTAGCAAGAATGCACCAAACTTAGAATGGTAGTAGGGCTAGAGTGACGCAGTGAATCACAGAAGATTTAAAGAGGTTACTTAAGTAGACACACCAAGTGTTTTTGATTGCAAATGTTAATTCAAATAAATTATGCCCTAAAATCTGAAAAAGTAACTGCATCACCCAAGATGATGATCACTGTATTAACAAAACAGTTACTCCAATAACAATCCTATATGGTCTAAGACAAAAACTTTCCACATCATGATAAGTGTGCAGGGCAATCCAAATGTATAAATTAGACACAGGCTATTTCAAGAATGTGATATTAAGAAAGGTTATGTTGGCAATATTAGAATAGAAACACCGATTCCTCATATGCAGGTGTTACATATGTTATAGGAAATAGTCCCTTTGTTTGGAGACATTTTAAAAAATTAAATTAACAAGCCCCTCCAGATGTCATTAAGAAGACAGATTAGAATGAAATGGAAATAAAATAAACTTGAATTATAACATACTTGAAAACATTTGCAATATGAGCAGGGAAGTAGGAAAATAGCAACCAGAAAAGTGATAATTAATGAGTTTAAAATTTTGTCATTGTGTCCCTAGCAATGTGTAGGAAAAAGATGCACTAACATTTTGACCAAGGAGGTGTGTTGTGAACCAGGCAGATTCGGTAGATGTCACGTATGGCAAAACATGTCACAGGCTATCACAGCCAGTATCTCTGAAAAACAATTTCCTTTGGACCAGTTCTATAGTCCATCAACCTTCTGCTCTTAATTTGGTTTCCTTGGTAAGTTTATCTACCAGAGAGAGAATGTACTGATTGGCTAATCGGAATGTCTGGTCCGCTTGGCAGCTGTAATTGTAAAGTAAATTAATGAATTGTCTTTCAGGCGTACATTAGTCTCCTGCAAGGTTTATTAAGTTGTCTCAACCAGCCAACGTCCTTATCACCTACAATGAGTATACTCTTACTGACTCAAATCATCAGCTGAAAGGGCAGATCTCGGACTTTAGTAACCTCCCTAGGAGACACAGCCTGGGAGGCCTGACCTGAATAGCTTGTTAGTCTCTAATCAAAATCATTGTAACTACCAGGTCACAGAGAGCCACTGGATCATAGCGCTTATGGTTACCACTTGATGTATGCATTCCTTAATAATCCAGCAAAGTCATCAATGTCTCCTACATAGCTTCTAATAAAACCAGAGATCGGTTTCTCACGTGAGGGCTATCACTGTATGATTCTGTCCATAAAGCAACTTTCACGTCTAAGAATGGAGGGGTGGGGAGGAAGGAAACAGGGAAGGAGAGAAGGGGGAATGGTTGAGAGGAAGGGTGGGAGGGAGGAAAGAGAGGAAGAGAAGGAAGGGAAGAGGGTAAGGAAGAGAAGGAAAAGGAGGAGGGAGAAGGAAAGAAGCAAAGGAAAGAAGTTTGAATTCAGGAGCCTTAGCTAGAGTTTGAATCCTAGGTCTTACTCCTTACTGGCTGTGTGAACTTGAGCAAGTTACTTGTGCTTTAGTGTCCTCATCTGAAAAGTGGGTAAGAGAATCTACTTCATGTCTTGTGAGGATGAGTTAACAGATAAAAATACTCAGGACTGCCTGGCACACTGGGAATAGTTTTGCATTTTATCCCTAAGACATTTTCTAATCAACTGCACTTTTTGCATTTCCTACGGAAACTACAGAAACCCTAAAACCAATTCCTAAGTGCAGCAAATAAAGCACAATGCCCACTGATTATGAAAACAATATTTCTACAAATATAAAAATATCAAATGAGGCTGTGCTTGTTACCTTTTAATGTGCAAAGGAATCAACTGGGCATCTTGTTAAAATGCAGATCCTGATTCCACTGGTCTGGGGCAAGGAGATTCTGCATTTCTTACAAGTTCCGCAGTGATGCTGATGCCACTGGTCTGTGGGCCACACTTTGAGTAGCCAAGCTATAAATGTTTTGATTCAAAGGGAAAAAAATTACTAGGAGGAAGAAAGTAAAATAAAATAATACATTTAAACTGCTAGGGAAATTGCCACCAGTGGGGAATACTCCATAATCAGCTGTATTATTATTGCTAGACAGGCCTTCTCGGCATGCCTTAGACTGCATAATAAATATACTCACGTGTTATACATATATATGTGTATGTATGTTAATATGTATGTAAACTACACCTTACATTTCGTTCATATTTAACTGCATTTAGGGAGCATCTCATGTTTAAAAAAATTCCTGCCAATACTTCTGTTATGAGAATAATTAGCTAATTTACTGATACGGTTTATTTACTTATTGCTTAGAATACAAAAGTAATATATTATGGTAGGAAAAAATTCAATCATCTCAGAAACCTATACATTTAAAACAGAAAATTCTCCACCTCAACCTTCAAGTTCTAAGCTCCGAGACTAATAACTATTAAGAATTTGGTGTGATACTTTTAAATATTTTTTTATTCTTGTATATACATGTATAAGAAAATGAACTCTTACTACACTTGCTTTTCCCTCAAAAATATAAATATCCTACCATGTTAATGCTTTCACCTCATTCTCTGCAGTGACTGCACAGTATTCCAACACACTGTAACTCACTCACGCCTTCCCTATTGCTGTGCTTCTAGGATATCTTCGATTATTTGCTATTACAAATAATGCTATGATGAGTTTTCTTATACACATCTGTGTATAGTTATGTGACTATATCTGTAATATGGTTCTTTAGTCTGTCAGTCACTGGATTTAGGCCAGTAACTATGTGTTAAGGAAAATAACAAATTAAAGAACATGCATGCATGACTGATCTAGGAATTCACTTTACCTTAAAAACTAAAATTCCTCCCTAAAAACTGAACTGTTCAGTACGCCCATTTTATTTCTATGCTTTATTCCTTACAAGCCCCAATAGGGGGCTTGTGAAATACATTAGCGCATATTTATATAACAGAATTCAAAACAACCATTAAAAAAAGATGTTTCATAAGCATAATTATTAATATGAAATGAAGTTTGGGGCAAAAGACCATGCAACATAATCCCATTTTCATGAAAGGAAAACATCTATTACATGTGTAAGTGTAAACACAGCCTCTGGAGAGATCTACATCAGAATACTGATGCTGATTATCCCTGGATAATGGAATTAGATTTGATTCTATGTACCTTTTTCTTCCCTGTATTTTCTCATTTCTCTAAAATAAACATGCATTACTTACGTAAAAAGGAGAAATCGTTTTTACTGTAGAAACACGTGGTAGTATGTGATTAAGTAGGTTTGGACTCAGCACCCACACCAACCTCCTCCTCCATCCCTGGGATGCCTCCCTATTCTGTTGACTGAAGAGCTAAAAACTGATTTCTAGACCCCTTTGTAGAAAACCTAATGTAAGATCTGAGAGGGAAAAGGAAGGCAGAAGTCATGTGCCTGTTGCTTTAGCTCTTCCAAGTGGCATGCCCAGCCACAAAGAGGCTGCGTTTTTCTGCTTTGCTGTGTACAGTCTCTCTGTGCCAACAGAGCTGCAGCAGGTTCCCACTCCCAGGGCACGACCAGGGCAGCATGTTCTAACATCAGAACCCCCAGGGGTGAAGCCCTTGACCGCCGCAGCAGTGCAGTCCCCCTGGTGGGCCAGTAATGTTTGTTTTGCTGGAAGTTGTTTCTGGGGACCCAAATTTGAGTCCACTGCTCCATACCTTTCCAATGACTTTGTAAGGAACTAAGTGGTTTCAAAATTCCCAGTATTAATTCCTATTCCTATTCCTCTTAAAATAGCTAGCGTGGTTTGTTTTCTGCAAGTAACTTGTAATGATACAAAAAAATTTGTATATCATCAATTTTAAAAATAATGTATACTACTTAAATCTATTTCAGAATGTGGAGAGGGTATGCAAGACTAACACACAGAAACATGGGGAAAAGGATCACTGTGTACGCTAAAATGTTAATGTAGTCATCCCTGGTGGTAGAATTATGGGTAACTTAAATTTTATTTTTGCTTCTTTCTTTCAATTTTCTTTTTTTTTTTAAAGGGGACACCTTAAAAGCCATTTTTCCCCTCAAATAAAAGAAACAAAATCCTTTTGCAGGAGAAGAGTAATTTCTCAATGCATCTTGAAATGTTGTAGGTAGCCAGGATTAATAACTAAAAGTAGTAGTCTGCATGCAGCACCGTAACACACACTGAAGTACGTATCTCGGTCTAAATCGGGGATCCAGTCCCCGTGGTTCATGATCTGAGAACAAATATTTGTCTGTTCTAGTGACACAGGCAAGCTGACTGCTCTCTGCTAGAAAAAGGGCAGCTATCTTGGGAACTAAACATATGAAGTGAGACTAGCCAGCACTGCAGCTGCTGGCGAGCTTTCTTTGTTTATAACAGCAGAAGTATATCCCTTAGAATTGGCTAGCTGTTTTAAAAGGCATAAAACAAAATGGAAGTACCTGTGCCTACCCAATCACTAAATGAGATTTTAGAAAAGAAAGGGCAAAAGTGAAATGAACAAAGGAGACTTTCTGTTAAATACTTGTTTTTAAAAAAATTTTTCAACGTAACTAACATTTATATATTCCTGAATTGTTCTTTATTCCTCCATTTTCTCTACCCACTACTTTCAGGACTTCGAACACAGAAAAGGATAAGTCATTTTTCTTTATTCTCTAGCAGAAATTATCATGAAGAGTCACAGTATATTTACAATCATCAAAGAAGCAGATTAAACAAACTGTTCTTAAGCTATGGAAATTCCTATCAAGGAATTTTATTAGAATTAGATTAATAAGAAAATAACTTTATACCTATTAACTCAGTGGTTTTTATAAAGCTAATTTTTAAATATCAATTGATACTAGTTACTTTTGTTAAAAGCATTTTTCAATGACAACTTGTTAATTTTCATAAACACTAACTTTAGATCTTTTATGGTTATTGCTTTCTGTCTAAGGAAACCTGGCTACCCCCAAGTCACACAGATATTCACCTGTTTTCCTTTGAAAAGCTTTCTATTTTAGCTATTACATTTAGGTCTATGATCTATCTCAAATTCATTTTTGTAAGGTAGGGGGCATCATGGTTCATTTTTTTTTTCCCATGGGGATATTCAGCTGCTCTGGCTCTACTTGTTGAAAACATCTTTCTTTGTTGGACTACATTTGCTCTTTTTCTCAAAAATCAAGTGACCACAGATTTGTTTTTAGGCTCACTCTTCTATTTGAGTTATTTGTAGATCCTTATGCCAGTATCACCCTGTCTTTGATTATTGGATACTACTTACCACACCCTCGTATTGCTTTACAAAATCTAAGACTCTACAAAAAAGGGTATATAAATTAAGTTGAAATAAATGAATGGACCCAGATGAGCCTAAAACAATCCTTATGAAATCATTTTTAAAAACTGTATCATGGCTTCAAAAATGCTCCATAACCACTCTCATATCAAAGCAAAAATGTATTTACCCACAACCAAATGAAAAACTCCCAAGTTCTTCTTTATGACCTTCAACTGAAATTATATTTGAAAAATATTTCATTAATTTCACTATTCTATTTCCCACCAGGTTTTCTCACATAAGTTATTTAATAATACCACAATGTAGTAAGCTTAGAAACAACCCTTAAGAAATTCATGTATTTGAACTAAAGGATGCATACATAGTCTCCCTATATATATTCAAACTTCTCCATAATAAAATGTTAAAAAGTCATGAATCAATTTCAGAAATGTACCTAGTAAAGAGAAAAGTAGATTATTCCCTTTATAAAGAGAAGCTTTATAAAATTTTCTTTAAAATTTAACTTGGAAAAGAAGAATAAGAGCAAGAATGTATCATTTTATAAAATAAAAACCAAAGCAACTCCCAAAAGCAATAAAAAGTTCCACTGCAGGCAAACTACTGGACTGATTGATTTTGCTTAAATTCGCATAGAAGGGTCCTCCACCACCACCACCATCCTTTTTTTAAAAAAAGCAGATAGCCTGAACTGTCAAACTTCCAATTTTTTTTAATAAACATACAGCTTAACAGCTCGAAAAAATGTTGCCAAACTGAGAGTAACACAAAAAATCTTTTAAAATTTACAATTTGTTCTTAACCTAAAATTTTGTTCTGACACATAACAGACCTTCCTGAAACAATTCTACAATACGTAAGTAAATAACCCCAAACAATTGAAGAAAATTTGCTAAAATAAAATTGGGATGTTTATTTTTTCTACTGACAGCAATGAAAATCATTAGAAACTGTACTTCTGTTCTTTTCAAATGATCTGCATTAAAATCAAGCTTTTTCAAATAACTGGCATAGGAAACAAAATTTGGTTTTTAAATCCTCAAAATATTTAGCTATCAAAGACAGAAATACTGATTTTTTTCATTAATAATGAGAGCAAGAGATTCAGTTTAATCAAAATCTGACATTTATAAATTTTAAGCATTTAACTGAGCTAAAAGATTGAAAGATTAATTATAACAATTACAGGAAGAGAAGATCATTTGTGTACTTTCTGGGTTCCTTATGGTAGTTGTATATCCAGAGAACAAATAGGAGTTCTCAGATTCAATGTCAAATAATGGAATTTGGGCAAGCACTCTTAACATCACTTTTATTTAATATGCACTACATGCACATGATGCAGGTATGGAAGAAGTTTACGGATCCATGCATTAAAGACAAGACAGACTGGTACTATTGCCAAACGTGCACTGAGTCAATTAGAATGTTGCTCAAAGTTCTTTATACTTAATGGTTTCCATGAAAATAAGTGCAGAAGCAGAAGTGTGTACTCATCCCAAAGCATCTTCTTCATTTGGTTTCCTGTGCTTTCTTTGCATTCTGTTTTTCTTTTGCCTAGAAATGAAAGATAGTAGGCTATAAAATCTTAAAAAGTCTGTTTTAGATCATATTCAAAGAAAATGTGTCTAAGAGGGCATTCTTAAGCTAGAAGGCTTGAAATGCATTGTTTATAAGATTTCTAGAGCATTATCTTTTTTATAACTTGAGACTTGCAACAAACTACTTGTGGACAATTAAATAGTTATGCTTTGCCCTCCATGAAAAACTGGTTTGCAGTTCCTTCTTATCTGAAATTGAAATACATTGTTATAATTTTAATAATTTAAAAATACGTAATTACTCATTCCATAAAGTTATACTCATTCATAATTACTTGAAAATAATACATTTACATATGTGCCCATTTCTCATACAAACTGACTATAAGAAAAATCCTATATGAATTTCTGAATATCTGAATAAATGACTTGAACATAGTAGTTTAAATAAATTTAACATACTATTAAAGGATCACATATCCACAGTATTGTGAACCTTACTTATACAATCTGAAAAATCTTTTCATGAGTTGTTTCGTTTGCTCCTCATAAGTATACAGCTTGAACACAGTAATTCTACTTCACTTTTTAGCAGACGAAGAAGCCAGAGCTTACAGATGTTATCAGACTTGACCAAAGTCACACAGCTAATACTAATAAAGCCTCAGAGGTCAGAAGACACATATCCACCCTAGGGCAGTGCTTCTCCATGTACAGACCAGTGACCTGCGGACCATGTTAAAATGCAGACTGAGTCAGTTAAATGCCTGAGGTTCTAACGTTCTAACAAAGTCTCAGGTGATGCCAATTCTTTTGGTCCTCATGCAACACTATGAGAAGCAAGATTTTAGGAGACTAGAATATAATGTTCTTTCCACTATGGCACTTGAATCAGAAAGGAACAAATAAGTTAGACTTTTGCTATTGTACAATTAAGAAAAAAATTCCTTAATTAAAAAATGGTAATTAGAACAATTATGATCTTTTTTTATAATGCATTATATAATAGAACTATTATGCAACTGTATGATAAAATTGAGTGCTATGCCTTAGAATACGTTAAATGTTATATGTACCATATAAAAATAAACAAAAATAATAAATGCTTGCATAAACATTTTTAGTTAACAAGCATAATTTGATATTTATAATTTTTCATGCAAAGAAGTTTTATTTCCAAATAATAAAAATACAATACAATTTTAGATGTAACTTGGAAATAAAAATTTGTACTTCTTTTCTAAATGGTCTCTGAACATACCCTGAATATACAGAATATTTACTAGGACTAAAATGAATGAACTCACTGGTTTATGACAAATTTTATAACATAATTAAATAGGCAAAGACATATAATGCAAAGAATCCATACACTTATTAAACTACATAATTCAGATAAAATTAAGGCTAAATTAAATAAGTTAAAAATAATTATCACCACTTAAATGAGCATATATTATGTACTTTACCAAAAGGATCTCATTTAATCCTCAAGAATGTGAAGTACGATTCCCTATTTAGATGAGGAAACAGATACTATAAAACAGCAAGTAACTTTCCTAAAAGCACCAGCTAATAATAAGTAACATCTGAGATTTAAACCAAAAGACTGTATTCTGCCATTCCTTTGTTGAAAAATAAAAAGTATTATGTTTCTAAATAGCATGGAAAAAACACACACAGAAATACGTTCCTTCTACTTAGTATGCCAATGAGATATTAAAAATTGCTGACTCAAGTCAGATAATTCTGTAATCATAGGTATTAATGTAGATATTATAGTGAATAACTATTCTACTTTATTTCTGTTAAGAGAAAAAGTGAGTTCTGTAGATTATTTATTACTAATTGAATTATGTCTTAGTAAAACATGGACAAAATTCAATACTGTCAAGTTGCTCTGAATCTCCCATAGAAATGAAATCTATGATTTTACATTATGGTAGGTTATTAGTAGTTGTTAAAAACTTGAAAAAGACAGTGATTCAAAATTACATATAAAAGTTGAAATAGAATATTTAAAAGACTTATAAGGGTATCTGAATAAGTAAAAGTTCCACAAATGAAATAATCTAGCTGATTTTATTTTGTATTTTAAGGCACAGATTTAGTATATGGCATAGTATGTTCTATAGCTATATTTTTAGGTTACCTCCTAAGCAGATTTTATGTAATGTACATTAAATGAAAGCATCAGATAAGTCTAGAAGCCTCATACAACAAGAAAACTTAAGGTAAGATCTTAACCTAATTCATTAAAGTCATATGCCCTTATGAGAATCACAGTCTTCATTCCTTCTTTATTATTCTGTAAAGTGAAAAGATTTCCACAGCTCAAATACTTTCATGCCATCACAGGCAGTAAGTAACAGCCTCCGTTACTCAGAAATCTGATCCTGAACGGGCTTAGCACTTAGCAACACTGCCTAGAGTAGCCACGTCTCTCCTGTTCGGTTCCTTCTACCCACTTCACACTTTGTTCTCCAATTCTGCTTTCCCTTGGCATTGCTGCGGCAGGAGGAGCATTCATCTTACTAATCCATTTCTGAATTCTACATGTCATTTTTGCTTAGAAGTATTACGTGTTAAGTAATTATCACTACTAAAGTATTTATATTGCATATACTATAAAATCTAACCTTAATCTATTCTGTTTTTTAATTTTTACCATTTGCATTTATCAGCACAAAGTGATATTTCAATATGATATATGATTTTTTTCTTTTAAATAAGAGGAACAAAAATGTGTGCTAAGGAAGCTGATTTATTGGTAAAAATTAAGCATTTATTTCTAACCACAAATTAAAAAATTTGTGGAATGGGAATTTTAAGTGATATAAACCTATTTAGGAGCTACCCTGTGCTCCCTCAGAATCTTTAGCATGACTTTATTCTGACACTTAACAGAATAATACTATTCAGCATAGCACTCTAATTACTTATTCCTTTCCCCAACTAAGTTGCTTAAGAGAGAAAATGTCTTAATTATCTGTACATCCACTGACTTTAACAGGCTGTCTGAAAAATAGTTTCAGCTAGATAAATGTTGAATAAATAATCAAAACATTTCAAAAATTTTTATCGAACAAGGAATCTGAATTTCCTTCAAAATCTAGGCACATAACAGATATTGGACATACAAAAGAAATAAATGTACCTCAATATTGCTTGTGCAATATTATTAATCAAAGAACAAGAAAGTCAGTAACCACCCTTTCAATAGAACAAATGCAAACACAGGAACAGACTCAGTCGGTATTCCACTGACACCAGGCATTCGTACACTGCCACCTTGTGTCCAAAACAATATGAACTAAGGAATTACGGCTCTAACACAAAAACTGAAAAGCTGCCATACTCTAACTATGCATTTAAAAAGTTACAGAAATATACTGTCATTAAAATCAAATAAGAATGGTCCTTCTCTTAATTTGCACAAAAAAGTTTATTCGCAGACCAATTTTAAGGCAGAATATATGAATTTAAAATTTCTCTAATAACATTTGAATAGTCCCTAATAATATTTATCTATACTTAAAATCTGACATACACAATTGAGCACAACAGTCTATCTTTTACTTGGTTTATATTTTCCATAGAGAAATATTTCATAGTGTTTCATACAAAGAACACAGTATCCAGGTACTCTTAACCAGGCAATTTTGATGATCACAGGACTCTTAATTGTTAATCTAAAGCTTTAAAAATCAGTTTCCCTTCTTGGACTTTTACGACTCTAACACCTTGAGACACAATGAATAGAAAAACCTATATGGGAAAGAGAAGATTTAACAGTTCTTGCAATAATTTTTACATTTAATGCTAAAGTTGAAGCACATGTTCAGGATCTAGATAATAAAGTGTACACAAAAACCTCAACTCACATTTTGTATCATTTAGAATTTATGATGATATCAAATAGCTGGCTTAAAATGTATCTTTGCCTCATGAAGTTTAAAATTAGCAAGAAAGATACATCTACCATGTATTCTGGTCTTTAAGTTAATGGTCCAAAATTTTATTTGCCTAGGAGTGTCTTCTTAAAATGTGGTAAATAAGACCAGCTGCATTAGAATCACTTGGGGGGAACATATCAAAGACTCCCACCCCTATACCAGAATATCTGGGGAGGGGCCAGGTAATGTATATTTTAAAGAGTATCCAGTGATGGTCATTTTCAGAAACACTGCTTTATAAAATATACTTAAAAACAATTTAATTGTACTTCATTTATCCAAAATTTTTATTAAAGTGTCTTATATTATATATATATATTTTTTTCTTATATATATATATAAAAAAAATCTTAGTAACCACAATTTTTCACTAACCTGTTAGTTTTCCCTCAGTGGGAAGAATACTAGCTTAGGAATAAAAAACTTTTTTAGGCCAGGCTATGTTTCTCCCCCTTCAAATGTCCAGTCTAGTTCTAAATTCTATGATAATTCAAATTTTTGCTAAATTAAATAATAAAAATCTATTTTTTCAATAATTAACATTAATAATTTATTTCCAGTTAAAGAAAAAAAATGTTTTAAATTTCATTCTAACATAGCACAACCTGAATTCTTGGCACTAAGGACTCTGCAAGGCTGAAGCAGCAGTGCAATCCCTTATTTTTATTTCACAATGTGACGTTGAACTAATGCTCACCTAGAATGTAAAACAACTGGTGAAAGCAAAACAATAAAAATAAAAAATAAAAAAAGTGTCAATAAATGTTATCTCTACTCAAGCCAAATAATATTTTTTTGGAGAATGTGAATCTAATTCATTAAGTATTCACCAGTAAAATACTTACCTTTTCTACTAGTGGTATTAACTGCTGGTGTTCTGCTAAAGTCTTTAACAATTCCATAATGAAAGGCAGATAATTATGCTTCCTTCTGATATTTTCAATCTGCAAGTAAAACAATCAAACCACATTAACTTTACATTTTCACTGTTTCTGATATTTTAATTTTGCATCCAACTCAAAACAGAAATGGAAGAAAGTCCTCCATTCTCCTAAGAAAAAATATTAGATACTGAGATTCCTACTAACAAAGACTAATACAATAAAACATGTGGGCAGAGCTCCTTGGGGTTGGCTTCCTACTCTTGGCTTACCAAATAAAGAGTCTTTTAAAACTCTAATCTGATAATTGATGAAAACTTAATTTATGAAAGAAGGCAAACTTTAGAAGGCCCACATGATAAATTAAGTCCTGCCACTAGATGTATGCAAATAATTAGGCTATGCCTAATGAGACTAGCTTTATTGCGTGATTAAGAACAATCTTTCTTTGAATTATTTTTGACCAAAAGGGAATAGACTGTAGGGAAGAATCTGTACTTCAGTGGAAAACTGTGCATTGTCCAAAGCACACTCTCCACTCTCCCAAGTTACGTGCCTGTTGCCTTTCACTGCTATTAAGCTATTAAACACTGTCTGCTAGAGGTTCAACTTACTTCCCTTCCCATAAAAAAATTAGTCTCAATCTTTTGTAAATTCATTTCAACATTCCTAGACGTCATATAAATTTGAGCTTCTTTGACTTCTCCTTTGAATTAGCTGTGACATCTTATAGGTTTGCTCAATTAATGAACTAAATGGCCAAAGATGGGATAATATGAGCATCAATAATAAATGCAGTGAACTGAAGCATCAAATGTGTTAAAAATCGGTTCGTAATAATACTTGAAAAAAAAATGGAAAGAAACCTTGCTAGTTATCTTTGTAGAGTGCCAGGGAATCAACTTACCATTCTGAAAATGTGTGCATGATCAGGAAAAAACAATCAAGTACTGAATGTACCTTCATGTCAAAATACACCACTCTGTATTAAAACATTAAAGGAACAAATAAAAAACACATACCTTATATCTTTTTAATTTCTGTACTTCTTCTTCAATAAGCATCTGATTTTTGGCAACCTCTGACTGAATAGCACTTAACATATTACCACCCTGATCTGTATCCATGGGTTCCTCCTTAGGGGAAAGAAAAAGAAACAGCACACCCTAATGATTGAGGCTTAAGGCTAAAATATTTTAAAATGGTAAACATAGTACAATCAATTTTCAAATTTCAAAATTTCAAATTTTATTAATACTGGTGACAGAATACTATTTTAATAACTGCAACATTAAAGTATAAGAGTTCTAAGGAGTGCCTTCCAAACTTCCATGTTCACATGAATTGTCACCTAAAAACAGCCTCTACTGTACCATCCTGAAATGCTAGCTATATCATCTCCTGTTCAGCTATCAAATAAACCTGCTTAAAAAAAAAAAAAAACAACAAAAAAAACTGCTTAAATATACGCAAGAAAATGTGACCAAAGAAATGTTAAAAAAAAGGTCTTTATCTATTTATCTATTACTAATTCTCTTCTCCAATCCTATTTCCTAGAAAGATAATCAATCATAAAGAATAATGGAGATTACATGTGAATCCAAATATGCCCAATTAATTCTGTGAGAAATATATTCTAACTTGCTTAATTATATAATGAAATTACAGTAAATAATTAATTGCTAACATCTATTTAGCACATACTATTTGTTAGTCACTTTTTTAAAGTGGTATATATATAAAGATATCTCAATATATAGATATATCGATATACAGACATAGATATAGAAATAAAATCTCAGTTAATCTCCACAACAGTCTTATAAAGTAAATACTATTATCCCCATTTACATGAAGAAACTGAGGCACAAAGAAATAGACTCAAATTCACGCCTCCTCTGAGTGGCAAAGGCAGGAGCTGAACCCAAGCAGTCTGACTCCAGAGTGTATTCTCTTACCTACCACTCAGGATGCTTGATTAAATCTATATTTTAGGGGGGAAAAAAAAGAAAAGGAGAAGGAAAAAAGTAAAGAAGAAAAGAAAATAGTTCTCCTGAGAGAATAACTAAGCTAGGGCTTTGAACATAAAAACACGTCCACAAACCTCAGCAAGTTGTCTCTGTAACTCTGCTATCTTCTGTTCATATATCATTTTTCTGTCAGACACAATGGCCATTAAGTTAAATCGAATTTCACCTTCACTATACCTAAAAAAGAAAGTTTAAAATATAATAAAGAATTATAACACGATTACAATTAAGATAATCTATTGTGATCACCCCCTATTCTCTGGAGTAAACACAAACCTACCAATTAGCTAATAATAAAAACTGGTATTTTAAAAAAAGCTTTCCTAAAGAGAAGTTACAACCAGTATCACAGAAAGACCATTGTTAAAAGAATACTATAAAAAATTATTCAGCAACCAATTGGGCAACCTAGAAGAAACAGGTAAATTCCTAGAAACAATCTTCCAAGACTGAATCAGGAAGAAACAGAAAATCTGAACAAACTATTAGTAGTAATATAATTGAATCAGTAAGTTAAAAAATCCAAACAAACCGAAGTCCAGGTCCAGATGACTTCACAGAGGAATTCTACCAAACATTTAAAGAAGAGTTAATACCTATATTTCTCAAACTATATCAAAATATTGAAGAGGAGGGAATACTTCCAAACTCATTCTACAAAGCCAGCATTACCCTGATACAAAAACCAGATAAATACACAAAGGAAAATTACAGGCCAATATCCCCGATGAAAAAAACCAATGCAAAAATCCTCAATAAAATATTAGCTAACTGAATTCAACAGTACATTAGAATGATCATACACCATGATCAAGTGGTATTTATTCCAGGGATGCAAAGATGGTTCAATATGCACAAATCAATCAATGTGATAACTGCATCAACAAAACAAAGGACAGAAATCACATGAGCATCTTAGTAGAGGCAGAAAAAGTATTTGACAAAATTCAACATCCACTCATGATAAAAATTCTCAACAAACTTGGTATAGAAGAAAGACGTTTCAACATAGTAAGGGCCATTTATGACAAACTCACACTAACATACTTAGTGGTGAAAAGCTAAAAGCTTTTCCTCTAAGATCAGGAACATGACAAGGATGCCCATTCTCACTGCTTTTATTCAACACAGTATTAGAAGTCACAGCCACAGCAATCATACAATCAAAAGAAATAAAAGGCATCCAATTTGGAAGAGAAGTAAAGCTTCCTATTTGCAGATGACATGATATTAAATATAAAAAACCCTAAAAGCTCTATCAAAAAACTAGAACTAATACATGTATTCACTCAAGTTGCAGCAGACAAAATTAAGATACAGGAATATGCTGCATTTCTATACATTAATGATGAACTATCAGTAAGAGAAATCAAGAAAATAATTCCATTTACAATTGCATCAAAAAGAATAAACTACCTAGGAACAAAGTTAAGCAAGCTGGTGAAAGACCTGTGCTCTGGAAACTACGAGACGCCGATGGAAGTGGGAAGTCACTACGGGCCAGCAGTAAAGAAGACTCCCCCACTTCAGTGTCAGGAGAGCCATGCAGAGAGCACAACAGGAACTCCTACCCTTGCCGGCCAGGGCAGCACCAGGGGAAGCCCTGCCGGGGACCAGAACTTCCACCCCCACCCCAGCAGTAACAAGGAACCCCTTCCCACCTCAGGTGTCAGTGGAGGCAGAGTGGGGAACCCGGACTTCTACTCCCACCTGGCAGCAATGAGATGGAATCCCTGATTTACCCTGCCAGAGCAGTGTCCATAAAAACCAGCTAAAAGAGAAGTTTTAAGTAAGATCCAGTCTCATTATATAATGCTGAAAATGCCCAGGATTTATCAATAATCATTTGCCATGTTAAAAATCATAAAAATCTCAATGTGAATGAAAGACATTCAATAGACAGTGAGATGACAGATGTTAGAATTAACTGACAGATTTTAAAAGAGCCATCATAAAAATGAATCAGTGAGCAATTACGAACACACTGGAAACAAATTTTAAAAACTGAAAGTCTCAGCAAAGAAACAGAACATCAGTTATGCCAACGAGATTAAGCTGAGCATTTACTTTTGTATCCTTTTTTCTATGACTGGCCTCACTGCGCTGATCCAGTCATCTTGATTGCATGCACCTAGAAAGAAATTTAAAAAGCATTTATATCAAATAAGCTCAACATTAGTATTAGTTCAAAAGTTTGGGCCAAAATACCTTTTTATTAATATCTTGGCAAATTCAGGCCAGTAAAAAATCGTTTAGCATAACAACATTAAGCTTCAGTTCTTACTTTCTTAGTAATGGTAGGAGGAAAGACCATGATCATAATTTGCATTGTCACATTATTGTGTCACTTAGTGGTGTTAAACAGATGTTTGAGAAAGTAATGATTTAGGGAATTATCTCATTAAAATTCACAACTCTGAGACAAGGATAACTACCTTCATTTTACAGATGAAACTGA